>NC_136590.1:30383291-30818291 GCF_910589615.1 Taurulus bubalis | reverse complement strand
GCGGACATGTCAGAGGAGGAAATTATCATCCTCATATCCAGCATAATCTAGATGATAGATGATGATAATGACTATATATATATATATATATATATATATATATATATATATATATATATATATATACACATACACACACATACATACATATATATATATATATATATATATATATATATATATATATATATATATATATATAATAAAAAAAATCTCCTGAACAAGGCTCCTTGGAACAAAATAGTACTAGTTATAGTCTGTCAGTCATTTATGTGTAAAAAGTTGGACAAGCCGATTCCTAAACCACAATGTCTAATACAGTATGAAGGGTCTGACCCTGATAACACAGCCTTTAGAAAGCTTACGCTATACTGACTATATCCTAATTCCCTCTTACAGACACCTTACAATAAAGACCAAAACACATCTATCCGTCTTCATATATGAAACCAAAAGCAGACCATGTGTCTTCCTCCTCTCTCATGGACTACATCGCATATGCACCCAAGCAGCCAGGGGGGTGAGGCTGCAAGTATACTGCATCTTTTGTCTGGTTGTGCAGAAAATGAAGGGGAAAAAAATGGAAGAAAAAAAAAGAAAGAAAAAGAAGCATGTACGTGTATCACATGCTCACCGCAAATGCTAATGAGTGAGCAAGAATTTACGACTGCCCTTTCGGTTCATTCATATTCTGCTCCAGCGGTCCGGTTGCCAAATTAACTGCAGCTCGGTGTGCAAACCACTGCGCAGCGCCTGGCTTGGGTGCGCCTGCCGCCTCATTCATGTGTCTCAGGGGGGGCTACTGAAAGCCGATGGCGTCGATCAAAACAATCACACAACAGCAGCCGAGCCCCTTGTGCAAGAAACCGGCGTAATATGAACCCCGAGTGGCCATTCATTGCAACCAGGATGTATATGTGCATTTACAAAAGGAAGCTCAGTGGACGGTATATCCCTTTAAATATTGTCACCTGCGCGTTAATGCGCCTCGACCCCAAAATAAATCAAGACAATCCACGCACAGTGGGCGCATGCTGCATTCACATAAAAGACTGAGCACATAAAACACATATATTTAGATATACATATGAAGCCCATTTTGACTGACTCGTGGCTTCCTATACTCCACGCACGCACAGCAACCCACCTGCTTGTGTCGTATCGGTCAGATCGTAGCTCAGCCCCGGGTACTCCCTCAGCTTCCTGCCGCTCAGGTTCAGGATCCCCGAACACACGGCATCCTCCAGAGCCCGGTCCAGGCTGCGGGCCGTGTGGTGCTGCTGCTGCTGCTGGTACGGGCTGATGCCCGGGCTCCAGGGGGGTCCGCTGGAGTAGTGGTGGCTTTGTAGAGCCGTGACAGCTCCCACACCTCCCTGACTAGACGCCATTTTCGTTAAAAAAAAAAAGAATTTACTCCTACAATAATAACAGCGCACAGCGGCAGTTTCTCCGCCCATGCGCATACGGGGCACATTCCCTGGACGGACGCTAGGGGATGGGCTTCTGAGGTGGTGCTGCTGCTGATGATGATGGTGATGGTGATGGTGAGCAGGGTATGGTGGCCATTTTAAGCTTCTACCCTTCCTCCACCAGCTGATACCAAGCTCCCAGCAGTGCGGGGCCCCTGCCCCTGTGTGCTGCTCTTGGGGCCCCTCAATCAAACCAGAATTAAGATTTCCATAATTGTTTTGCTCCCAATGCCTGGAGCGGCAGTGGATGGTTATGAACAAATTATGATTAATCAGTATGATAACAACAAAATCATATCAAGCTATTTAAGCAATGCTAAGTGTCATGTGGTGCCACTTCCCTCTGAAGAGGCTAATACTGTAACATAATGCATCAGGTAGACCAAAGGAGATTATATCAGAGGCTATAGCATCGAAATATGGCCGTTACTGCCCTACTTTGTTCACTGGTTAGCAATTATGGTTTATCATCTACTGCTACTCCTGGTTAAGTGACAACTACTGGAAGACTGGAGCGTGGAAGGTATGAGTAAAACCCTCTGTAAATCTTTGCTGATATAATTTCCAAAACAGCATTATTATATTTCAAGGTCCTAAAGGGGCATTTCCTTTTCTCCCATAATGTCACACCAGAGGAGAATTAAAATAGCTCAAAGGCCCCTCCGGTCAGCCCCAAGCACCCCTTATCTGCCAAATGGTCCTCAGGTCAGCCCACGATGGTTTTCTTGGCCAAGACAATGACACACGTGTAACATCTTCTCCTATACAGTCTATGGTCACAACATCCTAAAGTAAAAAATGAATTATTATGATACATTTCCAAGATAAACTGTTCAACTGGAACACAAACACTTGGTGGGCGTCGCTAACATTGATGGAAACAAACGAGGTGAATTGATCAAAGGTTAGAATGTTTCCCTGATTAGTGTCATAAAATAAAAAATAAAGCTCATCATTAGAGATATTTAGAAATGCAGTCTACGGCTATTGTGGTTCACTGTTGATATACTGTCAACGGGGAACCAGCGAGCCAAGAAGAGAGTATGAAGAATATCACTTTATTTAATGTCTCCTACTGAGATACTAGGTACATCTTAAAAGTACGAACGATGAATCAGCTGAATCCTTCCTCTCTGTTGATTATATTAAGATGTTGGTGATTTGGTGACATTTTGCCTTGGAAGTAGGGCTTTAACAGATAGTTTTGTAAAAAATTCACTCCCAGCCAACATTTCTTGCGGAATTGTTATTATTATTGTATATTTCACTGCATATACTTATATACACTTCATATACACTGCAAATACTTTGTATTTTTTAAACTTTCTTTATTGTTTAATTTTCTTGAATGTAATATGCTCTGCTGTTTTGTTGTATATATTGAGTATTTGTTATACCTAATATTTGTGTCTTCTATGTAACTTTGCTTGCTGCTGCCACAAACAAATTTCAAACAAATGAATACAGTATCAATCTATCTATCTATCTATCTATCTATCTATCTATCTATCTATCTATTTATCATTAATATTATTATTATTATTATTATTATTATTATCATCATCATCATCATCATCAGAAACTCCAAGACCTGGTTGAACCTCAAACTTCAGCACACTGTTACAGTAGAGGTAACTCTCCTGCCATCGGTGACCTCAGCTCATGTGGGAATACGAGGATGGAGCGATCCTCGTTTAAACTGCAGCAGTAAGCACACGAATAATTTGACAACACATCCTAAGAAAGTCAAAATCCCCCCACGAGAGAAGGAGTGAACATGAATATATAAATAGTAAATATATAGTGTGTTATGTGTAGGTGCAGAAGACAGACTCGTTTACTACCTTGCGGACGGAGCCCACCGAGCAGGCGTCCTCCGCTCCAGTCGGACGTCTCGCCTCCTCGTAGCTTCGTGTTTGGTTGTAGAAATCTACTGTCGTCGCAGCCCCAAAACAAAAAATGGTGAAGCAATAGCATGACACACATTGTAAGTTACAGTTTCAGCTCACGCGGTGAGCCATGTGCATGCAGTGCGGCGTAATGCTCTTCCTATGCGGGTCCGTCGGGCGCTTTTCATGTGGCGATACAAGAAGAAAATAAGAGGACTGTTGCGGTAGCTAGCGTTAGCCGAGGGACTCACTGTGGCAGCAGAGCTAGCAGATACATGCTTGGCGGATATAAAGGGGTTGTTGCATGTCTGTGAGGTGTTGTGAGTTTATCAGGGGGAATGCTCGACAGGTAAAATAGCCGCTGTGTGCAGCGTTACTCGTGTGTCAAGGTGAACGCGGGGTTTAGTTTAGCGACAGGTAGCTAAGCTAAGCATGACTGTTAGCTCTTGTTAGCAAAGTGTCATGATAGCTCACGTTTAGTCCAGGGCCCTTTTTCTGTTTTTAAACATCATTTGTGCTGCAAACTGACCAAAAACAACGCCGTGCGTGCCCTGTATGGACTCCCAGTGCGTTTGTTGACTGGTTTCGAGTGGAAACGATGTATATAATAGAAGAGTGTATCTGCTCGTGAGGGTTAAACAGTCCATCTGACCATATGTTTGAGACAGTTTGCAGTGTGTGAATAGGGGGGGGGGGGGGGGATACTGTGTTGTTCAAATGTGCAAAGTTTAAAGCTTTGACACCTTCTTCTGTGTGTTTCCCTCACATATTGACTGCATCTATTAACGTTATATGATCACATTGCCATATATTATGCAAAACTGAACAAAAAATTGTGAACTACTTTTAGTTGTTTTACTTAATTTATTTATTATTGTTGTTATTGTTTTGCAGTTCGAGCATGGCAGATAGAAAAGGAAAACCTGTCATTCCGATCAAAACACTCTCAAAGAAAGAACAAGAAGACCTCAAGAAAAAGGTATGGAGGTTTGGGGATGTTGTAATATTTGATATGATTTAGTGCTTTTTGAATTTTGAAAACTGATCACCAATACTAGAATTGTGAATTTGGTCAACAGTGAACCAAGGGATGAATGAGATGCATGTATTGAACATGTTTCTGTGTGACATTCTAGGCGGAAGAAAAAGCAGCAGAAGTTTTTGAAGAATTCTTAGCATCTTTTGAGACCAACGAGAAGAGCGGAGTGAAAACTTTTGTCCGCGGGGGTATTGTGAATGCTACCAAAGGTCAGCATCCAAGACTTCATGAATCTCAATCTTGCATTATGATGATAGTACACAGCCACATCGCAAGTCTCTTCCACTTTCTTTGCATGGTATGTCTGGACAAAAGATGAATTATGAGTTATCTGGTCCAATAATGAATTGGAAATCAATAAAGTTAACTGAAAATAGTTATTTTAGAATATCAAGCTGACTCGGCAGTGAAATAGTTCACCGTCTTAAATTAGTGCCCATATCTTTTGAATGGCTTAATAAAATTCATGCACTCTGCGGTGCCGAAGCCAGCAGTCCATTATCACTGTAATTTTAAAAAGTAAATCTCTTCCGACACTGAACAGTTCTTCAACGTACTCTCGCACATAAAGACATTGCAAACACAGCAGCTGACTGAGCCGCTCAGATCCGTGTTATAGTGCTCGAGATTAGCCTCGGGCTCAAGACCACATTTTTGAAGGTCTCGTCTCGGAGTCGACTGCATTTTTACATCTTCTTGCTTTGTCTGATTAATCTGAACATTACTGGGATTATTCATAGACAACAAAGGAACCTCACACCAAACATTCACCTGTGCCTTTTGATTATGTTATCAAGGCATTTCTCATGGTACACGTATACATACAGTTTATATGGCAATGAAAGAGGTAAACAAAGAGGAATCTTCATTTATTTTTTGTGGGTGTTTTAACGTGAATGTGGATCTTTCAGATCAGTTAGAGTGTCTATGGTTCGCATGTTCCAAATGTTATCTTAAGTTTATCATGCAGTGTGGGACTCACCTGGCCTTGGTCCTGGTCTTGATTTATGTGGTCTTGACCACAACACTGGCTCTAATTTACTATTACTTAAACTATAGTTTGCACACCTAAATAATTGTTGGATAGTCGGTATTCAATGATTGCTTTGCTTACTTTTTGCAGAAGAGGAAGCAGCAGAGGTCAAGAAAAATAAACTGTATAGGCCTGCTAGCAAGTTTGTCCCCGTGTCCCAGCATGGTTCACCAGCATCATCTGCTGAAAGCAAAAAGTCTGTAAGTTGGTACTCCGATGTTTGTTTTTTGGTATAATGTACTGAATTAAGTAAGATAATAAATACTTTATAACCTTTAAATGTTGCTTGGTTACTTCTAATAATGACCACAATGGATTCTTGTTTGATTAATAGACGTTTAAACGAAAAGACGAAAAGAAGAAGAGTAATCTGGAACTCTTCAAAGAAGAACTTAAGCTGTAAGTCTTTTTGCAAATGTGCCTAATATCATGTTTCAGTTCAATAAGTTAATGTCTTTTTGGCATGTATAAGCCTATAATTATGTTTGAACAATGCAGAATACAAGAAGAGCGAGAGGAAAGATATAAAAGAAAGAAAAATGACACTGGTGGTGGTGGTGGAGGAGGATTTGGAGAACTGGACACACCGTTATCAGGACGGTCAGGTAAGAATACCTCAACAAAAATGGTTCTGTTCATCGAAAATGTCTAGCCTTTAAATCATGCCAACCTCCATCCTGCTTTTCCCTCGACAGTATTATATGATGACCTGACAGTGCCAACCACCACTAACCTCTACATTAGCTGCATTAGCCCAAAGGTAAAGGAGCACATTGAGTTTGATCGGCTTTGCTCAGCATAGATGTACATCTCTCACCGTTCGTTTTTTCCCTCCTTTTTCAGATGAACGAGGAGATTCTCTGCAAAGAGTTTGGTAAGTACGGTCCCCTGGCCAGTGTGAAGATCATGTGGCCCCGAACAGACGAGGAGCGCTGCAGGACGTCCAACAGAGCCTTTGTGGCTTTCATGACACGGAAAGATGCAGAGAGAGCCTTGACTTCACTTGATGGTACGGTTGACTCTTAAGAATATCTAACAACTCCAACTGTATGGTTGTGCTCAACAATGACTGTGATAATGTTTTATAGGTAAAGTGATTATGGGGTTTGAAATGAAGCTTGGATGGGGTAAACCAGCTCGGATTCCACCCCAGCCTCTCTACACACCGGTGGGGGTGAGGGCCACACCGCCGCCTCAGTCTGGGCTCCCTTTCAATGCTCAGCCAAGAGATCGCTTCCGCAATGACTTCACCAAGCCGCTTGGCATGTCCAAAGGAGAGCTTGACAAGGTAAAGTTGTCTCTGTTTGCATGACCATTGTTTCTTTGTAATATGTGTTTAGCACTAGAGGCTCAAGTGATGGATGTTAACTGCATTGGGATAGTGGTGCACTAGAAATGGGAATTAGAGTTTGTACAAAATTAAAATTATTAATGAAGATGAGTCTTTAGAGAAGATTTTCCTGCATACTTATATAAGGAGCATGGCTCCATTCTTTCTGCCATCTTTGTTTTAGAAATAGGCACACTCTGAAAATGTGTTATTTGGCCTCAATATTAAATACAAAATACAAACATTTTTGCACTGGGTTCTACAACTGATTCAGAATAATACAATGTAGTCGGTCATCATCAACTATTGTAAAAAGTTGTGTGTTATGTTGCATGTTTGTTCTTTCATCTAATAGATCACCATGTCCATGTAGTGCCATATCACAGGGTGCAGGGTAAAGAAATGCACTAATTCAAAGTAACATAACAGTTTGACGTTGTATTAAAAAATGTAAATATAAACCTTTTAGATAAATTAGCTGAGCTGGTTTAGCATTTTAGAATAGTTTCCTAAAGCTGTGTCACCTTCCCCTCATTTCGTTGACTGAATGCTATCGTCGTTTTCTATGCTGTATGTATCCTGCAGTGTTTCATCTGTACAAGTACTCACTTTTTAATATTCTCAATATTTGACTTCACAAACAGACTCTGTCCGAAGCCGTAGTCAAAGTGGTTATCCCAACCGAAAGGTACACACACTCTTCTTACTACGATTGACCAGCTGTAATAACACCAGTGTCATACGACCCATACAGATTCAGTCAGGAGGTTCCGGTCCTCAGAGCTGTTAATGCATCCGACATTGGACTTGGTAAACGGCCCTGTGGACATTTTGACATCGGCAGCGCAAGACTCAGGGTTCTTATTGTAGATGTCAAATGTCCTGATGGCCTCAGATTTAGATACAATGAATGCAGTTAGTATTTTCTTTTATAGACACTAGTCTTTGCTCCTTTTAGTTTGCTCAAATACCTTAGATAATTAATGTTGTTCCTTACCATCTTATTAATATGTGTTATTGTGAAAAGCAGTAGACTGTGTAAATGACTGTCAGAGCCATTGATTTAAACCAACATTTTTGAGCCTGGGTTTCCCATGGGTAGGCTGAGACACTGCAGACCGATACAGCTAGAAGGCAGATAGATTTCATATTAACCCAAGTCAGACGACGTGGATTCATGCTGGTGCCATAAATCAAACTAAGTACCGCTTCAGGTTAGTGTAGTGAGTAATATGAAGGTCTAACTGCAGTGCTAGCTCTGACATACAACCAGGTAACACTGCATGAACACACTGACGCTCCCGTTCAGAGAGGATTCAGGCCTGTAGCCCCAAGCCACACTAACTTCTCTATATCACCTTGATGCTTTTTTTAATTATTTTTTTTAGACCATTGCAATATTTTTACTATATAAAATCAGGCCTGTAAAATATCATGTGATGTTGTTGGAACCCTTTCTACAATCAAGGTAAAATGGCTAAACTATGGATTGGGGCTTTCACATCTTAAAATCCAAGTCAGTGAATAGATGCTGTGATGTTGTGTGATTTATTTTACCCCTTCCGTGGACACAGTGACTCAGGAACATTAAAGTATGCTGACGCACTGTCTGCACAGAGGACAGTGACTATGCAGTTTTGCAAAATGGTGTGTTCCAGGGGCTGTCGCCTTATTATGGTCAATATTTTTTTCAAATTGCGAGACTGTTGGCGGTCAACTGCATTCAATCTGACAGTCAGCTTGCAGCTTGCATGTGCCACTAGTTCAGCGTGAAGAGGTTTTAGAGATCTCAGCCTGTAAATGACCGACACCGTGCAAACCCTGCTCTGATACTCTTCTTTTCCTCCAGGAACCTATCATTCCTCATTCACAGGATGATAGAGTTTGTGGTGCGTGAAGGCCCCGTGTTTGAAGCCGTAATTATGAACAAGGAGAAAAGCAATCCAGATTACAGGTAAGGATCACTGCACCTGGTCGTGTGTTGGCCTCGGTGACCTCGGAAGGGAGCATATTTGATTCTCTTCTTCTTTATTGTTTCAGGTTCCTTTTTGACAACAAAAGCCAAGATCATGTGTACTATCGCTGGAAACTGTTCTCCATCCTGCAGGTAAGCTTTTACTGCAACGCCTTGTTTCTTCAGACTTTTAGGATTTTACCTGGAAGAAGTAAAAGCTGTTCTCTACTTTCCTTGTTAATCTCACAAGTCATGCTCCAATTCTTTCTATCTTTTTTTTGTTTATATTCACCTGGCCTTCATCCTTACCACAGGGACAGTCCCCGACAGAGTGGAGGACAGCAGACTTTCGTATGTTCCGGGGAGGATCCATGTGGAGACCCCCGATCATAAACAATTACTCTGAGAGAGATGAAGAACGGGCAGATGATGATGACGGTCCCCCTGAGGAAGAGGTGAAGAAAGGGCAGCTTAGAACTGAGTAAGTGTGTCCAGCCGGCATAGTGACATTTATTTATGCATATCACTTTAGTGGAATTAAATGTAAACCTGTGTTATTCTATGCAATTCAGGCACAAACTGAGGCTGGAGACGTTGCTTAAAGAGCTCACTCCAGACAGAGAAGATATCGCCAATGCCATGCTGTTCTGTCTTGAGCGAGCAGATGCAGCAGAGGAAGTAGTGGGACACATCACTGAATCGTTTTCCTTGCTTCAGACGCCCCTTCAGAAGAAGGCCAGTGTTTATATAAACAAAGTTGCACAGAAGTTCTATGTAAACCATAGTTGATTTTACTCACCTTTTTTTGTTGTCCTCTTTCCCACAGATGGCCAGATTGTATCTCGTGTCAGATATCTTACACAATTCATGTGCCAAAGTAGCCGGTGCATCATATTATCGTAAATAGTAAGATACTTTCCCTCGAATCAGCTTTCACACTTTTGTCATCTTTTATTTCTTCTCCATGTGACAGTCTTAGCGTGTTTTTTGGCTCTGTCTTTTCAGTTTTGAAACAAAGCTAGCACAGATATTTGGAGACCTTAATGCGGCGCATAAAAACATACAAGCCAGGCTGCAGGCAGAACAGTTTAAGGTAACCCGTGTTTTATTTGCTTCACACAAGGACATTTACCATAACGAACAACAAAAGGAAAGCATTTGTATTTCCTGTCTTCACAGCAAAAGGTCACGTGTTGTTTTAGAGCGTGGGAAGACTGGGCCATATACCCGGAGCCTTATTTAATCCACCTTCAAAACATCTTTCTGGGCTTTTCCAAAGCAGTGGAGGAGTTGAAAGAGACAGCAGAGGTGATTTGGATCATTATTTCTGCTCATTATCGACATAATGGCAGTTCAACAAATTTGACAGCTGTTCATGTTGAAACATATTTCAACACGAAAGAACATGACGTTCAAACATATTTTCTCACGAACACTACAAACGTCTGTCTCCTTGCAGGAAGTACCCTCCTTTATCGATGGTGCGCCAATGGAAAACACACCTAGAGAAGGGTTACCTTCGCACAGAGCTCCTGTGGATGACCTTGACGGCTGCCCCTTAGGCTGGGACCCTTTGGACGGAGTCCCTGTTGATGACATAGACGGTGTTCCCTTAGGGGTGACCATTGATGACATTGATGGAATGCCCTGTGAGTCTACATGCATATCAAAAGCACATCTTTCAACCAGAAGTCCACCGTTTCCTGTCCTTGTTGTCAATTATCTGCCCAACTCAAGTGTCATGAATCGATACACAATCAATCCACCCTCTCATGGGTTGTTGTCGGTAGCTGAGTGCGCACTCAGACCTTCATGAGAACTTTAGATTAGACATTCCTTTATTAGTCCCGTAGTGGGGACATTTCAAGATTGCAGCAGCAGACAGGGTAAAAGTGCACACAAGAGACATAATAAAGTAATATACATAATATATTAGAACAGGGCATGCAAGGACAGAACATAATTTAAAAAAGCATCTACCATACTTGTACTCACTGTCTCTTTTTTTTTTTTTTCTCAGTGGAAGAGAGCAATGTTCCTCTCTCCAGAGTGCCTTTGTCTAAGTGGGAGAAGACGGCTGATACTGGGGCATTTTCTCAAGGTAACACAGGTAAAGATGCACTCATAGATCATATCCATCTTCTCCCTCCTGCTCATCTTTCTCCTTTCTCTCTCAGCCAAGACTGAGTCAAAATGGGACATGGTGGTGGAGCCAAACAACAAAGATGAAGTGAATGTAAGGTAAGGCCTCTGTGGTTGGTATCAATGCATCATGCGTCTACATTTGCAAGAAGCACACACCCTGTATGTAAACTGTCAAATGGTATGGAAATGTATTGTTCTTCTCTCTCCCGGTGACAGCGTCAACTCGCAGGATGGAGAAGAAGACTCACAGAGTGACAGTAGTGATGACTCCGGCAGATTGTCCAAGTATGAGAGTGCAGACTTCCAGAGCTCCCTCAAAAGTTTTCAGATGTCTGAGAGCAAGAGGAAACGGTTGAGAGAACTGGAGGCAAGTCCATATTTAATAGTGTTTTGTTTTATATAAATCTGTAGTATTTGCTGCAATTCAACCCATCCACTTTGGTAAATCACTTAAATAACCCGTTTTAAATCTGAAATATACAGAATCTAATTTAGGAAGGATGATGCTATTGAAATGTAGTTTTCTTGTGAGTTTTATTCAGCATCACTTGTTGAATAAAACAGCTGGAACAAAGCTCTACGAGCTTATTCTGATTCCCTTACACCAATTTACATTTCACTCCATAGTGAGCTGCCTCCCAACGGTAGTGGTTTGAAAATGTCAAATGATAGTTAGATAAATATGCAGAACTGATTTGATGTGTCTTGACACAGGTAAAGGTCATGAAGACCCAAGACGAGCTGGAATCCGGCAAGAGGTCGAGGAAGTCTGGAATGAGCATACAACAACAAGTAGAGCACTACAGGAACAAACTTCTACAGAAGGTGGGCGACTGGATACTTGTTCGATTTTACCCTCAGAAAATTGGAAGTGTCCTGAATTAAGGCAGTTCATTATGCACTGTTATTATATACACCTTTTTATTCGGCTGTCGAGGGTCTCTAAAGCAAAAATGCAACCATCGCTGATATGTAATAGAAATATGTCTTTAATCAAGAACAGTGTGGGGCAAAATGTACAGGATATTAAAATTAGACCATGAAATTAGTCAATTGGCACAGTAAAAAGCAGTATTACTGATGCAAAGCACTCAAAAATCAGACACAGGCCATGTGGAACTGCAGAGCCACAGGGCTCGCAGTTTCAGATGTGCAGAGTTCGTACAATTTGCGCGACCTACAGGGAAGGAAAGTCTAGCTAAAGTTGCTGTTTGAGGTAAACATGCAATTTATGGTTTGTTTACTCCAGCACAGTCTCTGTTGAATAATTAAGAACAGTTACTCTGCCCCAAATATTTTGGTAACATTTTGCTGCCAATATTTTTGGCCACACAGGAAACCGCTTCTATAAAATATAAAATAAACTTTCTCTGCCTGTAGATGTCAATGTTTATGTACTGGATTGGTACACATCTGCAGGTCTGTAATAATTATGTTAATAGGTGGAATAGTTAAGCACAGGTATGACTTTGACAAAGCAGCTGCCCATTGTGGTGAACCGGTAAGCTATTATGCACAAATGAGTGGGTTTGTGAGGTACAAGCAGGTTCCATGTCGTGTTTTGCGTTTCAACAGGTAAAGACACAGAAGCCTATATCGGACTTCATTGGGATTTATAACTTGTATTTACCTTGTCTACTATAGGAGTTTGAAAAAGATGAAGAAAAGAATGAGAAAAAGTCTAAAGACAAGTCAAAAGATGACCGAAGGGAAAAAGACAGGAGCAAAAGAAGTGAAGACGGGGTCAAACGACGAGGATGGAGTCGAGATCCCGATGACAAGACCCGGAAGTCGAGGAGCATCTCCCCGTCAAAGCAAGTGCAATAAGATGTTTTTGTAGATTTCTATTGTATTGATCTGGATTCCTTTTCTTAAAGTCAATTTCTTATGTTCAACCCTCTTCTTTATTTATTTTTGAACAGGACAAGGTCTCCCAAATGGTCCAAGCGTTCCCGATCACCATCTCCAGACCGGCGGACAAGGAAGTCCAGGTCACGGTCGCCGCATCGTTCCCACAAGAAGGCGAAGAAGAGCAAACATTGACTCAACTTTGACCCTTCTCCTCCACTAGCCAGCTGGTGTCCGTAGGTTACTCACTGCTCTTAAAACTGACAGACTCACTCGTCTGTTCTCTTGGTCCCAACTCACTATCCATTTAGCATCCAGATTCAGCACTCTTTTTGTATGATGAAGTTTGAACACTGTAACTAATTATATATATTTTTGTTTTTATGTTTGTTTTTAAAATGATAACCAGAAATGTTGCTGCAAAGATCTGAAACTAAATAAATCACTGTTGGTGATGAATGCGTGTGTGTGTGGAGAACATGTTTGGTAGGGCCAGGTATCAAAACATTTTCACTCTACTAAATAGTTTGAAGTTTAAAAAAAAGGTTGTCAACAAACATTCTTCTAGTTTGTTTGGACTTTTATTGAGGAAATGAATGGAGCATTTGGTTCCGTTTACAAAAGCGGCAAATATGCAATATTACACACTGAATTTACAGTACTATTTTTAGAATGAAATGTGCTTTCATTTGACAACTATTTATCAAAAGTACTTAAGAGCCAGTATTGTTTCTGAAAAATTGCGAGATACCCAGCCCTAATCATTAGTAACCATATTCAGATGTCCTGTACCGTAGATTTGCAGTCATCTGCTAAAATGTTAGATATATTTTAGAGGAAGGCTTGAGGAGTTGAATTTAGAAAAGCAATCTAGATTTCATAGGCACAAATTTCAAACCATCTTGCTTTCAAGAAAATGGTTCCATATCTTTACATAAGACACATTCATCTTTGAGACTGACATTAGGACAGTGTCTTGTACTTAACTTATTTGAAATGTGAAAGCAAAAAGAAATTAGTAAGCTGCCCATTCTACTACAAATAGCCTTGTAGCTACACTCAATCTTGACCACACAGCTGTAAATTAACACATACCTGAACAGACCACACACACACACACACACACACACTTGGCATTTCTGGCTCTTTCTTAATGCCAAACCATTCACAGTTGCTTGGTATTAAAGATAAAAAAAATTGAAATGTCAGGGAATCACACCTTGTCTGTATTATACAGTCAATTTCTTCCACCCATTCCCTCATCTTCCATTTTAGGGTCCCTGTTCTTCCAAGGAAGCTACAGAAGGCTCTTTGTCTCAGAGCAGTAACCATTAGGTAGTTGGGTGACGGGCTGTCCTTCATCTTCAGAACTGAGTGTGGGGAGTGCTCAGTACTTTTTTACATTGATGAAAACCTTGATGGCTCCAGTAAAGTCAGCGGAGAGTAGAACCTCTGTGTGATCCGTCTTCAGGGCTCCTGCAAATGACAATGCTATTTTATAGCACTGAAACGGCAGCCTTGCTGTCATGAAAAATGCCCATGTATTACTTAAAATGTACCTGAGGGTATTGTTTCAGAGTCTGTGGAGTCCAGGCTCTTGCACTCTGCTTCTGGTTTGTCTGCTCCAGCTTCTTGTGGAACAATAAGGCCTGGGTGCGGTGCAAAAATTGCTGAGGTGACGACTGCATTGTGTGCTGAAAGATAAGTATACGTTTTAATATCGGCTAAATCAATGGGAACAAATAAATCAGACAAGTGGTTGCATTACAATAATGTTTGTCATTCACGACAGAGCACAATTACCTTTAATTCCTTCCCAGAAGTCATTGCGGTCCCGTCGTACGGAAGTGAATTTGCTCAGGTCGTGGTACGTGCTCCAGATGTACACATACTTATCCTCTGAGCCGCTGACTATGAAGGAGTAGTCATGGCTGTAGGAAGATAATCCCAGGGTAAATTGAGGTGCAGTGCAACATAGAAACAAGACTTTTGTGACTCAATTGTTACCGCTACCCGTCAAAGCTACATAAAAGAGAGCCGTCCTCACCTGAAGCTCGCCTTGATCTGACTGCTGCTGTTGACGTAACCTTTGTATTTCATGGATAAAGACAAGTCCCTCAGGTCATAAAGGCGAATGCGGGAATCATTTGAGGTCACCAAAATCTATCAAGGTGATGGGGAGGACATTAGTCATTTACAAGTCTGACAGACATGCCTCATTACAGTGACGGCGAACACACTGCAGATGCATTGGTAGTGTAGATCAGACGCTACCTTGTTCTCTCCGGGTAGAGGTTCAATGCCGGTGATTTTTCGTCCAACTTTGTTCCTGCCTCTGGTGGACCTCACATGAATTTGAGTGTGGTATTTCAGACGCTAAGCAAACAGAAATATACATTTAATCTTAGAACAAATGCTGTCATGACAAACAAATAATAATATTGAAACCATGTCTTGGCAGAAAAAGGTACCTCTGTGTCATAGAAGATGCATCGCCCATCGTAGGTGCCAATGACGGCATACTTCCCATTTTGGCAGAAGTTAGCTGCTGTGATGAGGCGCGTCTGGCCGTCCACCTCATTCCACAACGCCACCTTTTTGTCAGGAATGTTCCAGAGCCGTAGCTTTCCATCCAGAGAGCCACTTAAAAAGTATCGGTCATCCTGGGAAACAAGAGGCACATCTTACTATGAATACAATCTGGGGGACGAAATAATTAGCCATGTTATTTGTGGTGAAAGAAGTTACGCAGGGTCACTCAACTTACTCTGGGATGGAAAGCAATGGCTGTGACAAAATCAATGTGCTGAAAGCAGCAGAGACACTCCCTCCTGGATATGTGCCACAATCTGACCGTTTTATCCATGGAAGAAGAGAGAAGGAAGAAGTTCTGGATTGACAAATGAAGAGAAAAAAAAGTAAGAGGAGAGATAAAATACAAAAAAACAGTACTGAGAGTGTTTAAAGTGTGTGAAAAGAGATTAAAGGATAAAAGAGTTGGCAGTAAGACATCACCTTTGACCAGGACAAGTCCAATAGATCAGCCGTATGACCCTTATACTTGCAGAAGGGGACTTGACGGAAAGGGACATTCCTATCTTCTGTGTCTTGGTCCTCTGGAGCACAACTTGCCTATGGCGAGAGTACAATCTGTTAGGAGGCTCAAGACCAGTGTTCCCTCTAAGCTGCGCGCGGCCGCGCAGGGCAGTCGAAGTGGCCGCGCAATAGATTTTTCAGACCGCGCACACGATTTTTTTTCAGGGGTTAAAAATAATTTTTGCGCCAGTGTTTCTGAGATAGGCGTGAGCCATCTCCTCAATAATAAGATCTTTGATGTGCCGTGTCGAGTCTTCTTGGCCAATCAGTGTACCGTTTCTCGACATGTGCTCTCTCTGCCTCCGTTAGCACCCCCCACCCCCGCTGTCCTCCTCCAGGCGCCAGGAGTGAAGCTCGCCCAGAGCGCCACATGAGCTCGGGCCGGCGCTGTTTAGGCTCCTCTTGGCGGGCCCTGCTCCAGCAGCTATAGGCTACCATGGCGAAAAGAAAGGCAGAGCAGGCGCCCCATAAAAAGGTCTGCCTAACGTTCAAACATGAGTGGCTAGATGAAATAGTCCAAACTGACACAGGTAGGATGAAACTTTCAGACATATTTAAATATGAAGAATATTAAGTTATTAAATTGTTTATATAGGCTACCTTCAGGAAAAATGACACCATGTCAATTTAATAGGCCTATAATTATTGTTAAGCACTGCATTAGCATTTTTCTTTCAATGAAGTTCCACTTAAATGTTGTACCTGCTGAGAAATGACTAAACACCTTTGATACTTTTTTTTTCCAGTCATAACCTCCCCTTATTGAAGTTCAACTAAACTGACTGGTAAAATACCATCATTAAAATGTTCCCAAAGTCCAGCCATTATAAAGGATATTGAATAAATATCAACATTGTACACATATTGATGCATTTGCTGTCATCTCTTTGAATCCCCTATGGCTAACGCAGGCTTTTGGTCATTTTCGGCAGGTCGCGTGGTTGCGAATTGCTCACAGTGCTGAAATGTGCGCTCAGAAAAAAAAAAGAATTTGCTCAGTGCTCAAAAAAATTAGAGGGAACATTGCTCAAGACTGCTGTAAAATATACAGCATTGCAATATTCAAACTATTATTAACATAGCTTCAAAATAGGCCCCACAACCCACGAATCAAAAAGGTTCATGTCACTCACCCCGTGGTCGTCAGATTTAGTGGAGCATAAACTTTCCTGAGAAGGAGACGGTGAAACCCGACCTGGACAAGCCAAAACAAAATCGGAATCGTACTGCCACTAAAGAGCATCTAAATTGAAATAATCAATCATCATTCAACAACAAGAAAAACATCTGAGATGCTGATGAGGTTACCTTCAGTGTTGTACTTTAATCGCATGTTATTGAAGTAGTCAAAGGCAGTCTTCAAGACCCAGATGCGAACCACATTATCTTGGCCAGCGGTCGCCAGCAGCCTCCCGCAGTGGGAGAACTTCATCGTCCAAACGGCCCCCTGAGGAAAAGACAAAGACGCCGTGAAACCGAGCATTCATTGGTACATATATTTTCTAAAACTAAAAACATTAAATGCATTTTTAAACTGAGATCTGACTTACCACATGCTCTCCACTCAGGTCTTGCACAACTTTAATCTGATCAAAGTCAAATGGACCCTTGAAGCTGTGAGCTGCCTTGAACTTGGCAGACCTGGTGTAAGGCATGCCCTCATCGTCACTTGACGACGGATCATCCGGATCTGTATGGAACACTAAGCCCACAAAACAAAAAGCATAACTCAGGTTAAATAACTCAAACCCTTTCAAATGAACGTACACTTTGATAGCAGCATTCAGTCTGAGAAATGTAACAAATTTTCTGTAAACACAGTTTCTATTACTATATAGAGCGTGTTCCAGATCTAATAGCCACACTGTCATCAGGGAAACATTCCTCGGGGAACTAGGCCAAATCTTGTTCACTCGTTGGAAAACAGTTTGCCACACGGTGACTACATGTAGACACAAAGGTCACGACGCAAAGGAAAATAAGTCCTTCATTATAAGTGGAACAACTTGTTTGTTGATGTTATGGAATTGTGGGTTTGATGATTCAGCAGTGCATTTATTTGACTGCCGACATTAATGGTTATGACAGTAAGAAGTGAATAAGGACATATTGTGTAGTAGTCATCCAAAAAACACAATGTACTGTAAAATGTTATTTAAAGCAGCATATTAACAATTTAGGCAATTTTCCAAATATGCATGTTTTTATTTGAAGTGTTATCCTGAAATCTAACCAACTGTGCAAATGCTTAAAATACTTGCGTTCGTTTACCTTCATCACGCACACTCTTCACTTTGTTGACGGCCTTCTCTCCATATTCCCCAGCGAGATGCTTGGCCTTCTTAACGGACTTGCCCAGAAACTTTTTAAACTGTGTTCTGGTTAGAAATAAGGGACAGCAAAATATGATATTATATATTCGATCATGTGATGAGAAGGGGAAGAAAACAAATCCCAGCAATCTGGAATTTCCTTACGTTTTCTGTTTTAGTTTTCCTCCATCTGTGTCCGCCAGTGGAGCCTGAGCCTTGTCATCGTCATCTGACTGTGCTGCATCATTCCTGAGAGGGAAAAATATAACGGATCTACTTCCTTTAGAATATGTACCATTTGTTGTGAAATGAGGCTTTAAAAGCTATTCGTCAGGAAAATGTTACATGCAATGTACCTTTGTTAAAAGAAAAGAAGAAAAAAAACACTCCCAACACTGGCGATGCTTTTGACAGCAAGCCGTTGCTAGAAAAACATGTATTTACTGGAAGCGTGTTTGATAAAAAAAAAAAAAAAAAAGTGTCTGAATTCAGTGTATTCCTTCACTTTTTGTTTGTACCTATGTTGCAATACTGAACAAAGCACCACTTCTTCATTAAAACACATTGGGTTTCTCAAAAATAGTTTATGTATAGAACAGTATCTAGAAAGACATTATACTGGCTACCTGCGCCAGTTGAATTTACCAATACAGCTGCTAATACAGCCGAATAATTTTCTACTTACGTGATGTACTCCTTGGTCCTCCTCATGATGTGCAGAGTGAGCGGGTTAATCCCTGCAGGAAGTTTCTCTTCTGCTTGGATTAAAGGGATCTCTTCCCCAGTGTCCAAATTCTTGATCATCACACTGGCCAGAATTTCCTGTTTTAAGATAACACACAAGTTCACATTTTGTGTATAAAAAAGGTCGGTGGAAGGAATGTGCAAGAGGTTGGGTTATGGCTTGGATTCAAGCTAAATAAAGGCAATACAAACAAACACAGAGGGACTCTTACTTCATCTGTCAGTTCTCTACCAGAGTTGGAACGTGGACGTTGAGGGCCTGGAGTTTGTCCTCCACCCTCAGATGAGGCCTGTTCATCCTCATTTTCCTACAAAAAGCAAAACAATCATTGGTGCAATAAATAAGCAAACTCCTTCCCCATATACTGTTCTATTTTTGAGCATCAAGAGTACAAGTACACTGCCTCACTGACCTGCGCTGTCACTACTTTGTCCCCACTGGTAGCACTGGCCAGATCCAAGGAATGCTGCAGCTCTTTGGTTAGACTCCTCACTGTGCTGCTTGGAGACACCAGGCCTGAGTGCTCCAGAGCATCGTCGCTGACTGCAGACACTGCAGACAATCATACGACAGATCACAACATCTCATTTTATTATTGCTTGATGTACATGAATGCAGCGGTTTGACACTGTAGTTTTGCTAGAACAGCTATATAATACGCGAGATAACAGCAAAACCCTCAAATACTTGACTTTCTATTATGAGATCAGTGTTGCTTTTCAACCTTATCCACACGCTCTATTGCTCTAAAAGGCTGTACTTTATATATACTTTTAGGAAAGTATCTCATCTAGCAATGGGTTGAATTACAATCATCAATTTCAACGGTTTTCTCTACCTTCCAGTCCAATTGGCCTCAGACACTCCTGAGACTTCTTGGAAGGCAGACTCTGCCAAGACGGTGGAGGCGGTCTTGGTGGAGGACCTCCGCTGGGAGGGGGTGGGCGTGAGGGAGGAGGCTTCTTGGTGCTTGCTACAATGTCCGGTTCCACTGTTAATTGTCGTGGGGGTTTCATAGGCCCAGAGGAGTCTGAGTCTGCCGCTCTGTCTGTGAACAGGACCTGGTCTAAGATATCTGCAGGTCTCTGCTCCTGCTCCCTTACTGCAGCTACAACAGCCCCATTCAGCCGACTGAGTCCTACAGTGTTGGTGATGTCCGGGGGCTGAACACCTTCTTGTGACGATGGCCCTGGGAGATCTGCGGGTTCAAGGCCAGGTAAAGAGCATGCTTCGTTGTTTGTTGCTCCACCTTCCTGTTGTTCCTGTGGCCTCTCGACAAGTTGAGGTTCGACAGCTGGCACCGCAACCGCCACTTCCTGAGCTTGGTTCTCTTCCTTTGGCTCCGGTTCGGCTCCTGCATCCAGTTGTAGCTGATCTAACAGTTGAGCCACCTCACCGACATCACCTACACTTCCCTTTTGACTCTCCTCAATGATGCTGTCGATGATCTGTGAGGAAGAGAAAATAACAGTTCATTTAACAACCCGGCAATTATGATGCAAGTTCCCATATCCAGCTCAACTACAACAGAAATATGTTGTTGGCTGTACATGTACCTTTTCTTTATTTCTTCAGTTAGTAGTGAACACAAAACAAAAACCTGAAGCGAGAGTTATATCCAAATAAAAACCTGGAAGGTACAGCAAATAACGCACAGCAGGATATGCCATTGATAAAGCATACCATCAAAGATATCTGTGAGAACCACAAACACTTTTTAAAAACACTTTTCAAATATTAAATAAAAAATGTTTGCTGAAACTCCATTATTGACAAAAGCTCATGTCATTTTTCGTACAGGACACTGCAACAAAGAGAAACACCTACCAGTAGGGAATCATCTTGCTGAGTCTCAGATGCAGCCACATCTTGTGCAGCGTTAACTGATCTCTGTGAAAACTGTCCAGGAAACAGAAAAATGTCCATCAATAGATACACATTAGAAATAACAAAAGCCAAATGCCAGCTTTGTTCCATATGGACGTCCATAAAAAAAATAATATTTGTATCAGTACTTAGCGAAATAAATAGATGTTTAATGCGCACATTTCTCTAAATTAATAACATTCTCATAACCAGCTAACTTTGTATTTTTTACTTGGCCACATGACATCTATTGCTTCTGTCCATCCGGGGGGAGGGAAACCTGTTGCGGGGAGAGGGAACCCTGTTGCTCTCCCTCAGGTTTCTTCCCCTTTTTTTCTCTGTGAAAGGGTTTTTACTATCTTTATTGGGGGAGTTTTTTCCTGATCCAATGTGAGGTCCCGGGACAGGGATGTCATGTGTACAGATTGTAAAGCCCTCCGAGGCAAACTTGTATTTGTGATGTTGGGCTATATAAAATAAACTGAATTGAATTTATTTTTGATGCAACTGCTTGGTATGAGGGTAAACTCTGTGACTGACTCTAAAATAAATCAAGGGGTCTGCACACTGATTGTGTCTATGCATGAAACACTACTCCATAGTGCAATTTCCTTTTGCTGCAAAATCAATGTTTCCAGTCACATTTGCTTATTTAAGGCACATGGCTAATGCTGGTCTGTGGGCAAGGTTCACTCCAGGGTCCATTCCAACATCAGTTCAGTATTGTGATGCAGATAAAGTACTTGTTATTTGTATTGTCTCATGAGAAAGCGTAATTTGAATTTCAGTTCTAACTGTCTGTTTGGGAAAGGCCGGATGATTAATTTACATTTAATTTACATTTTCCTCGCTGTCAGGCGGGAGACGCCAGCTAACCAATGCAAGTGGCAGATGTCATGGCTAAGGGTTGAGTATTAGCAGTCACTGACTCATCGCTAAACAGGCTGTGTTAATGTTTTCACAAAGGGTCCCAATATCTTACCCTGAAGCAACTTAAGACAACTACTAGAAACATTGCAGACACCTCTAGGTAGTTAAACACCTCATGCTAGAACAGTGTAATGTTTTAGGTCCAATACCCACCTGAATATGTTAAAATACCCAGATTCATTGAGGACCCTTTCTGATTAACTCTCTATTTTAACTAGCAAAGTCAGCAAACAGGTAATTTTGCTTTGGCACTACCGCTAACAATCAGAAGTAATCTATCTTTTAAAAACAACCAGTAACAAACTACCTCAACAGATTCAAAAAAGGATTCTAAAGGAATATCATTGAATTGAACTCCATGCATTAACTACCTCCACTTTCAAGCCTTGGTAACATTCAAACAAAGTCAGAATAATCATTTCAATGACGACCCAGCAGATACGGCCTTGATTCAACAGTGGCTGGGCTTAGATAAACATACCTGAGGCGCAGGAATGGTGAACTTTGTAGGTGACCTAAAAAACACAAAAGGGATACGGTTAAAAAAGGCAATGAAAGTCAATGTCTAAAACACAACATGATAAAACAAATCTAATATGAAACCAAACATGTCATTATTTTATCTTTCACTTTGAGCAGTTAGCCTTAGTCGTGTGAATTACAAATATGTAATCCCCAAAAAGAAATACAGACCTCTTCAAATCATTAAATACACTTTCTGGACATGTTTGCTATCAAATGTTGTCTGAATAGTCTGAAAGCAAGAAACAGGCAAGATTGATCTGTGATTGATTCAGTGGTGTGCTGAATGGTGTTTATTCAAAACACGATCAATAATGAAGAAAGCAACAACAACAAAAAGCCTAAATAGCCACACGTTTGGTTTCTAAACTTGATCAGTACTAAAAGAGAGAAGCAAGATACCAACAAAATGTCAAGCTCAAAATTACTAGCATGGTTAATAACATGCATGTGGTCTTGAATGAATAATGCACAGAATGGATATCCACATGGTGGCTTCAACAATTGGTATTTACTCTGACTAAACAGACACTTTCTATAATCTCTAATAGAGATAAAGTCCAAGGAGCAAAGTAACAGTTTGATCTTGGGGTAATTTATATCAATCTTCATACATTGGTCCGATTTTTCTAACAATATTTGGAAAACATGGCAATGTTTCCTGGTTAATTTGGACTTCAGTAGCTGAGCTCACCAGCCAAAAATGTCAACTAGATCGATCTTTCTCATTGTTACACTAAACAAGGTTTTTGAATGGATATTTTCGATTTGATCTCTGGAATAACGTCACGTGACTTGAGTATTGCGGTTGACTCTCTGCACTAACACTATACAACATCACAATAGTTATAATGCAATACTGACTAGATAGTAATGTGCAGCACACTCCAGAATCTGAAGTAGTTCAGTTCACGTACTACAGAAATGAGCATTTTGCCAATTTAACGTTAAGTTAGTTAGCTGTCATCGCTAAAGTTGGATAGGTACTGATGGCATTAGATGAAACAATCAGGAAAAAACGTGTGCAGTGGTCCTTTTTATCTGAAGTAATAGTATAAAAATGTGTTTCCTTACACTTTGGGAGAAGGAGTCAAGTTAACGTCCTCGGGAGCATCATAGAATTCATCGGTGTCACTTGTGTCTGACGCCATGCTAACATGAATTTAGCTCACGAGCTAGTCGATTTCAGTCGCCAGGCAGCTGTCTAAAAGCCTAACCTGCGAGATGTAAGTGTCACACACGCATGCACTTGTTTCTCTATACACTGCCGTGTTCTATATCTAGGTTATAAATGAAATGGCTTGGTCCAGCCTTCGTCCACCGCTGTCCTGTCCGACGTCACTCCATAACGTTAACTGTTACAGATGAGCCAAATGCTAGGCTAACAACTGTAATCTGGCCGTTCCGACTCACCGACGCCTACCGCTAACTAGCTTTCTGCCCTCTTGTGAATCTGTTGTTCACAGCACAGTATCCTCCAGGAAATCAGACATCGAAGAGTGTGTTTTTACAACAAGCATACTCTCGGTCAGCTGTCAAGCTAACGGGGCCAGTGAGTCGCGTCATAAACAAACCAGTAACACAGAAAATACATCTAACGAACGAGGTGAGTCAAAGGGCGGGGCCCAGGCGCTCTCTTCTTCTACGGTAGTATTATGGCATTTGGGGTTGACTTTGACCGTAATACTGCCCTCTACTGGATTCATTAAAGAACAGCACGTGACAACAAGGGGAAAAACCAGGGATGGGCTGTCATTTGTATTTTGCAAGCCGAGATCATCCCTGATACTGGGGTTTGAGACAAATAACAATATAGAGATTTGACAAATCTATTTTACAACATTGTCTTAAATTTGGTTATTGTCTTGCATGCGGCCAAGATATGCAGGCTGCACATCACAGATATGTCTGTGATGTGCTAAACCTGTCTGATAATATCCTTGATCTGTTCATTATTATGCATTCATGATCATACCTCCACTTGTATCTCCTACTCTATACCTTTGAATCTTGCTGTATTCTTGGGGCCCTTCCCTGTGTTGAGTAGGACCTTGCACTGGGCATGTATCAGTTTCTATTTCCCAGTTCAAACATGACCTCCTTCCCTGCCAGGCCTCAAGTATTCATGTACATGAACGCATCTCATATCTCTCACATTTCGCCTATCCTCTCTAAACACCCTTGCATACTTAACATTATTCTGCTTCTTATATACACTTGTAACCCGGGGTCACTCACAGTGATAATTAAAAAAAAAAAGTGTTTATGCAGAAATAACTGATTCTGGAATGTGTCTGGGAATCTTTTATTATACACTGTAATTATACAAGAACATGTAATTACATGGTACTGTATACCAGTTGGATGGTTCATTAACAGTCTGCGCTGGCTCATGAGGTGAGAATTGGCTGGTAAAACATCTGCATAAAGTAGCAGCTGCAGGTCCCATCATTTACACATCACACAGACGGGCACTTGAAACTGTTGAGCCATCAACAGTTAATCAAAATTAGCATTGAATTTGAAGTCTGGGCTCTTTGTTCCAGATCAATGCATCAGTTGATTAATAATGAGTTTGTAATTTCATTGATGATTGGAGAGGACAACAAGGTGGCAGTAGTAGATGAGTGATTATTGAAATAGCCTCAGTGCATTTTAATGAATGCATATGGTAATTTGTAATATTTTAATATTGTAGACCATATTTGCGTTCATATTATCAAGCATGCATAGAATATGAATTGCAAAAATAATTACTGTTGTGCTTTAAGATTCTTAATTATCCTCAAACATGTTCACAATAGTATTTCAAATATAGAGTTCACTGAATATAGAGTTGATACATCGTTTTTATCAATTAATAGTAAAACAATGCTGTGATTCGATGAGTGTCAATAGTTTCAGCATCTTGACACTTCTGTAGCAACATTCAAAGGGAAAATCAGGTATTATTTAATTAGTTAATACATAATAAATAAATGTGGTATGATTGACTGTCTCCTTTGTTGTGGAAGCTTCTGAGTGTGGAGATAAGGTGTGTGTGTGTGTGTGTGTGTGTGTGTGTGTGTGTGTGTGTCTTTGGCAATACTTGAATTTGAGAGCAAGAGATAAAGACCTAAGTGTCAACACTTGTTGTGATAATAGCAAGAGAGTTAGTAATGGATGTTGACTGTAATATTGCAACAACCACACAACCACTGCATCTGTGCAGTTAATTTGAAAACAGATGCAGTAAGTTTAGCATGTCGTCCCTAATCTGTAATTTGTTTTTACCTCTAATATTAAACCAAAGTCGCTTTATTTTTTATTTATTTTAATGATCACAAGCTCTTCATTAAATCCCCGCTTTGCTTCAAAGACACTGCGAGTCCTATTTACGGTACTTTCTCAAGATAAGATGATATTTCCTATCTGTAACAGAGAGCCTATTGTTTACCTCGTAACCAATGCGGGGCGTTTTGAGGACACAGGCAACCCTAATCAATTTAATCGTCTTTCTTTTCTTTTTTCAAGCAGACATTTGTTTCAGGGCACGAACGCTTCGCAGAAAGACGACTCCTCTTCGGAAAGACTTTATTTAGTAACGGAAGTTTTGAGCCAATGGGAAAAGATTGCCATACTCTTCCACCAATGGGAAGTTCGGATACTGCGGCTCGGCGAGTAAGCGACGACGCCATTGGATACAATCAGGGAAGGAGGCTCCAGTTGGTATAAGTGGATTTGAGGGCTTGGAAGGAAAACAAGGACGCTAGTCAACGTTATCTCGTTGCTGAAGGTACGGAATCTGCTATTTAAAAGTGTACAGAGTGTATTAGAGACGCGTGTGTTTGTTGACACATCATATATAAAGCGAGGCTACATTAAGATTAACAAACACCAGGCTGACAAGGTAGTCCCAGTCATATGTTGGTGGTGGCAAACCAACCAGCCAACCTGACTAACTAGTGACTAACCCAACTAACTCACGTTAACACCCGGGTCTTTCTCTGCTTTTCGTTAGTTCGGCTAAACCAGCGAGCGAGCGGCGACGAGCAGCAACTTGACAGCCAAGCAGCCGGTTGTGCTGCTGTCACGTTGTTTCAAGCTAGGTTAACGCTGGAGGGTTAGCTCGGCTAGTTTTAGCCGTCGCCCTGTCCCCACTGTGGGATGAAAGGACGCGTGTGTTCGAGGCCAAGAAAACGAGCAACGCGCCGATCTGTCGGCGTTGCTTCACGTGAAGACGTTAACTGTCAAAGTCTGACTAAAGAAAGACACTTTAACGCCAACATCCTGAGAACACTAAAGCTTTTTTTGTTGTTGCTAGCAAGCAAGTCGGCTACCTCGCCTTTGACTTAGTTTCCCCCCCTGGCGTGACATGTCTCTTAGCTGTTAAAAGGACTTAGTTGACCTCTTCCACTTCCGTCTGCGCGGCGACCTGTCAACTCCATCAGTGTTGTCGCGGCCATCACGTCACTTTTCAAGGTGTTTTATATCGACAGGAACCGAAACTAGTGAGGCAACTTTTATCTGCATCCAAATTGACGTGTGGACCAGTTGTCATTGTTTTTTTTTCTTTTTAAAAACATCGATACGCAGTTCGCCCTTCATTGTGCGCATCACACTCGCTGAACACGAGGAAGGTTCCGTCAAGAATCGCACGGCAGATATTTTTAGCTTCAATTAGCCTAGTTCTGTGTGAAGCAACAAGTTGGAAATATATGACGCCACTGTCACGTTTCAGGAAGGGGATTTTGGGGGTCAAGAAAGAAAGCCCACGCGCCTCGCCATCAACTTCTTCTGTGGGACGTTTTGCATCCAGAAAGAAGATGAACGCAAATGTGTTCGAATTACTTTGAGCTAATCGCCCCACTCGAGAGGTAATGAGGCCACAGGTGCTGTGTGATGAGCTGAAGTCTGTCACAAACACACGTGTTTACTTTCAGGGTAAACCTGGAAGCCAACTTTTTGATATTTAATGATTCTGGGGGGCATTATTAGTCCTGACCAGAACATTTTAAAACATGTTGAAGTTTAAATTATGGTATGCATTACTTGTGATCTGTTGTAAAATAATACAATCATTTGGAGATAAGAGTACCATATTCCGAAAACGTATATGCATGATTAATTGTGTGGAAACACTGAGATATTGTACAAATTAGGCAATACATACAACTTAAATTGTGTGCAGACTGTAAAATATAAACATAGGAAGTTTAGTTAACAGTGCAGACATACAACTGACTTGCAAGTGCTTAATCAAAATGTGTCTTCATGTAACCGCTTCATCTTGCTTTTATTAGGTGAAATGTAATGTTTGATGTTTTTTTTGTTGACAAAATACCAAATTTTAAAGTACCATTTTCATGTTTTTGAGGTGTGGTTTTGGCGAGGGTATGGAGCACCCTGTACACAGAGGGGAGGCAATGCCCATTGGACTACATGACAGGTAATGTGCAATGTTTCATATTCCATTATATCGATGGCAACTGTAACTATGTGTCTTAGTGGACTTTAACTGTACACATTGTAGTATTATTCTACTGCCAAAAAAGTGTATATCTGTTAACAGTAGCTGTCGTAGTAGTTTTGCAACCAGGCAAAATGACTTGGCCTAGTTATAAAAACAAACCAAAAAACTTTTGACTGATTGATGGTTCCTCGTAATTCTTAAATTGTATACAGTAGCAATACCTACCTAGTCCTATCAGTCGGGGCTAGAAAATGGCTTCTGCCTGGAATTGGAGTTGTTAATCGGGTAATCCCCGATTAGATTGTAAGAAAGAGAAGCAGTATGGCTGTTGCGCTCATCAACGGGGTTGAGAACCGCTGCTAAGCATTTTACCAGGGTCACTCAATGACTTGTACGATATTACCGTGTTTCTGTTGCATTCATTCACCTGTCGCAGTTTTTCCGTGCCTGAATTGGCTGTGCATAATATTGGCTAATTTGTTCCTATTTGCCAGTAATCATTCCGTCTTTTGCATTTTTTGGTATACATGCACTGAAATAGCGGTTTTTCAACTGGGCACAGTGTTGGTCCTGAAAAAAAATACAAATCCTTTTGCGAGCTAACAAGATGTGGGAGTTTAATTTGCATAATGTAAACTATGGTGGATCAAATACTTTATTTTCAATTTCCAACAGAATATCAGCAAATGATACCGAGTTATGGAATAGCATAAATGTATCAAGATGAAGCCTGTAACTTCCATTGTGAGAGAAAAGCTCGCTGACAGATAAGGGGACACACATTTTGGTTTTTCTGACAGAGAAAAATTGGTTTCACCGTGAGGAAAATGCAGAAGAGCCATGTGTGTTTTATTTCTTGTATACCTTTTTCTCAGTAGCACCAAATTGTTGCATACGGACGCATTTTAAAATTAGACCGTCACATTAAAATTTGAGGAAAAGGTGCTTGCCTGATAGTTTGTGTGTGTTGGATCCAATATGTCTCCTTTTGCTCATTGATATAATTGTGACTGGAGGAGGGTGAGGGAGGGGCAGTTCTGGAACAAAAATAACCGATAATAGAATTACCAGGCATGAAAATCCCTCACCTTTCGGCGAAATTCGCCGTTTTGAAACCAAAATAGGTGACCTACGTGGATCGTGTAGATCCGAAGAGTTTTTGTTTTTGGGAGGGGGGGGGGGGGGGGGTCAACTGTCCGCCGTTTCTGAGATTGGAGTGGGACACGGGGAAAAAAACTGAGGTCGTGATCATCTTCGCAATAGAAGATCTTTGACTGTCGAGTCTTGACCAATCAGCGTTAAGATGTCTACAGCGGCTTCATTCCCCTCCCACCAGTTTTTTAATGGCAAGCTAGTCAGCTAGCTAACGTTGTTGGAGAGACAGCGAGTGAGATTACTGGCAGCGGAGAGTCCGTGGCAGCGTGTGGCGTCAGACAGGAGAGTGGCGGCTCAGTTCTACCTACCGACACCTCACTACATATAAGGAGAGGACAATGGAGATTTTATCCAACTTTTATTTTAATAAAAAAAAAAAGCGAAATGAGTTTCCTCCGTAGGGTGGCCGGGCTACTGTTTATATTTAAGGGTCTAAGATCCACGTGTAGGAAAAAGTGTATTCTCTAGTTAATTATAATCCATAGAGTTATGCGGTTATAATCACTGTCACACAGAGAGGTGTGCATGAAATTCGCCGTTTTGAAACCAAAATAGGTGACCTACGTGAATCGTGTAGATTCGATGAGAATTTTTTTGTCGGGGGGTATTTATATTCAGTGAACTGCGAACAGGTGCGCGTGCCAGAAGGGAGCGCGAGTGCATGGAAATATTAACGCGAAGGACCTTGCATCACCAGTGCAGACCACCATCAGAAGCATCTGGCAGTGCTCAGCAGGCCAAGAAACAGACTGTTTAAGAAGAGAATAGGGCAAGGCTGAGACATGTGGCAAAACAGCGAAAGCGGGCGATGGAGACACTAGTGGTTCAGGCAAAGAAGAAAAAATAATCTGGTTCTGAGAGTATTACGAACTGTACATTGTTATCTTTGCCAATAAAATGTATTACAATCTGAATTACATTGTATTGGCTGTCAATCATGATGGAAGAGTAGACAAGTTAAGTTACAGCATGTCCACCATCTCTTGTGGGGGTTATGCATTAAGCCATTTACCATACTGTGCCTCATATACTGTACATGTTAGACCCAGTGACAGGCTGGCATGAAATGGCTTGCATAATACTTAGTAAGGAGGCCATAATAATTTTTGACTCATGCCTGAAGTTAAGTTTCTCCAGCTCTCCCCAGGTTGGCAAACAAAGCATCTCAAAATGCATCAGATTGATGCTTTAAAATATGGAATATTTACATTTTTCTTACAGGGGAGCATGCCCCCGGACAACGAACTATGATCATTATGGGTTTTAAATTAAAACCCATAATGATCATAGTTTGTCAGCTTCTTGACGAGTCACTGCCCCCCCTCCCACCCAAATTGCACAATTTCATCCCGTGGTGTTCATAAAATTGGTATCTGCACTTTCTAGCACTTGAGAACATTCTTTAAGTTCATAAGCAGTTTGCTGAACTGTGTTGGTACACCTTTATTGCCTCACACGGATTGCACTCGGGCTGACTATGACTGGCTCTATTCGTGAATGCTCCAGAATACTACTCATTTATCGCACTGTCTTTGCTGTTTAACCAAAGCACAAAAAAGTGGAAAGTGGAAAAAGCCTACATTTTAAGTCAAGGGATTTTTGAGCATGTTTTCAGAATTATCTGTTAAATCGCCTGTGTGCCTCTCCAAGTCTTGAAACTTGGAATACAATGGTGACCAGACGTATGGTGAAACGATAATACCAATTTAAATTCTTTGGCTTTTGACTACATCCACGAGAAAAATAATGCAGTGGAAACCTCTTCGTGATCAGATCTATCAAAGTCAAATTTATAGTCCAGTAGAACCACATTTTCTATTCAGCTTGGCATCTAATTGACCTTTTTGTATGTAAGTAATGAGTGCTATTTACTGAATTGTATTGACTGTTTCAAAATACAGTACAGCTGTTTTCGAACACGACTTTATTTGTTTTACGGGCAGCTTCAACCACATTTGCATTCCCTACGCATATTTGTTTTCAGGTCTCCACTAAGTAAAACAAATACTATTTATTTATATATATATATATATATATATATATATATATATATATATATATATATATATATATATATATATATATATATATATATATATATATATATATATATATATATATATATATATATATAAATAAATAACTTAAAGTTTTCTTCAACTGTTATGTTTGAAAATACCCCAAATGAACACTGTGAGGACTACTTTATTACTTTAAGCAAATAATACAAAATGTAAGCATTTGTATAGGAATGATTCTGTTCCATGCTGTTTTGTCACTATAATATATAATATACATCCATCGTACATCAATACTCCTTTTGTTTCCTGAAACACTATTGCTAAACTTAATAGCTACACGTTTTATTCCCCTTCTTATACTTTATCTCTCTTCCATGTGTTTTACATGGAGTAGAGATCCAAGTCCAGAACTGTAATCACAACTCCTTTAACAAGGTGGCACTGTTGCTCAGCTACTGGGCTTTTCATAAACCATGAAAGGGGTGATGGGAAGGCTGGGCTTCCCCCCCCCCTTTCTACCACGAGCCGACCGTGAATGCAGCAGGGCAAGTAGTCGTGGTGGATGCAATCTATTGGCTTCTCAGTGCTGCTGCTAAAGTCACAACCCTGACCGTAGCCTGCGCTGCCTCTCCCAGTGTATTTCTGTAGCTGCTGCTGCTGCTCCTCTCCCTCCTCCTTAAATGGTGTGGGCAGAGTGGGATGGAAGACTGCGTTGGAAACCTTTTCATGGAAATGGTCTTTGCTTCTGGTATTGCTGTAGCACCAGTCTGGTGACAACAACATGCCGTTGAAATGGAAAAGCGGTTCTCCTGTCAGCTGGAAATTCCCAGTACCCGTTCTTAAGACATCCAGGTCCTCACCCCTTTCACCTGCCTACATGTGAGTACGAGCTTCATAGCGTTCTCATTATACTGTTGTGGAGCTTCGTTTGCGATTCAGTTTTTCTCATTTCTCTTTTTGTAAATTATTGTGACAGATTTTTTATTTTTTTTTTGCAGCCCTAATTGGGCAGAATGTTGCGATTGAGCCTCGTAGCGTGTCAGGAGATTTGCCTTGCCCTGCATGCATTTTGTGGTTTGCTGGCAGAGTGCTTTGCTCCTGGGCAGAAGGACTCATTTTGCCGCTAGTCAGGACATGGCAAGCACCACATCCCCGACTCTTGCCCTCTCCCTGTGGCTATGTTTATTTGGGAGAGGGGACTCAGCAGCTTGGGAGGAGCCTGCCTTTGTCAGGATGTCTGGCGTGCCCTGGTTTAGAAGCTATTGTCATCTGCTACTGTTCAGGAGGGGGGAGGGTAGAATGAAAGTGCCTCTCATCGCCGCTCGCCATCCTCTGTCTTTACCCCCCCTATTTCCTGCGCTCTGCCGAAATGGACAAGTGTCTTGGTTGACTTTTGTAACGTGCCGTCGGCCTGCAGAGTGAGAACCAAAAACCTTAAACAACACAGTTTTCATGGCAAGCTAGGCTAGCTGATGGCCTTAAGGTCATTTTATAGGCTTACTTGGGTGGATTTTTACAAAATTGGATTCATGCAGTCTTCAGTTATCATGCGGCTTTACTTATGAGCTTAAGAGCTTAATTTTGCTAGTTTTACAGACATGTTTATTTTAAACATTACTGCATCCCAGCAAAATAAACCTATGCTCTGTCCTCAGTGAAACTGGTGACATCTGCAACATGGCACATATATATATGTACATTTACCATATTGTGTGTATGTGTGTGAGGAAACCTTAAGGATGTCTTGTCAGAACCATCTCACTTTGTAAGCTTTTTACAAAATGAAATGATTAATGCTTCACTTTCGGCAATGGCACTATTCATCTTGGTAGTTTAGCTGGAACACCCTGATTCTCACACGCACCTCAAACACTCATGCTTTCACACTTGGAGGCTGTCCAGTTCTACCAGTCTTATCTGTTGACCACTGAGCAGCTCCACTGGAACAGTTGGGAGGGTTAAGGCCCTTGCTCAAGGGCACCATAGTGGATGTAGCAATTGAGATGGGAAGCTCTGTTTATTTTCGCCTTCCCATCCAGATTTATTCAGACGGATCAAATGTGCAACTTTCCAGTTATTTTAGCTTAATTTCCACCACTGTATGATGGGATCTGTCATAGATGGGGCCCAAACAGTGTTTTAGTTCATAATGTAGTCGCTATGTAAATCTCCATCTTGTCCATGAACATTTTAAATATTCCAGTCAGCAGATATGCTAACTGTGCGTCATTGTTGGTGTGTAAGAAAGCTCCATCAAAATATAGCCGCACAAGAGGGACCAAAACAAATATTTCTTGCTGGTTCGTACTGATTTTATTTTTTATGGTCATAAACCTCTTGTAATTTTATTTTTTATTTGCGTCTTTATTCTGGAGCATTTAAATGATATTGTATGTTTGCAGATGTTTATATTTGCTATATCATTTTTAATTTCTATATAAATAGACATATACCTGCCATGTGGTGTACTCTATTAGATTACATCTCAGAGTTTCTTATTGTGACAGATAATCTTTTTTGGCTTATTTCTAAACTCTACTGTATGTTATCGGCATCCTCCTCCCGCTGCAGCATCAATCAGGAGACCAAGTCTGAGACTGTTTGCAGGACCGTAACACCAAAGGACTAAGATAACTCGACCAATGAAAACTCGAGGGCGAGCATGCATTAAGTGTACTTAAGTCGCTGCGTGTCTTCACAGGAGATTTTTGCACACACACTAGCAAGTGAAGCACATTCAAGCCTTGAGGCTCCTCCTCATTCTGCCCAGTGCGACTCTGCCCTCCCAACCACTTACTATTTTGAAACGTGTATATTGTGAGCTGGGTTTTTAGGCATTGGGCCCCCAATTATAGGTTCCTCTGTGGTCAGGGAGAAGTCCCTCTTTATAGGCCCTTCGAGTGGTCCGGTTGGCTTTAGAGACAATTTTAACTTGGTATGCTGCTCGGGAAATCTTTGTAAATAAAGCAGCAGAATGATGGAGGGCCCACAAGAGTTTTTGAAATATCTGTTGTACTTTATTTTTAATTAATTATGATTTGTTTTCACAATGTGCTTGCCTGTTTTTGAAACCGCCCTAATCTATAGATAGACTGGAGAACTGCCTGTGGTGCAGGTTTCATGCTAGCAAGGAATGGTTAAGGTTCACTGCCTGTACGGCCCATAGAATAATCTTCCGCTCGGTAAACGGTCATTGGGTTTCTTATTTTCTTTCTCGAAGTCTTTGAAATGAATGTCATCCCTTATATTACAGCGGTTCAGTACTAGGCGCTTAACATATGTGTGACTGCTGTCTATAGTAATCACCTCTTGGAGGCGTCATGGTGAGCCAGCAACCTCAAATGCGGCAGAGCCTGTTTGATTCCAGTCAGGGATCTCTCTCTCTCTCTCTCTCTCTCTCTCTCTCTCTCTCTCTCTCTCTCTCTCTCTCTCTCTCTCTCTCTCTCTCTCCCCCCCCAAAAAAATTGGCTTTATTGGCATGAATGTTGGAACAAAAATATACTACTCTCATGGACAATAATAATAAGATTGAAAGAGCACGTGTGTGTGTGTCACTGACTGTCCCTCAGGTTGTGACACAACAGGACATAAGCAGCAACAAGCTGTGCTGTGTTTCCTTCTTAGTTGAGGAGATTCTCCCAGCTCTCTGAAGCCAGAGATCTCGGAGCTGAGCCGGTCAAACCACGTTCGTCTTGTTTCAGTATATTTATCACACTTTAGGAGGAAGTGCATCACTGTCTCAACCTCACCTGTTGAACAGTGACTACATATTCTGTTTTCTTTTGGTTGCCAGGATTTCTTCTGTCGGCCTTTCTCGATAGCTAGCTGGTGGTCGGAGAGCCTGTACCGGGTCAGGGTCTGTCTCTGCTTCTTTCTGCTGACAGAAGACAGATATTCTGCCAATTCATAATCTCTTTTTAGGGCCAGATAACATTCTAATCTACTTTGATTTGCAGTTTCTTTTTTCCAGTGTTCCAAATATGTTTCTTTGCTTTTCTTTATAATTGCGTTGACTCTAACTGGTGTCTGGAGAGCAGTGTTGGTGTGAGACTGGTTCTGCTGTGTGGAAGTTAGTCTCAGCACCAGCTGCCTCAGGAGATTCTTTTCTGGGTTCAGCTCTTGGCTTCGGAGGGCTTTAACATGGAGGGTGTCTTGTGAGTTTGTTTGAAGGTAATTCCAAAAATTGAGTGCTCGTTTGTGGATGTTTATTATAAGGGGATATCTGCCTAATTCTGCCCTACATGCATTTGTTGGTGTCTTTCTTTGAACGTTGAGGATCATTCTGCAGAACTCTGCATGTAGGGCTTCTGTGGTCCCATTTAGTGTAGCTATGGTGACTGAGTGGACCCCAAACTTCACTACCATACAGCGCAGTGGGCTGGATTACACTTTCAAAAATCTTACACCAGATTTTGATTGGAATTTGGATATTATAAAATGTTCTTTTAATTGCATAGAGGGCTCTTCTGGCCTTTTCTTTTAGTGCATTCACTGCCAGGCTGAAACTCCCTGATGCTGTGATAGTCAGACCCAGGTAAGTGTAGCTCATTGTGTGTGTTATGGGTGTGTTTCCTAAAGTAAAATGGTGTTTGCTTTCCTGACATCTGGGCTCTCTCTCTCTCTCTGCTTTATGTCAACAATCTCATTGAGGCAAAATGAGAAAATCAATCCTTCAAAGGAAATCTAAAAATGAAATCACATCTTGCACATTCTGACCTTCATGTTTTCCTTCAGCACATTAAAGTCTCAACGTGATTTATCTACTGCTGTCCTTTGGCTCTACTGATCCATGTGTGTTTTTTGTTTGAAAGAAATGCACAGTTTAAGAAAATATAACCTTCTCTAAAACATGCAGGCTGCTGCTAAAATGGCTTAAACAGTATTTCTCGTGTTAAAACTGTAATTAAATCCAGTGTGACCAGATTAAATTCCATGCAGATTGTACAGCTGTAAGTAAAATGAAAGATTTGAAAGTCTCTTAACAGATATTTGTTGAATGTAGATGCGTCACATGTCTCATGTGACTGTCAAGTCCTGCTGCTGAGTCTTCTGCACTACTGTTATGCGATGATTTTTGCAGTCTCTTGAGGTAAATGTCCAACTACTTTACATTATTTGAAGCCTACTTTCTCATAAATTTGCATTAATTTATTCAATCAATTAAACAATTCATCCATTCTAAAATAATAGATACAATGTTGATTTGAGCGCTGGCATCAGATCAGACTGAATAAGAGCTGGGTTTGCGCTGATAATTTTCTTTTTTTTACTATGACTTTGAACATCATCTGACAAAAAAAAGACATTTTTATGTTTTAAAAATACATAAAACAGTGGATTATTCTCAAGGGTCTCACCAAATATTTCTTATGTGTTAATTGGACTCAGCCAGGGATGATATGCCAGCAGAGATGTTAAAACTACAATGCTGTTCTGAGCTAACATACTGTACGATTAAGTACAGATGGATCACAAATTCACACATTAAAGGGACCGTTCGGATGTTTTTAATTGGGGTTGTGCAAGGTAGTTAGTTATCCATTTCTGTGTATAACCTACTGTACATGACGGTTGGCATGCCACCATCTTGGAGAAGCAGACAGGAGTTACCTCACAGGGGCAAAGCAATGTATTTTCAACATCCAAAAGAAAGGGCCAGTTTAAGTCTACACTATATTTAGAATATTTGAGCTGGATTATCTTGCCGTGAGACGGCTATACAGTCAATGTTTACGGTGGGGAACTGAAGCCATTATCTATCTAATCACCACAGCCACCAGAATCCATTGGGGAAAATAATGTGACCATAGATGGATACGGCAGGTCCTCTTCAGTGATGGTTGTCTCCCAGTAAGGCAGAGCGGGGAAAATATTCAAAATGCAGCGTACACTTAAACCAATTTAGTTTTGGTCGGCCTTTCTTTTAGTGAGCCAACATCGGTGGTGATGATCAATGCTGCAACTCCTGGCATGCTGACCGTCATCTATATAGGTAATACACAATGGATGAGTACCTCATACAACCCCGCTTCAAAAACCTCCAAACTATCTATTTTTAAAGTATGGATAACGGCACGTTCTTAAAGAAGCAGCACACTTTATTTGAATGTACGGGATATGTTTCTTTCGGGGCTGTTGTCAGAACCTATTGATGTATTGTGTGTCTTATTCTTAACGTGTTAATTTCTCCACATTAATGGAAGGCAGCTGGTGTGCCACATCAGGTAAATGAGACGAGTGATTAACACTGCTTCTAATTGCCAGGCTAGATACACACTGATCACTGTGATGTGTAACATTATATTATTAATTGCATTAAACATACTAAATAAGCTTGCTTAATTATTTCCTCAAAAACCCCAGAATATCTAATTCCCCCTTCCTCAGTGAAACATCTGCCATTTAGTTTTGAAATGAGTCATAGTATTAACATGTATGTGTCAATTATTAACTTTAGTGCGTTGTGTTCAAGCTTTTTTTATTTTTTTTATTGACCTGCTGTTTGTAACGGACATATAGTTGTTGCTGAGCGGTGGCCATATTTTGTTAAAAATGCGATATCTACCAAGGGATCATTTGTTTTCATTGAAGGGCCCTCGGGGAGGCACAGGCAGTCTGGCAGAGCATCAACTGAGTTCAGTCAGGTGAGACTATAGAAACAGCGAGCCCTGGCACTCGCCACTACCCTGCTGTTCGGCTCTTTCTGGAGACCAGTGTAGCATTAAAGCATGGTGGAATTAGCAAGCAAGCTACGTCTGCTGGGTAATGAGCTAGCTAAAGCAAATGAGCCTCACAAAGTTGTCATGTGATCAACGGAAGAGGTTCCCAAAACTCCTATCGGAATAGATTATTCTGAGTCCGGACCCATGAAAGCACTATCCCGTACGAAAAAAAAAAAAGAATGCTTTTTCATAGAGGTGTAATATTTCTTCCACTTAGTCCCACTGAAGCACCTTCCCCAGTACCTTTTGCCCTGCTTACATAGTTGCATATTGGGAATTCAGAGGTTGTAATTTGCCACACATAACGCAAAATGTACCACACCAGGACAGTCAGGGGGATTCAAAATATGTAAAAAGTTCAATATTGCTGACCTATATGCTCATGGACGGATCTGCATTTAATTGTACATCCCTGTTTAGATGGTTACAGTGAGATTAAGCCCCTTTGTATGCAAAGTTATTCCTCTCTACTTATTTGAGCCCAAGCTAAAATTTGCTGACGCGTCTGATTCCCTATTGCTTTGACACATCTCCGGCCTTTTTGTTTAGTCTCTGGATTTAGTCCTTGGATTTGCATCTCCTTAGCCTGCAATAGCTGAATAACTCCCCACATCTGCAGTGACGACACCGTTAAGTGTATTTTGTAGCTTTTTCTTCCAAAAAAAGAAGGGGGGGGGGAGAGAAGTTGTGCAAGGTTTCAACACAAATTAGTATTATACGGGCTGTTGTTGTTCTTTCTGGTTTACACACACACACACACACACACACTCAGCCGGGTCGTGTTCCTTCAAACAGCATCTTTCAGGTTGATTTAAGCATTTGGTACATGTCGACAGATTGTCCACTCCACCCACACGTTCTCAAGCTTGTTTGGTTTAACTGCTTGTGGTGCAGTTTGAAAATGTTTTTAAAATTTAATTTTAGGTACTCACTAAGATTAAAAGCATGATTGGAGCAATTATCTGGAGATCGTGGATAGTTTGTTCATGACGGAGTGAGCTGCAAATACTTTGTAAATAGCAGTGGACCTGATGCTCAATAGAATGCATAACATAATCGCGAAACTCATCAAATTCATCTGTCAGCCTATATTTTGTGACATCCTCTGGGTTTATTTTCACATGTTTTGTTTATCATATCTCAGATTTTCAGGGCACCTTTTTTTTTTTTTACTGAAGCTCATAAAGGCATCCTCTCATAAATACTGTAACTCTTTCTTTTTCTCTCATTTACTTCCATTGTAACCGTTCAATCCATGCTAATCTATTTCAAAATCAAAATTCCGTGTGATTTCCAGCAATTGGTAGTCTGTGAATAGTATATTGCAACCATCCATTCAGTTGGTTAAGCCAAAGTATTAATTAGGGAAGTGCCAATTGTACCACAATGGGCAGAGCAAACCGCATTTGTCAGACATGTGAAACACAGATGTTTCAATAGTCTGATCAGTGATCGCTGTCTTTTTTTGCTGGAGTTCTGTGAATGGATGAAATAAAAAAAAAATGGAGCAGTGCAGGTCTTGTTTAAAAACAAATGGCTGCATTCATTAATATGAACATTTTCATATTGCGATCCATTCACCAGATCCGTTGTCTTATTTTAGATTCTCCAAAGTCTGTTTGACGGAATATAAGACGCGATGAGAGAAGAATTTTAAGACGGCGCAACTACCTCCCTTTCTCTGCCGTACTGCATCCTGATGTGTGAAACAAGAGCTGCACCCAATTCTCTGAAATGTTCACACTTTTTTTTTTTCCCTCTCAGTTGTTAATTTCTCACTTGCTGCAGGAAAGGTGGAGAAGCAGCTTCTAAATTTCCACATTTTTATGGTCGAGAAGGCAATAACCCATTGGATAATCATTTTGTTCACCTCATCTTGTCCCTTAATTTGTGTAAAAAGTGTTTAGTACTCTTACAGGTGAGCAAAAATTATTTAGGAAATAACATACACACACGACCTCTGCAGTATCAGAGATCCAAGTGACACTGTACTGTACTGTCGGCGTGAGTCAGCTTGAGCCACAGCAGTGTTTTCTGCTGCAGCATCGTTGCTATAGTAATTATTTGAGGCAGTGGTACAGATGTATTGTGTTGCATGATATTGGAAGGTGTTGCAAACAAGTCCTGTTCTTTTATGACTAAGTCAATTTAACACCGTGTTTTACTGGCCATTTGAAAATACAGTCGATTTATAAAGTTGTTTCTTTTTCTGCATTTCTAAAAAGAGTACTTAAGCACTACTGCGTCATAAGCTTGGTTTCTACACGTTGAACAGAAGCTGTTCAACGTGTAGTGTTGTTGCATTGCTGCGCTCAGCGATCGAGAAGACCCTTCACTTTAGGCGTCTGCCATTGCTCAGTCTGCTTGGGATTCAGCTGCTGCAGTGTGCATGGCGCGAACAGCAGCCAGACTGGAGGAGTCTTGTGGGTGGTAGAGGTATCCTTTGTTTTGTACGGTGTCTGTTTTGCTCTCAGGCTCTTCCTGTGTTCCTGTTAAAACAATAGGTCACATAAGTCCAGTATAGCTGTAAGGAACTCAAAACTTTTTTTAAATGTCTGTGTAATGCAGTTTGTACAAAAATTAGTCCAAGAAGAATGGGCTGCAATCAATTTTTTCATTGGCAGTACGTGCATTTTATTTTGGATTTCTGGCTCTTTTTGGGGGGGGGTTGTTCTTCCTGTCTACTGTGATTAAACAATCCTTTTGAAGCCAAGCCCAGGAACTGACACAATGAGGACTTACACCAGTATTCCCTCACATCTAGTCGCTTGCTATATTTTAACTGACTGTATCTCGGGTATGACAGCACTGTAAATTCATTGTTGGACACAGTGCTCTTGTCAGAAAAGGTGAGGCATGTCTAGTACGGACTTGAACACCTGTGGGCCCGTCCTTTTAACATGGATGTACAAACATTTTTCCAGGACATTTGAAGATGCGCATTCTTTGCTGCAGAAACATATAAACATGACATTGGTTTTTCAGATGTTGTGAACCTGAAATAGATGAGATTAATGAAGTTTATATTGGTGCACGTCTAAGCATTACGGGGCAGCAAAGCTATACTCATTAATCTTTTAAGACCCTTCCACTGTCATCGCAGGGAAAATGCCAAGTTGACTTCAGCTTCAGCTAAACTGTCACTGGTGGAAGGACGTTTTTAAGCTTTGCACTGGGATAAAAGACTCAGATAGACGGCTACACTTGTTTCTCCTTTACTTATTTTTCAATCCTTCAACTTCTCAATACCTCCTCCAACCCTCTCTTTCCCCCTGCCCTGCTCAGGTGAAAATTAAACTCATTTTCCCCTTGCATATAGGATCCAGAGCGATCCAGAGAGATTTAATTCCAGGTATTTGTCCTTTCTGATGTAGTTAACAATGTATGTTCTGGTTGTGCAAGAAAAGCCATAAAATGTAGGAGGCTGCAAAAGCAAATTGGTCTGTAGAGTAAACATGAGAAATTGCTGCACTCTGAACTAATAACAGGTCCACACTAGGGCTGGGCGGTATGGCCAAAAATTGAGAGCACGGTATTTTGTAAGATTCTGGCGGTTTCACGGTATATCACGGTATTTTTTTTCAAAATAAACACATTCATTTATTGACCGAAAAGGACCGACACCGTTGGCCAGTAGCTGTTTTGATTGGTACATAGGGAGCTAAACCTGGAGAAATTTAGGACCCAGGGGAATCCCTTGATACTAGTGGCGCATGCGCGGCCACAGTCACAGATACGTGTGCAGCGGTCTGAGCTACTTGCGTCTCACGGATAGAAGTTGACATCATGCCTGTCATTTACCCAGCATGCCTTTTGGCGATGTCATTTTTTGCACACCATTAGTAAAGTGAGTTAACATGAGACGTAAGCAGCTCGGTCCGCTGCTCCTTCAGCTTCAAGCTGTGAACATTTAAATGTTGTTGCTGCCAAACAGCAGCGACCGGTACGGAAAACTGAGACCGGCACCGCCCTAGTCCACACCATAACCATACATACCAAGTGATGATTCCTCTCTAACTTAATTGGTACTAGGAAGGTGCCAACTTCTAATCTGATGAATAAGCATACGATCAAGTGTTGTTTTTATTAAACCCAAAGATGTCTTGATATTATTTCCATCATATATCTCTTTAATCTCCCCCATCATTCAAAGCTTCTGACATACCAGCATGCCCTCTCAGAGATTAGCAGAATGAATCATAATGCATTGTTTATTGTGAGGTTTTATGGTCAATTCATCCTCATTGTGTTAAAAGTGAACAATGTACTGTGATCTGCCTTTGCTGTGAAACCACACGACAATCCAAACTCTTGTGTAGGACACATCTCAGGTTCTGCTTTGTGAAGTTGTAAATTATTAAAGTCGTAAATGCTTGAAACTTAGTTTATTATGTGAGAACAAAACTCAATGTATACAAAGGTTTAGCTTAATCTTTTAGTAACTTTGACTTCTTCTAGTTTTTAACTTTGACTTTTTTATAGTCTCTGTAAAAGTGTTGCACATAAAACATACCTCAAATACACCCATAGCTGGCATTGGTAATAGGTGTTTGACAGGCTAAGAGAAAGTGAAATATTCTCTGAGTAAATGTTTTTTTGCATTGTTTATTGCTGAGTTTCAGTAATGCTTTAGGCATGATGATCTTCAAACGGGCCTCGGCAGAAGCTACAGAGTCTGTCTCCAGAACAAATGTAGTCTACACATTGGATTACCAATGGTCATCAATGAAATGTTCATGGGACCTTTTGTATTTTATTTATTTTTTTACATTATTTAGGAAGAGCAGAACTTGTATGTGGGATGCTGTAGCTTTTGTCTTCTTTGTTTCGTTCCGGCAGCCACCAACACTCCTTTGTGGTTTGGACAACCCACTCTCTCCTCGCTGCCTGTCCGACTTACCACCTGACGGGGTAAATGTGCCAGTACATTGCCGTTGCTGTGTGTCAGTGTTCCTTAGCGTTTTGTGGTGGTGTTTACCATGTCCTAGTAGACGTGGTCTGTGATCATCTCCCTTTTTTTTCTTTTTTTTTAATGTACGTTTATTACTGAATCCATCCTCCCATCATTTTAGAATTGTAAATTTGATTCATCAAGATTTGTATACAAATGACCTGAAGCATGTGTGACCACAATCATAGTAGTTTCCTTACCTCCTGTAATAGCAGATATCTGTTTCTGTGCTTACTTTGTGGTTGCGTATGTATCTTCATTGGCCTTCCTACCTGTTCCCCTGTTCTTGTACAGCATGTGGAAAGAATGACGACGATGATGAGAAGTAGATTCCACCTGACCTTCTCTTAATGTGTATCCATCATGTACCCCCAAATGTCTTTGGCCTAATCTTTAGAGTCTTGAAAAGAAACCGTGGTTGCTGTTAGCTAGCTGAAGTCTTAGTGGTGTGTTCAAGTTTAAAAATGTGAGGTGACTCAAAACGTTTGATCAGTCGATCCCTGTTGGCTTTGAGGTCGGCTCAGAGCATCGGAGCCCTAAAGTCAAGTTTCTTTGATAAGAAAAGAGGAGGAAAGTTTGCATCCCCACAGTTCCCTGGAAAAAGTTGCTATGTCACTTTTTCTCGATTTACTTTTCAAACCAGATTATGCAGCCAAAACGTAGTGTTGCACCTCCAAGTGACTTTTTGTGACTGGCAACTGCAAATAAATATCATTATTGTGCATTATTATGCATATTTTTGTTTGAATATTTTTCATACGGTATGGCACAGAGAAAGTCTCGTCCTCTAAAGTGAATCAATCATTGTGCAAGAGTTCCTTTTAATACAATCATTAAAAGCAGGACCGTTTCATCTTTATATGCACGTTGTAAACATTACAGCACATTTCCATTCTCTGTTCTTACAAGTCAGCATTTAGGTAGAACATTATGACGCATTAATCTTTAACCTGGCGCAGATTATTGATTCAGTCATTAGTGGAAGTTTAGTCTGTCTCGGAGTGTCCTGAACTAATGAATATATTTAACATCAAATCTTCTAAATCCATTTGTAAATTGTGTTAAAAGAAAACAGTTCTTGCCCTCTCTTACTCGGTATCATATTTATTAATAGCATTTTGATCGTGATATTTTGTCAGAATGTTCAAATTAATAACAATTTACTGACAGTTTCTAATCAACTGTGCCTGTAAAGTAAGAGACTGGCAGCGCAATCTTTATGTAGCAGATGCACCAACCATTAAACCCGATTATTCGTAATAATAGTCATTATTATTTATTATTATAATAATGCATTGAAAGGTTCAGTGTTCTGTGCATCGTTACATAAAGACTACTCTGCCTTCCTATTATAAGCTTACATAATTAACATTGTATGTGATTACTCATAAGATGAGATCAGACTAAATATGTTGCATTAACAATCTTCTAGCATCTAAAAGCTATATTTTATTTAGAGATGCATATAATATAACGTCCCCTCAAAGCACAAGGGACATTTCCTTACAAATGATAAAAAACTGCCAGCCACAGAAAAATCAAGTGTTCAAGCACACAAGGACTTTAGAGTTGCTTCATTATATAAATAGTCCACCCAAAAACCATTAGTCTTCTACATCTGACAAGCACTGCCTGCTCACGAGCCTGTTTGATGACGCAACTTTACTGTTATGCTGAGTAAGACATTTTTTTTGTGAAAGAATATTTTATCAAAACCAGGCCAATCTACATTTGAAGATGAGCTTCTTTTTTTTTTTTAAAGTCTCACATGCCACATTGGGAGACTAGACTCAACTAAGAACCGATTTAGAATGTTGGAGGTCAAAGGTAAAGGTCCCTGTGACCTTGCAAAAAAAACCTGTTTTTGGCCATAACTAAATAATTTGTGCTAATTATCACATTCATACAAATATCTTGGAGGATAAAATGATGAAGTGAACAGACATGGATATAAACTGCAAGGTGACTGGTTGGTGGAGGCGCACAACAGCAAGGCAGTAATTCTAGACTTTATTTGTTTTTATCGAGGCTGCAATTTCACTTCTGAAATAAGGTATACAGAAGCGTGGCATCACAGTAAAAGCAGTGCAATCAACATTGTTTGCTGATGATGTAACCTTAAGAGACCACTATGCTGTTTGATCGCAGATGACAAATGCTTGGCTGATTGTGTTGATTCACAGTGTTGTTTTTTTTTTTTTTTTACCCAAATGAGCTTCATTCTCTAATGTCAGTTTTGTCAGCGCCAAATGTACCCATATCCCGAGAGTATTCCCCTTGGGGCTCTGAGTCACACTTTCTTTCCATGTTCACTCTCTCTGTGGAGCAGTTAAGGACTTTATGTTACATTTTAGTCAGACTGCCCTGGAGCACAGGAATATCACAAGAATTGAACAAATGGGAAACCCTAATATATCACATTCTCACGGAGCAGATTTTTTTTTTCCCTTTAGTGAAGGGCTGTTTAAGACTCAACAGACTTCTATTATAGTGTAGAATCCATCACACATTTTGAGACCAAACGTTGATTAACTTCAATCATCATTAGCAGTGTTTTGTCTCCAAGGTGGTTGTTTTTCCTGAGAAATAATAGTTTAGTGTTTCTGTATTTTAGTCACAGCTTTTCTGAAAACTAATGATCTTTTCAATGCTGTGCAGCCCATTTAAAAATGATACATTTTCCCTTCATGTCCTCATTTAACTCTGAGAGATGATGCATCACATGGCTGTGTGGTTTATCGAAGGAGCACGCTTCCACACCCATCGGCATCTTGCTGGAAGCAAAACACTGTTTATCACTCCACGCAAGGAGACGGCATTATAGTCTGTTTTCAATAAGCTTCCACAATAATGGTAGTTAAAAAGTCTGCTTTAATAATGTTAGATTTTATGTTGATTTGTGAGATATATATTTTATGTCAAAATAGACATTTTGACCAAAGGATGGGCATGAATCAGTTCAATGCATTTTTTGGGAAATTGCTTTTTCAAGCATGAAATTCATTGTGTACACATGGCAAATGGTTTCATTTAAATGCCGCTTTGGGTCATAAACCCAAACCGTGTGCACCGATTGTAGCTGAACCATCTATACCAAGGGTGTCAAACATACTGCCCGTGGGCCGTATCCGGCCCGCCAGGGGGTCCAGTCCGGCCCGCAGGATAATTGTTAACATTTTAGAAAAGAAAAAAATGATGTAAAAAAATACCTGAGTTGGGACTCGAACCACTGATCCTCTGATTGTAAGACGGGCATAATAACCATTGAGCCACAGTCACCAGTGGCGGCCGGCTAATACAGGGCAACAGGGCTTGGCCCCACCCACCTTCAGCCACCAAAAACTGACAGTCACGATTGATTGCAACACTGACTTTACTAAAGACGTTGCCCAACTGCGAGGGAATCTGCAGAGAAGAGCCCAGCAGGTAAACAGTGGGCTGATGTCTGAATTGTTGGTCTTTGTTTCTAGTTTATTGAAGAAATATCTTTTTTAAAATAGGGTTTATCATCCAAAAACCTTCACCAATGATTTAAACCTAGAGAAATATTGTCATTATGTATGCGTTATTATGCTGTGATTTTAGTGGTCTGGCCCACTTGAGATCAAAATGGGCAGTATGTGGCCCCTTAACTAAAATGAGTTTGACACCCCTGATCTATACTGAAGAATTCGGTAGGATCATAGTGGCTCTAAATAAAACATTACTCTCAACACATATTGTTTTAGATATAAGTTAAATTTTGTGTGTTGACTGCTGACATAAACCAGTTGCTGTAGTTTGTTCCAAGGGTATTTCACGTTTTACAGCCTAACATTATATGAAAATATGGCTGAATAGAGTCTGTTTCATTGCTGACGTTATGGAGAAAAACCTTTTGTCGCTGTTATCTAATCCACTCTGAGCTCCTGATTCCAAGACTTTATTTTCATGAAATCTGGAAGCGGCTTGTCATGTTTAAGACCAGGCCGTGGCCTTAGTAAAGCTGGAGTTCAGTTCCTTGTCCAAAGGCACTTTGAGAAATGCGGGGCATGCCTTCTTTTCTTCCCCTGCCACAAACTTTCTTGCTCTTCCAGGCCTGCAAACCCACAACTTTCATGTGACCATTTATCTAACAATTAGGCTACCACCACCCAATATGTCCTTCAGTAATGTCACTTTGAAAACTCTTCTGTCCTACTTTTCTATAAGCTAAAATTAGATGGAAACACGTGTTTTGGCTACACTTTTTGAAGGGAAAACTTGTCTCCTTTTCCCAATAGATCCCTCGTAGAGGACGACGACGCTCACATGAAAGTGGCTCTGGGCTATGGTGATATGGGCATCTCTGCTCACCTTCAGGCATCAAAGACTGGAAACACACGATTTTTCACAAGCAACACGCACAGCTCAGTGGTTCTTCAGGTAAGAGTTCAGACACTGAATGTTAAGTCAAATATCATCATTGTCTGATAATAATGTTTCCATTTTGCTTCTTTCATATCCTGTGAGCAACGTATGACATTGTGCCAATTGCAGGCTGGTGAAGCAGTGATTTAGATGTATTACTATCACTTTTGAGATGAAGCTCTATCCAAGTAGACTACAGACTGGTTAATTTGCAAAATCAAAACTGCGTTTAAGGGCTCAAGGAACAACAACGCCCACGTAGCTGGATAGTCGAATTTAAATTGAGCCTATTAAGAAGAAGCAGAGAGAGAAACAGTTGCTAATTGAGTAAAACTGGTGCATTCTGTAATGTATATAAAACAGATGCATGACAAAAAAAAAGTCTGCACTATAAATTATTCAGGAACGGTTCTTTAAAATAAGTTATGGATGAAGAAGTTATGTAATCTTTCAAGGGACTGTACTACAGAGGATGTTTCCAACCTGCACTTGGTTGCTGCTTCATCATGTTCCCCCCAGATTTGTATAAAGTTTAAGATCCTTCTCGGCGTGTTGTAGTCGATGCTGGCATCGCGCTGTGTGCTGCTGCCACAGCATTGGCTGCCCGTCGTCACCAGCTCTCATTGAAAATTAATGGGTGTTGGCTGCTTCTGCTGCACATTAATCTCTTGGTGTCAGAGCACAGAAAGGGAATGATGAGGATTTTTCTTTGGCCACAGTTAGTTAGCGCATTCACTTGGTCTCAGTTAGCTTGTGCAATTGGAAACAAGTTTATTGACTTGTTTTATATTAATAGCGTGTATTGTATGTTTTCTTACAACTTGCTATAAGAGCTATCATTTAAGGCTGGCTAATAGGCCATGGCAAATAACTGGTTGGAGATGAAGAATGTTTCTAACTTAATCACCTTTCCACGTTTAAGCATAAGATGTGGTAGTCGATGAAATCAGGTGTGTAGATAAGCGAGTGTGCTTGAGAAAAGAGAACCTCAGACCGCATGTGTAGACAGCCTCAGGTACGCAGCAGCCAAGCAATTAAACAGTGGATGCAAAATATGACTCTCTAAAGACTACACCATATACATTTACAGTGCAGCTATTCAAACCTCTAATAACCTCTCTGATATAAGGATAGGATTGTTATTTGTTTTGCAACTAGTTCCCTGAAGAGACTGACAAAGTAGTGAATTAATTTGTGTAGCCAAAGTCTGATATACTACCGGCAATGCCTCCATGCGGTGGATGTCCCCCTATGTTTTATGGCTGCAAAGGGACAATATACTGAAGCTCCAAACATATAATTCTTCACCAGTTATGTTATGTGCAAACAGTCACGAAAACGATCAGTCAGGCATCCCGAGTAGACCAGAGAGGTCCATAAGCTCCTATCTGACATCCGTCATCCACTTCTCTGGAATAAAACCAGTGCATAGTTCAGCTCCCAGTAACACTCATCACTCGCATGCATCCTTGACCTTTTCTCCTCGTCTCTCAGGGATTTGACCAGCTGAGGATAGAGGGTTTACTATGTGATGTCACACTGGTGGCTGGGGACGGCGATGAAGCTTTCCCTGTCCACCGCGCCATGATGGCCTCCTCGTCCGACTATTTCAAAGCCATGTTCACAGGTGGGTCCACAAAGCATCTGCTTAACAGGGGGTCAGCCATTTGACTGGGACCAGTTGCGTTGTTTGGGTTGTGCTCGTTGTCGCCATGAATCATACTTTTTATTGCGGTCTATCATATATATATTTAGATATACATTTATTTATATATGCATTTATTTATGTATACATGCATACATATTCTTCGCTTCTGCACTTATTCTCCGGTAAAGCATTTATTATTCATGAACATTTCCATGCTTTAACAGTCCTTTCGCTGTCATTTTGCCTCCTGAGAAATTACTCAAATTGACCTTGTGCACACATCCCTCCAGTTTCAATGTTATAAAACCGACCTGCTTATTGTTATGCGTTCATGGTCGTTTGTACTGGTAATGCCTGCAAATGTGACTTGTTGGCCCGTCATCTCTTCGACACACTCTACGCACAAGTAGAAGAACCTTGAAATACATTTAAATACATACCGTAAAGTGCATGAAGGGTATTTTCAGGAAGAGCAGATGAACTGTTGTATTTAAAAAATGTGGTACATTTTTGGATGTGGAAAAGTATTTTAAACTGGAAAAATAATGTCAGGTTTTTATGCCTTTTTGTTAAAACCAAGGAAACCTTGTAACACAGATGACTGCATTTGATTGCACCTTGGCTTAACCTGTCAATTTAAAATGAAGGTGTTTATTTTTCATAACTCAAGTTATTAGTAATTTAGCACCCTTGTCAATTGCATTACATTGACTATAATGAGCAGGGATTGGGAAAGAGAACAATCGGCTGGTTTCTTCGGATCTCGTATTGTGACAGTGGAAGGAAATGTGTAGATTTGACATTTAAAGTGTATGACAAAGACGAAGACTGTTCTGGAATGAGAACAAAACAAGCGCTGGTTAAAGTAGGAGCAAGGGGAGACTGTACTTAGTGTGCGATAGCTCATTAGTGTGAGCACAGATGCTGAGCAATGGGATTCTCCCTAAGACCTTCAATCCTTTCTCTGAACATAAGTCCATTGACACTGAAAACATGTACACGCAATGGCATGCATCAAAATAAAATGATGCTTTTTTTTTTGTTATTAATTAATTCAATTGGTTATGTTTGTTTGAAGAATAAAGCTTATATAATAACCAGGTTCACTATTCAAGTTTAAAAAAATGAATGTGGATGTGTGCAGACGTGTCAGTCAAAAAAGATTATGCCTGAGCATATTCCTTTTCTCCTCCTCCCACGCTCTCCTGGTGCAGGTGGAATGAAAGAACAGGATTTAATGTGCATCAAGCTTCACGGAGTTAACCGAATAGGCCTGAAGAAGATCATTGACTTTATCTACACGGCCAAGTTGTCACTCAACATGGAGAATCTGCAAGACACACTTGAGGCCGCCAGCTTCTTACAAATTCTCCCCGTGCTGGACTTCTGCAAGGTTTTTCTTATATCTGGGGTAAGTAGAGAGACACACAAGCCAAAACTGCACATTACGGCACAGTACACAGATTTCCTCTACTAACACATTAACGATGCGCTAATAGAAAAATAGCTTCAGCCGGTGTGTGTGTGTGTGTGTGTGTGTGTATAACATCTTATTTTCATGTTCAAAAAGTACTTAAAATGGACAGTTACACATATCTATGTGTCTGGACTTTGGTGTGTTTAGAAGATATGAGTTTTTTTCATCTTTTTGAATACACTAAAATGTAACAAACTAATTTGTGTGGTTGCAAAGTAGGGCTGCAACTAATGATTGCAAATATTGCTTTTTTTTTATTGACGGCAAGATAAATAAGCAATTTTTAGATAACAGTCCAAAAACTAAAAGGTATTACCATAAGTATACAGTGATAGAAAAAAACAAATAAAAGCAGCAGATCCTCCTATGTTCAGGTGTAGACTGAACACTAATTTGCCATCCCTCAAAGCTAAATCCCTAGTATTTTTTAGTTTAGAAGTCCTTCTCTCTAAGGAAGCAAGTTTCTCTACACAAGTTAGTCGTAAAATGTGTTCCAAGATTTAGATTTCTTACTCCTTGCAGGTTTCTCTTGACAACTGTGTCGAGGTGGGGCGCATCGCCAACGCGTACAACCTCACGGAGGTGGACAAATATGTCAACAACTTCATCTTGAAGAACTTCCCCTCACTGCTGGGCACGGGAGACTTTGTCAAGCTACCGTTTGAACGGTTGGCTTTTGTACTGTCCAGCAACAGCTTGAAACACTGCACTGAGTTGGACCTGTTCAAGGCCGCTTGCCGCTGGTTACGCTACGAGGACAGCCGCATGGACTTTGCCCCGAAGCTCATGAAGAACATCCGGTTCCCCCTCATGAACCCACAGGAACTCATCAATCACGTGCAGACGGTGGACTTTATGCGCACGGACAACACCTGTGTCAACCTTCTCCTGGAGGCCAGCAACTACCAAATGATGCCCTACATGCAGCCGGTTATGCAGTCAGAACGGACAGCCATTCGCTCGGACAGTGCCCACCTAGTCACCCTGGGCGGCGTTCTGCGCCAGCAGCTCGTCGTGAGCAAGGAGCTGCGTCTTTTCGATGAGAAGGCTCACGAGTGGAAGGCGCTGGCGCCCATGGATGCGCCCCGCTACCAACACGGCATCGCGGTCATCGGCAACTTTCTCTATGTGGTGGGTGGCCAAAGCAACTACGACACCAAAGGCAAGACGGCAGTGGACACCGTGTTCCGGTACGACCCGCGCTACAACAAGTGGATGCAGGTGGCATGCCTTAATGAGAAGCGTACCTTCTTCCACCTCAGTGCACTCAAGGGACACCTCTACGCTGTTGGTGGACGGAACGCTGCGGGGGAACTTGGTGAGTTTATTTCCCTGCTTGTTTGTTTGTTTTTAGCTTTCCTTTTTAAGCAACAACAGAAGCCTTTAATTAATATTGTATGAGGTTATACACTTGAATATCAAGGAGCAGTAGTAAAAAAAAAAGACTGTACAGTTTAATAAGGCTGCAAGCATACTGGCGCGGGTAATCAAATGTTGTGCCTGAACATCATTTGCTGTTTCAACATGTTGCATGCATAATCTCTGTGTAATTTAATATGATTTAGAGAGGATGTGCACATTGTCATGAAGTCCTTTTAATATCTACTGTAATCGGTCTTCTGTAATCTTTTAGTACAGAAGTGTTTCAACAAGGGCTGTACCTAATAGTTCCTAATGTTGCAGTTCAAAGATTATTATTATTAATAATAACTTGCAGAAGCATTGCATGCAATAGTCCATCTTTCTCTTTTTTTTTATTCACTTTCTTTCTTACATTCACTCACATACACACAGCGAGCAACGCTGCTCTCTTTCCATGTCTCTGTCCTCAAGTCCAAAAGTCAAAATATATTCTAGAAAAGGAATGGATAATATAGTGCAATCCAGCAGCACAAAGCCACAGCCTACACACACGTAAATATTTATGTTGAGTTGAATACTTTAGTGTTAAAACTCAACGGATATTTAAGATCGCAGTGTTTGTATTTGGCCACAATGCTATGTCAGACACCATTTAAGTATTTAGGTTCTGATTGCGACATAGTTGAAGCTGGCACATGAAAGTGAAAAGTTGTAGGAGATTTTGAAGGAATTGTGTCTAATCATCTTTGGTCAGTAATCTGATTACCTTTCCTAGTTTAAACTGAATTGTATGACATTTCGACACACAGCTCACCCCTCTACTAGAAGCACTTTAGTGAAGTGATCTATTTATATCTGTCCATTGTAGTTTGGTTGCTGCGTAGCCAGTCTGGAATCTCAGTACCCGTAACTGTGGACCACAGAGAGGTGCCACCCAATACTTAAATGCAGCTCTGTAACTGCAGCGGAGAGACGGAGAGTCCACTGTGTGAGCCGTCCTCTCTTCTGGGTTATAATTAGACCAAAGAACACGGCCTGGTTCACTGCCTGTCTACACAACTGCCTTTCTCTGCTTTACGACTCGCTGCCCTTTCACTGCGTGTGGTTTAGCTTTGATGTTTTTCTGGATGCGCCCAGCCCTGGCATTATTTCTGTTTACTCTGGGTAGGTCATACGGGTGTGGCTTTATTGTTACGTCTGAAAATACCCAGATTATAAAATAAAAGCTTCACTACGTCAAAATGGATATTTACAGGAGGCTTTCAACCTTAACTGTTTCACGGTCAGGCACCATTCCACATTAGGCTTGGTTGTTGTTTGCTTATTGCGGACAAAAATATATTCAGGCTCTCTTTTTGTAAGCTGTCATTCCCGATATTGAAAGAAAAAAACTTGATCGTTTGACAACCTTTCAATAATTGTCGGCAATGATTTGTCAAATGCAGCACAGATCATTCACGGTAACTTTCGATCGCATCACGGGGTCCCGACCCGTCATGGAACCACTGCTCTAGGTCAGAGGCGTACGCCACGTAGTGATTATTACCAGATGTCACCAACTCGACCCTCCCAGTGTCCTATTTTGAGGAACAGCCTGCAGGAAGCGAATATCATGCGAATTAGGCATATGACATTCTTAGCTGATCATAGGAAAATCTGATGGTAGAGTTAAAAAAAAAAAAAGCGAGGTAAATAAACAACATGAGTTCATGCTCATGTATCATTTGTTTATTAAAGGATTTTAAATAACATTGCTTTTTGGGGGTTTTGTCCGACCCTACTCTCCATTAATTTAATCAATTTAATTAAGCATTGTTTCCTAATATGTCTGTTCTACTTCCTCTGCGCTGCTGCAAGATTCTGTGTACAGCTCAAGGTCACTTTCATGATGGTTGCTGAGCAAGCGGTGGAAGGCATTCACTCATTTCTCCCACTGAGATTTCCCCCGACTGCTTTTTGGTCCTGAGCTGCTGTATTTTCAAGTTAATATGACATTTATTTTATCACATCAGTCTTTTAATTTAACCAAAGCAGTTTTTAGTGGCTGTTTGCCACTTATTTTCTTTGACCACTGTCAGTTTTCCTATTCGCTGCTCTCGCCTCCTCCTTACAATCTCTTCAGCCATGTTTAAATAAATATTGTAACTCTTCATTCTGTTCTATGCAGATGAGATATTCCATAGCTGGGAAGATAAGATGATAACTCATCTATGGCCCATGATGCTGTTGTAAAATGTACACGTGTGCGCCTCAACGCTTGCAGATGGCGTTTTGATACAAAGGCTAAAAAATGCAAAGCAAACCCTCTCATTGTAATCTAAAATACTAATTGATGACACTTCCTCGGAGCTTACTTCTTCGAGGGTGTTTTATTCCTTGATGCCAATGTCTGTATCGGAGTCCTGCTGTTTGTCCAACTGGCTCGGTGCCCAATCGCAATCCTTTCCCAAGCTCACAGGTGATAAGGTGATCGACCCTGGCTGCTTTTTCAGGGATCGCTCACCTACGAGTGTCACTCATAAATCCCTGTGTCCCTATTCTAGTTTCTCCCAGAATTTATAGAGCTATCCTCAGAGGCTTTAAGTTAAAAGGATCTTCCAATCTCTTCATTTCCTGTGCAGTCGGTGCAATTGGTGCTGGTGGGGTCGTAGAGATGTGTACTGTGTATTTTAATCTGTTTTAGCTCCCACGCTGAGACCCTCCAAGGCCTCATTTGCTGCTGTTTGTCCTCCTTAGTTGTGTCTTGACCCACTTTCTACTAATGCATCCTTTTTTTTTTTCTTTTTCTTCAAGCTACTGTGGAGTGCTACAACCCAAGGACAAATGAATGGACATATGTTGCCAAAATGAATGAACCACATTATGGCCACGCTGGGACGGTGTATGGTGGTTATATGTATATTTCAGGTAAGATCATTTTTAATCTACACAAATAAAGAGGCATATGTAATGTTGGGTGAATGTGCAGTGCAGTTAGCTCGATTAAAGATGGATTTCATGTCTCCAAGTCATAATTAGAATGATTGTCAGTGCATTTTGATTTCCAATTAGATCAGTTCTTTCTTCACAAGAAGCAAATGGCTGATTAGATTTTACAACATGCAAGACCATGAAATCTAATCTGTGGTTTGCTCATCTGGTCCCTTTCGTTCAAACTCAACTGGATGCATCATGGAGAGAGAGGGAGGGAGAGAGAGAGAGACCACATTCAGTTTGTGATTGACGCACGCATTAGAGGGCTGCAGGGGAAGTGGGGTCACAATATAACAATAACTCAGTGTTATTACAATTTACCTTGCATTTGGGATTTTAGTTTTTTTTAAGTGTAAATCCAGTACATTCTAGGTTGAGTGTTTTCAGGGAGTCAATTATTATAAGATTTCTGACTGTATGCTAATTCTACATAATTTGATTCATCATATACAAAAAAAAGTGTTTTTCATAATGGCAGACTTTTACAAATCCTTCCTCACTCACTCGATTCCTCTGAATGCCGAGCATGCAAGATGAAGTGAGTTTAATGTCTGCGAGGGTTCAATGCTCAGGGCAGAAGGGGTGGACACTGAGATTGTTCTTTAGGCGTCACCTCAATACTTGTTCACTTCATAGGATTGGAAACGGATCCTGCGTTATGGAGATGAGCCCTAGTTTCTCTGTGTGACTAATCCAGAGTGGTGCTACAAAGCCAGCAGGGGATGGGAGGGGTGGAAGGGAAATTGGGAAGGATGGAGCAAAGTAGAGGACTGAATCATGAGTGGGAGGTGTAATACGGAGGAGCCTGTGTTAATCCCTCCTGGCCGTGGGTACTGCCATCGTTCTCCAACGCGTGAACATGAAGACTGTTCATAAACATCGCATGAGTTTACAAACTGATGGATTTTGTATACGTCTTCTGGTGAGATGGAGGCAGTGAAGGAGAAAAAACAGAAACGGGGAGTCATCTTTACACTTAATATCATTACTAGATAACAGTTGCATGACCAGGTTATCTCTCAACACATTTACCGAACATAGCTAGGTCAAGTGGAAATCTGAGAACATACACCACCAAAATAATTAACATCAGCTGTTTTGACTGTTTTTAAAGCAATTACAAGTCACCCAATCAGAATTTCAATGTATTTGTGAGCCCATGAGCTATTTAAATAGGTGGCCTTTTGCTATAGAAGCTAGATTTGTCTCTCCAGCCTTGGTGAATTACCATGATCAATATTGACACATTTGCACTAGTCACATGCTGTACTAGCTAGCTGGGAGGCAAGTGAAAATAAAATATCCAAAATATCCTTGTTAACTGCAGTATTAAGCGTATTGACAATACAGAGTGCTGACCAGCATACATGCTTTTTTATAAGATACACTTCCTGATTTTGATTACTGTGCAAAGAACCAGTTAATTTAATGTTCACAGATCTCATTACTACTGCAAGTCTGTCAGTATTATATTGATGTATACACAACATATTAGCCACCATATCAGTTTATTTTTCTTTTTTTTCCTGTTCCACATAGTAAATCATGCAACTGATATATACCATGCAGTTTGGTTTTAATTCTTAAGAAATTAAATTACATTTATTTATTTCCCAGTTAGAAGGGCATTTCTCTCGGGTTGAAAAATAAATGAGACATATTTGGGACCACACAGACTGCATGATGCAGCAAGCCTAATATTAGCCCGGAGCGAAAATGAAAGGCATCTTTTCGCTTTTTATAATAAAAACAAAGGTGAAATGATGAATACCGTAATGGTCACAGACTGAGCTAATCTGCTGGTAGCCGGCTGTTTTTCAATCTTTTTTTTTGCCTCAGGCGTTACTCTGCAGTACATCGTATTTATCACTCACTCTTTTTGATATTTTAATGGATTCCTTTTGTGTTGGTTCATGTTTCACTGATGCACTCAATAGCTGGCCAATAGCCTGGTAAATTTCACTGACACAATAACGCAATGTCATGCTTTGCACCTGCAGCAGCTAATACTACATGTGAGGGGGGGGTGGTATGAATATGTATGCGTTACAGGATAAAGCTTGTGAATTAGTTTTCTTAATACAGCTGTGGGTTATGTCACAAGAAAGAAGCAAGCATTATGCCTCATATAAAAACTGTGTAATGGACTGTAGTGCTTTTTAATGCAGAAGGTACAGGGCATTACCCACTGGAGGAGTTTAGTTTCTCTGAGGCCCCACTGTAGCGCCCACAGACTCGTGGGTTACAGTTTTGCTGTGCAAGGTGACCCTGCTGAAGTGCAGTTCTGTGTCCGTCTGTCACAGCGGATCAGGTCACATTCTCCGGCTGCGCTGCTGCGCTGTCTGAAGGTATTCTGTCAGCTGGATGAAGCTGACAAATGCACTCAGCCCAGAGAGCGTCACCGCTCAAGTGGTGCGTCACAGTTCAGACGCAGCTTCTGAACCAGAACTCTGCCTCAGGTTTACCGTTTTACCTGAGAGGTTAATTATAGCCCGACTGTTCCAGGATTTTGCTTCTGACATCGATATTTGCAGATCCCTTGGATTTATTCTTATTTTTTTAATTGTGACCAAGATGCATATTGAGATGGATGTTTTAAATTTGAAAAATCCTCATACAAATGACCTATGTTTGACAAAGTTTCTTAACGCAAATCTACTTTTGGCATTTGTAATGACATTTCTTGCTTTTTATCGGCAATATATCCACAGATGCCAAGATGTATCTGCATTAAGATACTATTGGCCATATCAGCTTGGCTTAATTGGTCTAGCACTGTTACCAATATTTAAAAAAATTGCATACCAACTGAGAAAGAAGTCATTTTTTTTTATTTTTTTTTAATTCCTATTATCATTTTACGTATATGTGACTAGTTCTTGTCCTTGTTCTTTGATGCAGAAGATATAAGTAGAGTTGGTAATGTGACGATTTGTGAGGCATTTTTAATCTTTGTAGATAAAATGAACGTTCTTAAGGACCTTTTATTTATTCCCTGACTTATGCACCAGGGCATACACTGTAAGCTTCATATATAAAAGGTTTTTAGAGATTGTTAACTTTAGGTTTAAAATTACAAGTGATTTTCAGAGACTTTTCATCGTGCTGGAGGTGCACAACCTGAGGAAGAGTCTCAGATGCTGTCTTGGTGTGGAAACGAAGCTCATTAGGCATTTTAGTGTATTGAGAACAAAGCTGGTTTGTTATGGCCGTTGTTTGAATTTGAGTGGGAATGGTCTCATAACAGTGGCTCGTAATTGGATTATTTTAAAGGGCGGTGATCTTTAATGTCTGCAAGTTTTTTCCCCCACCAATATTGCGAGTAGTATAGCAACTCTGCGAAAAATGTGGCCAATGGTCTAGCATTTTATTTGAGTGTTCAGAAAAAAAAAATCTCCTGCCAACAATCCCACAATGCAATATGTTGGATTTTTCTAGATGTAAAATTATGTGATGACCTAAAATGACTGATTCATAAGTGTCTGAAATGAAAATCTGCTACTCACTACTGATGGTAGATTACTGTCTGTTTTATAAAAGGAGTGGTGAATGGGTTCATACACCTCTGATATGAGTTTGCTTGTACTGCAAGATCTCATATTCCAGCCTTTTTAAAAATTTCTGAAATTAACTTGACAGTTTGTGCAGAGAAACGTGGGTAACAGAAAATGTCTTGAATGAATGTGGACCATAATTACAAAGTGCTAAAGTTGTAAAGGGGAGCGAGGAACCCAAGTGATTGCATTTATAAGTATGAATACATACAGAGCTCACTGTATTATGTAAATGTTGACTCATGTTCCTGGCCATCCTATAGAAAGAGCCATCCTGTAGCTTGTCTTTGACAATGTGCATCCTCGAGGGATTTGACTTTACACTTATTTTTGTTTTTCATAAACGAGCGCAGATTGTCAGTAGTCTTAATTAATCCCTGAGCTCAAAGTCCGGTCACTTTTTATCACAATGAGGTATTTTCTTTAAATGCTCAGTTGCCTTTTCCTGCCTCACCTCCGTCTTAATCTTTTCTTTGGTTCCCACTTCTGCCGTCACCGATTCAACCAACCAAGCGGGTCACTGGTTTTACGAGGGAACTCTATGGCTATTTCATATCGACAGTACATGGCTGAAGACGGCAATGGTCTTTAAACAGCCTATGTGGCAGACAATACCAACAATAAACCGGTCGGTCCTGTGATGTTTATGGAAGGGTAAAAGCGTTTAGCCTGTCTCTCTCAGTCTCAATTTGGCTAAGCCTTGTCCTCTCATGGTGTCTCACTAATAGCACTGATTAGATATTAGGATGCTGGGATACTGATCAGACATCATTGTATCAGAGAAAGGCCAAAGCTTAAACTGAATCAGAATAGCAGCAGGGCCTCTTGAGAAGAATTATAAGGGCCTTATGTCTGCTCCGGCACTGTTCCCTTGTCAGGATTTCAATGGCAGCCCTGCCCTGTGGACCACTTGGGTAAAGAAAGTGGATAGTCAGGCTATCTTTTGGGTTTGATCAGTTAAGGAAGTGCAGCGTCACAGATCTGAGTCATGGCAGCTGAATAGACGGCTTAGGCCTCAACAATAAACCAAGCAAACGATCACTGGGCAGCAGCAAAAGAGGGATTGTGCCTCTATTCGGCATGCTCTGCAAATCTTCTCCGATTTTGCTCCTAGTCACTCTGCCTAAGGGGAGGAGGGGTGGGCTGGCTTCCACCCAAATGCATGCTGGGATTGTGTTCCTCTTTTATTTTAAGCCTTCCCTGTAGACATGCCCTGTTTTTTTGTTTTTTTTTCCACCCCCCTTTTCCCTCAGCTTTCTGTGTCCCGCCATCTATAGTCTGTTTGTGCGTATGTGCATGAGCGTTTTTGTAGCGGTGTTCCACTTTGTACCGTGCTCATCATCAGCATTATTTTCTGCCCTAGAAAAGAATATTGATGTCACTCTTGTTTGTAACATTTCGGTTTAGTGGCTGTTGAGTTTGTGCCAAGGTTTGAGAAGATCGAGGAAAGGTGTGATTATGAAAGGCATCTTTGAGGCAAATAGTAGTTAAGTAAATGGATGATGATGATGATGATGATGATGATGATGATGAAAGGAATGAGGAAGGTTTGTCCTGAATCCTGTTAGCAAACGTTCCAGTGTTATGGCTAGCGCTTCACGACATGAATAAATGTAGGTTGACATGGGTGAATGAGATCGGTCTGATTGACGAGTCCACAAAGCTGTTTCTACCCCCCCCCCAAATGATTAGTGAGGAGGCTAATTTGCGCTCTTTCTTTTTTTTTGCTGCAGGGGGAATCACTCACGACACTTTTCAGAAGGAGCTAATGTGCTTTGACCCAGATGCGGATAAATGGACTCAGAAAGCACCTATGACGACGGTGCGCGGCCTCCACTGCATGTGCACAGTGGGCGACCGCCTTTACGTGATCGGGGGCAATCACTTCCGGGGCACCAGCGACTACGACGACGTGCTAAGCTGCGAATACTACTCCCCGGCCCTCGACTTGTGGACACCTATCGCTGCCATGTTGCGAGGCCAGAGTGACGTGGGCGTGGCCGTGTTTGAGAATAAGATCTATGTGGTGGGCGGCTACTCGTGGAACAATCGCTGCATGGTGGAAATAGTACAGAAGTACGACCCCGAGAAAGATGAATGGCACAAAGTGTTTGACTTACCCGAGTCGCTGGGCGGGATCCGAGCCTGCACACTCACAGTTTTCCCCCCTGAGGATATCTCGGGCTCGCCCTCCAGAGAGTCGCCCCTCTCGGCACCTTGATGAGTAAAGGGGGGGGAGCCCTGTTTTGCTCATTCCCCCGTGACCCCTCGCCTACCCCAACCCCTTCAACAAACACTCCTTATAGACATCGTTTGCACTTCCTCTTTGGACTACGTCAGTACTGCATCCCTAAGTATCTCCAAGTTCACGTCCCCTCAAGCTGTGCAGAAACCACTCCCTAAGTGATTAAACCTACGTACCGGCAACCTAATTACATGTTAATGTTGCATACTCGGTATATTTTGGCAGGAAATATCTTGACTTGAAAAGTGACTTTGCAAATCAACTTTTCTACCTGATGTCTACAAAGTTTTCTTATGTCTCGTTTCTTTAGGCGTTCTACCTTGAGATGTTGACTACCGCACTGACTCTCCTCTAGTCTATGCCAGGTTAGATGCAGGTGACTCCAGAAAGCAGAAGCGTAGGGACAATTAAGCTCCAAAACACAGCCGGTTTTTAACTCAGGGCTTGGCCCAGGCCCCTTCTACATTGCTCTCTTACAGTTTCAGTTCTTTCCTGCTATTGCTATGAAACTGTTCACAAAATTGTGTTTTCTAAATTTAATAAACATGGTTTTGAAAATAATTTAAACGTTGTTGTCATTACTGACTACAGCAGACCCAGGCTGATTTTTTAAAAGCAGAAGTCGTTTGAATGTAGTAACTGGAGAAGAAACAGCTTAACGTGCACATAACCATGCAGCTCATGTCCAGCCGTGCGCGGTTTACTGGGTTGACTCCTTTTCAAAGAATATAATGTGTTTTTGTTGTGATATATTTTTTGTTTCTGATGGATGGTTTAGACTGGTTAGTTTCAATGAACTGCTCCGTGTGTATCTAGACGCTGGATTCTGCCATTGTTGACGATTGAAGTGAAGCCCTCTGACTCTGCAAGATTCAAGATGTGTGGCCTTTACAACTTTTCAACATATTTCATTGTGCAACCCTGTGTTGTAAAATGGCAAATAAATGAATCTTGTGACCTTAACACAGCTGTAAGAAAGAAGCTAGTTCCTTTTTCAAATGTGTTTCTGTAAATCTGACTGTCGTGAATATGCTGAAGAGATGACTCGGACTAGTTTGCTTCCCTGTTATTAAGATATTAGATGGCAGGGTTATAAAATGCAACTTTTTAATCTCTACTATCGAGTTAAATATTGGCCTCCTGTTTGGCCATAGGCTTGGTTAATGTGTTCTAGTCGGCTCCAGAAAACCTTTTCAACTGCCAGCCAGGGATGTAAACAGTATGCTGTTGACCAGTACCAACTGGAAACTGGCACTTCCACCGCTGCCGTCGCTCCTCCTGCCATCAAGACGGATGGCAATGTCATCCACAATCTGCCCACCTGCTCCTGGCCGATTAAAGCCTTAATGGCAGCATATGGTGTCCGAGATGTCTGCTTCATGCTGTGAGCAGGAATAAAAGATTTGTGTAATCATCAGGTGAGTTTGCTCTGGAGCTTTAAATCCTCATTATACTCATTATATCCCATTAATGGAGCGCTGCAGAGCGGCTGATCCCAAATGTGACCGCCTGTCCCTGTGTTGGTCATGGCAATAAAATGTCAGCTCGTAACAGGTTATTTCACATAACATGTCTTTCGCTTGCGTTGGTGCCTTTTCAATGATGCACTCTCAGCTTTTGAAACTCTTGCGTGTTTCTTTTCCCCTCTTATGTCTTTGCATGTTGTCTTATGCAGTTGTCCTCTCCTTTTATGGCGAGACTTGTTTTTTTTTAAATCTATTTGTGATTGTCTGACGTCATCTTGTTTTGAGAAGAGCTGTGTTAATACCATTTCAAAAGCTCTATTTTGTGCAGCAGCTTATTGTTAAGTCCTTTTGATGAAATAGTTTGCATCATTTAAAAATAGGCCGATTGTAATCCTTTAATGGAAAGTCACTGAATGAACAGAAGAGCACAAATGTAACGTGCTCAGCTACTGCCAAAGGCAGACATGACAGGAGATGGTCCCAGGTTTAAATTTAGGGCCATCTTTCTCCGGACATTTCCCTGCAAGTATAGCACACTCTACTGACCATCCACCCTCTGTATCACCTGGACCTGAAGGCATCAGTACGAGTCAAAAGAGAAGATGGAGTGATGCTGTAGATAAATCACCACAACAACGGCCCTTCTTGGGAAAAATAGGATGTGAAGGTGATACAGCTCCAGTTATGCTTAGGACTGAAAATATGTTTCCTTTTCCTACCTCGGTGTGTAAATTATAACTTACTCAATTTAGAGTGCTCTGCATGTTTGGAAAATAGGCATCTACATGCAGCTGTGTCAACAGATGCATTATTATTAGTTTGTGATTGAAATAAAAAGTGTGCCATTTGAGGCGTTGTGCAATAAAACACCTCATTAATGTTCAGATATGACGATAGAAATTGTGAGATAATGTGGATTAGCCAGCTGTCAGATTTCTCCGTACCGTTTTATTTATCTTTTAAATATCTCATGTGTGTATGAGGCCGTTGTAGGCAGATTAGCCAATCAATGCAGGAGTGCTTTATTGGAATAATGCTTTCTATACATGCTAGCAGTGTGGCTCTCCGGATGGCAAGGTTAGTGTCGGTCCAACATTTGTTTATTCCAGACTGAAATATTAACAACTATTGGATGGATTACTGTGAATTGTTGTCATACATTCATTGTCCCCAGCATTTTGGTGATCCCCTGACCATGAGACATTTTTGTGGAGACGTTCATGGTCCCCGGAAGATGCAATGTCTTTGATGACGTTATACCTGCCTAGCATCAATATGCTAGCATTAGCATTGTGAGCATGTTGGCATTTTGCTCAAAGCTCTGGGCATAGGTATAGCCTCAAAGAGCCGTTAGCATGGCTGTAGACTCTTGTATATTATTTTTGTATCAATGCTGTTTTCTTTCAGATTTGAATTCAATTTCTAAATTAACCTCGCTAAAATATAATTTGTCATATATCAATATTGAAATATGAAAATGCTTATACCGTGATGGAGGATTTTCTACCCATTGAATACTACCCATTCAATGCCTCAGCATGACCATTGTTGCAGCAATCAAACCACATAGATTGCAGTCAGTTTTACAATGGCACTCAGCTCTTCAGACACATTTTAAAGCATTAATTGATTTTTAAATGGATTTAAGAGAAGACATCCAGTTAAGAGCATTGACACTTTAATGAATCTTTTTTTGACTGTGGAGAGCACTTTTGAGGACAAAAAAAATAAATCCACCTCAGCATATCCACAATCTTTGTAACGATGCAGCACATGCTGTTCCAGATGCAGTGTGCAATTCCTAAGATGTGGTTGCATTGTGGTATTGCAAGCCAATGTCAATATTACATGACGCAGAGCTTTGTGTGTCCTGAAGACTGAAGGCTTGGATGGGATTGACAGGGATGCTCTTACACTAACTAAAGCGCCGACCCTCATGATAAAACACTCTGCAGAGCCACAGATCCCTGCTGTCCTCTGACTGCATGCATGATGGTGTTAATGGATATTGATCCTTTTGGCTGGCAGACAGCCAAGATATCCTGACATTACTCCTGCTAGATATATTTATTTTTGCATTGAATCACAAGCTGCCTTGTGTTATTAGACTCACCGAAGGTTTCAGTTCTCAGAAAAGGTTTGCATCGCTCTCTCTTCTCTCTCTCTCTCATCATGAATATGCAGAAAAGGTCAAGTCCTTGCTCTCCTCTTGAGCTCTCTATCTCTCCGTGACTGTGTCCTGAATAATCTGTCCCTGATTCATCTCTTGTTCCAGTGCTTGTTCCTGCCCCAGCTGCAGTGTTTTTTTTTTAAATATACTAGAAGAAAAAATGGGAAGAGTAATTGAGATTAGTTTTGTTCAACATCTGGCCATGCATCAGTCCTAGATTCTAGTTTATGCCTCAGTTGTTTCTCTAAAGGTACTCTGTGTTCATGCATCCTCATACAGATTGGACATTTTTTTTCATCTAATCTGTTGGCCTAAATGCAGGGCAGGATGTACAAAACTACCTCTACCTCTTTGTATCTTCTATTAAAATTGCCCCCTATTCACAGCTGTCGTATCATTGATTCTGATAAAGAAGGTGCTCAGTTTTTATATTATTCTTGTATTGAACTGTATTTCTGTTTCTGTGTTCTACAACTTTTTCATGCAAGTTTCCTCCTGTAGTTCAAAGTGGATTGGAGACTCTGTGATTGACTGGCAGCCTGTCCAAAGTGTCTCCTTATCTCCATCCCAATGCATGCTGGGATATGCTCCAGTGCCCCCATGACAAGAAAAAGGAAAAAGCAGGTAAAGAATATAAATGGGTGGCGAGATACAGACAATATGATGCAGTTCACACACAGAGAGCTTTCTAACTATGTGCTTGTCCTTTGAGGCAACAAAGAACATGTTATTTTATAATGCGCATGAAGAGCCGCTTACTCAGGACCAGCTATATAACAGTGGGAAGCTGGAACAGTGCAGTGCAGCCTCTCTGGGAAAACTACTTAACCTCACAGGGTTAAATACAGTTCTGGATCCATTTCCCTCAAGGCTTCCTACACTCTTTAAAAGATCCAGCTGCCAGCACCTGAGCAGAGACTATAGCCTTTTTATTAACATATTAAAATATATTAAATGGATCATGCTGATGATCACACAATTAAAGAATACATACAAAGCACACATGGCGATTATTTATTTATTTATTTATATATATATATAGTAAAAGAAGCTTAAAGAAGTGGGGGTTTGTTAAAATGTGTTTTTATCGGTTACATAGATGGATAGATAGTTACTTTATTTATCCTGCAAGGGGAAAATTTGTTAAAAACACACTGTGAAACATCTTCTTTCAACATGTAATAATACTTTGATATAGCGCTTTTCTGAATACTCAAAGACGCTTTACATAGGAATCATTCACCCACTGATGAGAAGAGCTACCATGCAAAGTGCCACATCAGGACTATCTAACATTCATACACCGTAGGGGAGCAATTTATGGTTAAGTGTCTTGCTCAAGGACACATCGAGATGGGCTAGCGTAGCTGGGGATCGAACCGCCGATCGTCTGATTGAAGGACAACCCTGCTCACCACTGAGCCACAGTCACAGTTGTTGTCTTGTCTCATAATGCCCACCTGTTGTGACCTGATTACAGTGATACGTGAAAAGGACATTGCTAAAATGAAATGATTTCTGCAACTACATGATCTATTTGAAAAATCTTGGTAGAGATTTCTGCAGTGTAAGCATCAGTATACATGTTACTTGGTGTATGTAAATCAAGATGGAACACAGAATAAATGAGAGATTGCCTTTCGGCCTCAACAGACTATCCCTTTGCGATGGATGCAGTCGCAGCACAAACTCGCTTGCAAACCATATCACAACATCTGAACATTTCCTTCGCACAGACTGATGCTAAAGGGAAGCAGAACTGTTGCCATTCAAAGAAAATCATATCCCATTGGTCTCAATGGTTATCATTAGCTTTTAGCCAAGCTTCTTCCTTTTTTTGTGGGTATGCAGGATGGCAAACCCTCATTGTTTCACTATCACTGTGAGCCTGTAAATCTCCATAGAGATCTATAATTTGTTCAACAAGTTTTCAATTATTGCACAACTTAAAACATGTTAATTGTCATATACATACAGGTAAATATGTGGAATTTGATCCTTGCATTTAACCTATCCGAAGCACTTTAGGCTCAAGGACACTTTGACACACGAACAGGAGGAGCTGGGAATGGAACCGACCAAGGCTAATAACTGTCATATCTCCCTCCTGCAAAACAAAGTGAAACATGAAAAGACAGAAATCATATTCCTCTGTAATTTCCAGAATTTTCTTTTGCTGTTTTTCTAAATAAACTAAATACATCGAATTATATCATTGGAGTGGATTTTTACAGTTTGACTGATAAAATGACAAACAATAATCTAGTAGACTGGCCTCTGCAAACACCTTTCCCCGCATGATGGTTTTATGTATGCAGATCAGTCCTCTGGACACTGGACGCAGAAGTGGATGTTTTTTTTGTTCTCTGATGAAAAGGAAAATGTCGTTATCCTGGCCTCTGAAGGCATGCAACGGTTGAATGAGCAGGTGTGTGTGTGTGTTTGTATGTGCGAGAGTGTGTTAGGGCTGATGCCAAAGTGATTGATAACTCTCCTCTCTGAGCTTGAGCTCAGTTTCAACCTCCTCAACTCTGTCCTGTATAATGCCAGGTTGCCATGGTTACCCACGCTCTTCATACAAGGAAATAAAAGAAAAAAAAGGGAAATATGTTCTGCTCCTGTTCTTTCTGAAACGCTCTTACTGAGCCATCATGGGGGGTTGAGAGGAGAGCGCTGACCTGCCTGTCGAGCAGTGGATGAAAAATAGTGGGGGAAAGAAACGGTGATGGAGAGCAAACATTTATCTGCTTCTTCAAACACTCTTACTCTCCCCTGTGATGCTGAAATGTGGCTGAGCTGATTACCGCTGCAAACTCATTTTCATCCTTATTAGAGCAGCTAATTTCCAGTTCCACTACATAATCACCAAGTGCACGCCAGAGGTGGCTTTGAACAGTGCTCTCTGCGATAATGACCTCTAGTGGTTCAAAAAAACAAATGTAAAAGTAGCTCTGACTCACGCTGAACCTGTTTTGAAAGATGTCTGCGTGATGAAAGATGTCACACTCTTGTTTTAGTTTTTTTTGCGACGGGGCCAAAAATAAGAAATGTAATCTAACGCACACCTTGTTGCATTTACATAAACCCCGCTCCTCCTTCCAGTGACATCAGAGTGGCACTTTGAGACTGAAGGTAATCTTTTATTTACAGAGTCGTGGTCTGAGCCAAGTCAGACAGACACAGTCTAAGAGACATAACAGGAGTAAACAGGATGAGACGCCTGCGGGGGGGGGGGGGGGTTACTTTCTACAACCACCCACTCAGACCCACAGCTTCAGCTGATGAAGGCCGCAGCATGGCTTCCCTTTGGAAGAAAAGCTGTTTCTAACTCCGACCATCACCTAGATGTTTAGCATGGAGTTCTTTTGCTTTTCTCTTTATTCAGTACTTGCTACAAAATGCTTAGAAGACCAAAGAAGTGGAAACCTTTTCTGCATTTGAATAAAGACAGAATGCATTCAGGGTTGCCGAGATCCAATAATGGGCACTGATGGATGCCTGACCCACTTTGAAGATGTTATGTGCTGTAAAAGCTGACCCCAGCGTGCAGAGAAAGCAGCCATTAGTTCCCCTGCTGGTAGATTAATAATAACAAAAAATAACATTAATTTCCCTAGCAGTAAATGCAAACTCATTTTTTGCACAATTAATTAATTGCATGTAAATGATTGACTATTCTAATAGGTAGCGGTCGGATGTTATGAGATGAACATAATATTACAACCTACAATTACATTCATTGCAGTAAATCCTCTTAAAGCCTCACCTACTGCTGCCATGAAGACCCCTAGTGAGGATTTTATGGAAAGATGAAACAATCACTCCTCATTTATTTGTTTGTATAACACAAAATAATGTAATCACTTCACAAAAAAATATACAATTTTGTAAATGATACCCCCTTAATACTGTATAATTATCATTGATATTGTGGACAATTCACTTTAATATTTCAATTTTTTACACCACTTTGCACTACTTCTATTTATTATTTAATTATATTATTATAAACTACACTAAATATTTAAGATGGTTATGATACCTTCATGTTAACAAGCTTCAATATCAAAATAGTTTGTCATTGTTCAATAAAAATGACATGTTAATGCATCAATAGCACCCTTAAAGGAATACTTCACCCACAAAATTACAATTTGTAAATCAGTTTTCAGTGTGTTTCCTTGAATTTGTGAAGAAAACTTAGTTTTTCTTCTCCACAGTGAACTGAAGTAGGCAGGGACCTGTTAGCAACAGCAGAACTATATCAAAAGATCCTTTTGCAAACTCTCACGCCACTCATGAAATGAAATTATCCAAATCTCATTTATCCAGTCGTGCGTTCATCTTCGCCAAAATTGTACTATTTAAAAAAACAAATGCACTTTTGTATTCTTTGTTTACTCTGGAGGCATGCGAGAAAAACAGTTATTATAAAAATATTCATTTTGTTGGTGAGAATTCCTGCAATGTAAGTAACATTTTGAACCAAGTGTTTTTTATACAGTGTTAATGTAAAAATACTGATGAAAGCAGTTCTAAATGAGAGGATCTAAATACTTCTCTTACCTCTAATACTGCTGTGTTTTAGGGCAGGCCCCTTTGAAGATCTGTTTTGTCTCATGTAGCATTGACACCTCCCATTTTATGTGCTGAAATGGGAAATATGGGATTATTTGATCCAGCTTTATCATTGGGTATTATGTTGCTTTTGGGTGAATGCCCTTTTCCGCCCTTTAGTACAGTCAGGCCTCTTGTGTCAGGATTGGATGTGACCAGCAGAGGGCAATAAGGTGAGGGAAGTCAACAGAGGCCTTTAAAAGGGTATCTTTTGTGAACATCATCTTGGATGCTGATAGACATTTAAAAGTCCTTGATTACTTAATGCCTCTTAAAAATGTCTAGCCTGCTGCGTGGCTTACATGACATTTCCATGTTTAGTAGAGCGAATTAGATGAGTCATTTCTCAACTCTGGCTTCTTTAATCATCATTAGCCTCATCACATAATGCAAGACCTGCGGGGAGAATCCACAACTTAAAAACATGTCGAGCAGCAGTTCATAGACTACACAATTACTCATTCTTATAACAAGCAACTCCACTGTCACTGTTAACCAGACAGTTACAGTAACAGATGTGGGAGATAGAGGCCGACACAAAGTATTTTATTGTGAATTCCAGCAGCCTGAATTTAGCTGATTCACTCCTTTATGTGCAACCACTTTACCATAAAAGTAACATGAGTCAACAGGTTTACTGAATGAGATATGTGATTCAACATGACTCCGTCGTGGACACAACACCCGTCCTTGCTGCTGACCTTGCTACAAAATTTGCCGTTACAAAAAAAACAAATACAAATAAAAACAGCATCATCTCTGAGATTCATTATTATATGTGACTGTATCTGTGTTATCTTTCCCTTGACATGTTGAACATGAGAAACAGTTCACAAGAGCAGAAACACTACTGAGAAAATGCCTCCAATTCATGTTCTGCATCACATGTTCGCTTTATTCCTGAAGCAGAGCCACAGATACACCAACAAAGAAAACAGAGGGAATCATTCATTAGAAGCACAAATCTGCCTCAGCAATTGATTAGCAAATGCAGGTAATAGTCTGTATCATCTGTAACAAATATTAGTTACTTTCCCTCTATCAGATGTATAACTAATAAAAACTCTTAATAGTGACACTACATCACAACTGAATGTTGAAAATCAGACATCAGTGAATTTCTTATTTTAACTCTATAGGTGTCATAGGTGGCCTAGATTATCTTCTTGATCATTCAAAAACAACAAGTTTCAAAAGTAAAAAGTTTATTGAAAAAAAGGCAAACAACATTCATTTTTAAATAATATAAACAAGTACATGTAGTGCTGTGCTGGTGCCATCAGCAGAATTGCCCTGCTCTGATCATAGTTATTGTCAAACCTATTTTGCAGGTTTATGTATAATTACTAAAAAAAACATGGTATTGTACGCCCGTGTTTTTGCATTTCGTCTCACACCGGCCTGTTCACGTCAAGATTTCCCTCCCATCTTAAGAGCGACTGCACTCATGGCTGGATATGTGTCGTAAAACATCTTGAGGCCGTTTTAGCCACTGAAATGAACAAGCTGTTGTGTCTCCAAATTACAGATGTTAGATGACTTCCATGCAGCTCTTTGCGATGTACGTTACGCAGTGCAGTTGGAAGGAGGAAGAGGCCAGCAGCAGTGGAACAACTCTGTGGCAGCAGCCAGAGCAAAAAGGAATTATAACATGGCTGCGAGACATGCAGATGGAGGCTTGAATGTGATATAAACTGTGTGTGTGTGTGTGTGTGTGTGTGTGTGTGTGTGTGTGTGTGTTTGGGTGTTTTGGGGGGGATTTACATATTGGACTTTCTTCTCTTTTTCATCATGGCAAAAAAAATACAAATAAGCCTGAAGCTTCTCACCAGCTCAGTGCTGGATGACTGGAAGTCACAGCTGGAATAAGACAAGCCTCCCAAGATCCATATCCGGTGAAAAGGCTATTGTATGACAGCTGGAAAAAACAGCACTGAACACTTGTGCTCATTCAGTCCGCTGACACAACTTCCCGACAAAGATGGAAAAAACACACCCATCCAAAAGATGTTAAATAACCTTTTACATACTTTTTATAATCAGTAGTTTCAGTTTGAACAGTCTTGTTTTGCGAGCTTTAGACTTCAGTTTATTTCTTTAGTGTTTAAGGAATATTGTCAATCAAACTCATATATTAACATACAACATACCAAATGATTTTCATAAATAAAGAACATAATACATATAGCACATCATTCTCTTTCAGTCCTTACAACCATAATGCATCGTTTAACTTTGTAATTAAATACATCCAAACAGTGCTAGCTGACTGCTATCTCAATAAAATGATTGTAACATGACCACAAATAATGTCAAATATCCAAAATCATTTTAACCTTTGTCAGCTATTGTCTCTGGTATAGATAATTATTTTCATTGTATTCCAAGCTATCAATAAATGTTGTATTCATCGTGTAACCCAAACTGGAAACTAAGTATCTCTACATTTGATTATTTAAAATGTTCAGATATCTTGCTACTCAATAAGCTAAATGCACAACCTAAACCCTAATTGGATTACAAGAAAACAAGACAATTTTCTTCGTTCATGAAAGCTGATGTTTTGGAGATACATGGTTAGGACCATGGCTGCTTCTGTTAAACAAAAGTTTTTTGAGGAATCAACAAAAATCAAAAACAAAAATCTTAAATTCCCTGTTATCCAGGAAGGAATAAATACTTAAATTACCGTACTGGTGGTTTTGCACGTTTTATTCCATTAACTAATGATCTAAAGTACAAAGAGAAGTTGCAAGCAGGAACATGTGCTGGGATGTTCCTTGAAGTCCTTAGAGCTGTTCAACAAACAACCCATTTTTTTATGCAAAAAACTACCAATAGTTTTAATAGAACTAATCTATCTAGCAACAATCGTGTTTTTCCTCTGGCTTGGAGAATAAGTGCAATATTGTTCTGCAGCGGTATTTCAAATCATGGATGTGGGGGCTTTCTTTTACACTTATGATATATTCATGTGTGATGACGAACGCTGCCTTCTGCATCTTCAAGAAGCGTCTGTTTGCAGAAAACCTCAGACATTATAATGTAATCACATTATCTGCGAGTCTTATCTCGCTGAGCTTCCATTCTCGTTCACTCTGTCTCCGCCGTGTCATGCATAGAGATGCTGGCCTCCTGCTTCTTTTGCTTCTTGTGCCTGCAGAGCAGGACAGCCAGCAAGAAGAGCAGCAGGAAGCCCACACCTCCCCCGATGAGTCCTGCTTTTAGAGGCAGACTGCTGTCCGTGAGCTGGTACGTCAAACAGCACCCCTTACTGTCTCCAGCATCATTCACTGCAACCACACAAACGTCTGTCTCGTGGTCTATGTCTCCCAATCCACCGCTCCTTTGGTCCTTCCTAAACCTCTGCCTCTCTTCCCCCTTTACCGTCACAATAAAAGCTGTGACGTATGAATAAGGTGCACACCACTGAGCAACAACCTCTGACCCGTTCCAGAACACTGACTCCAGGTTGGGAGTGTCTGGAACCACATTATTTAAAGTGAACCCTGGGCACCAGCATCCAGTCTGGGCGAATAGATCAGCACAGGGGATCTGACTCTCGAGACAGGGGTTGTAGTCACATCGCTGAGGGTTCTCTACAGATGGAAACACATTCTTCTTTGGTACAGTGGTGACTGGGTCTTCTTCATTGTTAGTGTAGTCATCTGGAGAAAAGGCCTCAGTCGCAGGCCCACGTGGTGTCAGAGGTCTCTTGGGCTTCGTCTCTGGAACTTGTGATGTCGTAGGCAGGGGAGAGTAACCTCTGATGAGAACCAGGCAAACAATCACCAGGGGAAAAGCAAGGTCCCTGCTGGCAGCCATTGAGCTGTCTGGAGATCCTAGGAAGTAAAATTCCATCAGTCAGTTGTAAAATCTATTTTTTTATTTTCATAGGAATAAAAAGTATCAGCCCCTTGGGTTTTCAATCAAATGCACAAACCCTGTTTTTTGTTGTTGCAAGTAAGAGCCAGAATAAGGACACAGAGTTATTTCTCCACTAGTAATGTGTCGTTTGGAGATGATATGACTCCAGGGAATGAAACAAATGGCTTAAAAGTGAGCCTGAGTGTCTGCTGGAAAATAAAAAACCTTGCATAAACTGTTTTCTCAAAACCACAGCACACCGTTTTACTCGAGTAAGCAAATGACAAAACTGTGGACAGCTAATTAGTTGAAACTTGTTATTTTGTGGCATGTTTGCCAATGATTTATGGTCTTGTGTACACAGCTGCGAGGAATAATCCTCATTTGTTAAGATTTAGAGGTACTTTCTAATTCAACATTCCACACGGTATTGCATAACAAGTCCACATGCCTACACACCCAAGTAAACACTGTCAGCAGGGTCCAGTTCCAGGAAAGCTGCCTGAGCGATTTAAACAATAATCCATACAAAGACACCTGAAATATGCTTTACAGTTGGCATGCATACGAAGATACCAATGAAGCCCATTCAAAACTATCCTAATATAAATGTGTGTCATTAAAAACGGAGCAGGAGCCACCATTGGATACTAATTTCCTCTGTGCTCTTTCTTGCTTTCGCCAAAAGCTCTGTTCGATTGCGTTAAGAATGAAAATATGTAAAATATTAACAGATATGAACTTACCCGTTGTTTGCAAAAGTTGGTAATCTCTTTTAAAATGTGAAGGAGCTCCTCAATTCTGGTCTTTTTTCCTGTTGCTCCTTCTCTTGCTCTCTCCACCTTTATATGTTTCCCGTCTCCCCAACAATCACCTCCTTCTTTCTGCCCTCCCACCGTCCCCCTTATTCCCGACCCTTCTGCTCCAGATCACCTCCTCCTTGCTAAATGGTCTCGTCCTGTGAGTGACTGTGTGTGCGGTTAGTGGTATTACTATCGTCTGCTATTAGTTACATCCCTGCTACCTAATTTCCTGGTGAAGTGGATTCCTGTTGCATTCCTTTGTGGTTTGCAGGTTTTTCAGAGCGTGTCTCACTTAATGAGCTCTTGTTGTCCTTTTAGGGCTGAGGGAAGTTGAATAGGATTGTGAAACCTGTGTGTCAGGGCTTTGATTCATTGGAATTTATCATCACTGACATATGCCAGTGACTCCAGACCGCACATCCCATTTAACCTCTCACCTAAATCAAATGTATGACTTGACTCCAAACCCTGCAGCAAAACCGAAAGAACTTAAACTGTTGTGCATCTGTTCGCCAAAAGACCGGACATCAACCTGACTGGACTTGTCATGCGGGTACTTTTCTTCAAAAAACTGAAATGGATTAAAATAAGAGATAAAATAACAAGTGGTGGTAAGTAACTTGAGATAACACCAACATCAGAACAAGAAAACTCCACCCAGCGCTTTCAGGAAAGAGAAGAACTGAACAAAATGTTTTGTTGATATGACATGTGGAAAACTATCTTTATGTGACAGCTGTGGCTAAAAATCCAGCTGTCTGCTCACATCTCCACTCTGATTTTTAGCTCATTCTGCAGAACAAATGACCACATTGTCCTCTAGCAGAAGAAATGAGTTCAGTCAGCTGCTGAGAAACAACACCTCAGTAAAAGTCTGCTTAACTGAGAATGTCAGTTGAATGTATGTGCCCTATTTCTGCTATAGTATTTATTTATATATTTGATCTGTTTTGTATGATTCTGCTGGAACCAACAAGTTGAGAGGTGTTACATCATGAATACCAACTTGTCACCGAGATAAAAGCTGTATTAGTTTTATATTATATCATTATTGTATATTTGATTTCTGTCTCGTAAGAGCATTCGTCTGCGGGTGAGTGAATGTTTGGGTCAGCACCGACAGGAAAGAGTGTGTAGGTGTGTAAGTGTGGAGATACGGGATACGGGTTGTGTGTACGTATTACGTCTGACTAATACTGATAAACATGTAGTATCTTGCTTTATTTCATGGTAATTCATGTTTATGGTGAAGTGAGTCAGTTGTAGGTCTGTAAAGAGTTCATCCACAACAAGCCCACGACACAAACGGTGACACAAACTTTTAAACAAGGTCGTAGGACCAAAGATGGTGTGACGGGTAATACGGGTGAGTCTGAAACAGAAGTGAAGTCGCTGAGGATGAAATATTTCTGTTGTGACTCTGGAAGTGACACGAACTCAAGCAGATGGTAACTGTTAGACGGTTTGTTACATAATCCCACAATGCACTGCTTCGCTTTGCCTTGGGCCGTGCCCTTTTTTTTCAACCACATGTTTGGCTGAGATGAGTCTGCTTTCCTCATCAGAAACGAGTGAGCATGGATACAATTGTTTTTATATATGAAATGGAAGCAGCCACAATGAATACTACAAGGTTCTGTTATAGTAAGATCTGCAGAACAAATAACAAGAGTGTTTGGTTTAAAGTGAACATGCACAGTAAGATAAGATCATGGCAAAGTATCGGCTATTGGCCCAATAATGCACATTTCACAAATAAATGGTTGAGTAAATTATTATTTTTCAGCCTTGGGGAGAAAACATATAATTTGAGGTGGCTACTTTGTCCCACTCACTCCCTGAATGAGGCAAATGTGATCCATAAAACTAGAAGCACTGCAACACACGTTTTCAAGTTATTCTTCAGGCAGTATTCAGTGAGCTGTATTTCCTAACCTCATCTTTCTGAACAAATAATAATAACATGATAAAAAAATACATTAACTTAAATTACATTTTTTAATGTGCTCAGTGTATTAATAGAGGTTATAATTCATGTAGGGCTTGATCTCAGTATCGGTCATATTAAAACAGTCTACACTGCCTCCTAGGGCCCAAAAATAATAAGAGGCAGGCGAGGTCTGTGTCTTTTCAGTTACACAACTGGGTGTGGGTGACAGTAATTAGTTTTCATGATGGATTGCAGCGACAATGACCGGTTCATCTGCAAAGCATCAGATAATTCATGGTACATTTGGCCAGTTTTACAGCATCCTGCATTCACAGGACTGTGAGAACAACTGCAATCTTGTCTTGGAGTTACCAAGTTTGCATAACCCACTGAGAGGTCAATGACCTGCGGGTGCTTTCAACTCGTCACATGTCATTGCGACATATGCTAATTAGCATTTTTTTTAATTTGGGCAATATAAAGGCATGCGATTGTTTCTCATTAGACTTGCAGCATACATGTAAACGCAAAGTTAGAGAGGTTCGAGTCGAGGCATGTTGAGGTTGGATATTTGGGTCCTTTTGTGTACCATCTGTTCCTTTTGAAATGTTCTCAGGTTTGTAGAAATCATTTAATTAAATTTACATGTCACCAATGGTATATGTTTTAGTTTTTGCTTTGAAAGGCCTTTATACAGGTTCCCATTTAAAGTACACCGCATGCCTGTGGGCACCTGCCTGTATTGAAGCCTCCAGGATGAGTGTATTTCCATGATTCACCCACCAGAACGAAGTGTGGATGAATGAGGATAGGCTCTTTGATGCTGAAGGAATACAAACCACAAAAGCTCCTCCATGCTATGCACATTAAAACAGTTTGCTGGAATCGATTCAAATGATCCAGAAACACTAGCCATTAGCAGCATGTATCCCCTTGAACACTTTGATCACAAAACAGCATAGGTAATACATAAATATAATTATTACGGCTGTAAAAAAAGAAGTTGGCTGCTAGTGTGTATGTGCAGTTGTCGAGTTTCTGCTGTGTGATCATATAATATTACTTGCTTGGTGTTGGAATTGTGTTTCTTTTGACAAAATAGTGATATGAGATTTTAGCGGTGCTTCTACGTGTTATGTGGGTATGCAAGGTGAATATGTTGCTACATGTTTAACATGTGGTCCATCTTGTATCATCTGTAGATGTATTTGTCATCTTTCCCACCATGGTCAACTGAGGAAAATGCATCATCAAAATACAAATAAAATTAATTTAGATTATCGTGCTGATTTCGCCCACTTATGCCTGCTGGAAAATAAAATATTGTGTGCACACAAAATACGAGACTAAAATACTTCTACAATAGGAGATCAGACATGATAATTTAAATAGTGTGAATGTGGGATTTACAAAGCATGTTATTATTTTTGAGACGTCTCCTATGCAAAACACAAACAAACATGTAACATGTAAGATTTTATCGAAACAAAAACGGCTAGGTATACAAAACTGAATGATTGAATTAAATTAAAGATAAAGAAAAGCATGCTGTAATGGTTTATTTGTAATGCATGTTGAAGAGATAAACCCCTTCAAGTCAACGCCCAGGGCACTTCGCAAATTTTGTTGACGTCATTGCTGTGCGACAGGCCTCAGCGTATAGCGTCCTGCCGAGTTCTGGACAGAAGCTGGAAATGGGTGAGTCGCAGCTGAGGGACATGGTATCAACGTCTTTAAACAATAATTTATGGACTTAAATATCGCGGTTTAGCACCAGCAGCGCGCTTCACCCGCAGAGCCGCAGTGTTTGCACGAGCTCGCCTCTGACGGGCGGTCGTCGTTAGTTTGGGAGCGAGCGGCTGCTAGCTAGCGGAGCCAGGGCCCACGGAGAGTCGCACTTAGCGGATTGTTTTTTTTATCAGCGACGACAGTCAAGCGGCGATTGAGACATATGCGATCGGTGCCACTTGACTCTTTGCTCTAACTATTCCCCGCAACATAATTACGCATAATTCATCCAGTTTGTTTATATTTGTTTGAGGTGCACATTAAAACTTCGCATCGCCAGAAAACGTTAGCTGACTGCATTAAAAATCATGACTTCCAGGAGGACGGGCTACGCTGGTAGCATGGATTCTTCTTCAAATAGTGGCAACAGCTCAGTCCACAGTGGGAACCGGAAACAAAGTATAATCAACATTCCCGACAGGACCGGGGTCGAGTCTTGTTATGATCGCAAAGCGGACAAGGCTGGGTACGGAGCTCCGCAGGGCGGCGTAACCGTCACGTCCCTGAAGTCCCGGCTCGCCCCGACCATTCAGACGGCCATGTCCGCTGCCGTCGATACTCTCCTCGGCGAAGTGGTGCTTGTGCTCAACGAGACTCAGCAAGAGTTGCTCCACAAGGAGCAGGAGAACGAGAGACTCAAAGTGCGCCTGGAGGTGTCGGAGAGGGAGCTGAAGACGTTGCAGGAGTGCCTTTGCAGCGCTCAGAAGCTCATAGACCAGCTCCAGATCTCCTACACGGGCCCTCAGTCCATCAGTCAGTCCGTTTTCGCCCCGTCGCTGTCTTCCATGGCGTCAATGACTTCTGACCTGGACCGGGACCACCAGAACGGCCGTAATGTGAACGGAGCCGGTGTGGACCTGGGTCTCAGTGGCTCTGTGGATGATTCGCTTCATGGGTTTGAGCCAAGAGACGACTACAAAATGTGCCAGCTTTCAATCCAACCAGATGGTTCTGTGACGAACCACGCTCTGGACTCCTTCGCTTCCAACGCGTCTCATATGTGCTCCGATTCCAGCAGACCAGGTAGATATTCAATGTGTACTGTGTGTGTTATACTCGATACATCATCTGACTTGGAGCAAAATGAATCAATAACTTGCTTCGAATTAAGCATATGGATTCATTGTGGTGTGTTTTGATATAGTAATGCTTCTACATTAACCACCTCTGCATCTTTCTATTTGTCTTAAGATGAGAGGCAGTCTCAGGGACCAGGCGGAGGGTCGGGGTTTGAGATTAAGGAGGAGCAGGGGCCCGCTTCAGGCTCTTGTCAGCCCAGCAGGAAGGAGCCTGGGTTGCGTAATGACAACAGAGCCGGGGGCGCAGACCTTGGCTACGTTCAAGTTGGAGGAGAGGGAGTTTCCCAGCGTTCCTTCACTCAGCCTCTACGTCACCAAAGACCTGTGCGAGAATGCACTAGTGCCTTGCAGCAGGGTGGACTTGATGGACAGAAGCAATTGGCCAGGACCGCTGTAGCCGGGAGAGTAGACAGTGTTTCACCAGGCAGAGCAGAAGACTCTGCAGGACCGTCAGCCTCTGACACAATAGGGGAGCCCTCTTTAGATCGGCCTCACCACTGCTTGGAGTGTGGAAAGACCTTCCGTCTGATCTCCAGTCTGAAGAAGCACATCCGCATCCACACTGGAGAGAAGCCCTACCCGTGTGCAGTCTGTGGCCGTCGCTTCCGCGAGTCAGGGGCGCTTAAAACTCACCTGCGCATACACACAGGTGAGAAGCCGTACTCCTGCTCCGAGTGTGGAAACTGCTTCCGCCACTTGGACGGTTTGCGCAAACACCGCCGCACGCACACCGGAGAGAAACCCTACGTGTGTGCCATATGCGGCAAGCGCCTTAGCCGCCTGCAGCACCTCAAACACCACCAGCTCATCCACACCGGAGAGAGGCCGTGCTGCTGCCCCTTCTGCAACCGCAGCTTCAAGGAGCCTGCGGCGCTGCGGAAGCACATCCGCACGCACCGGGAGGAAGGTGGTCACATGGGGGTCGTAGCCAGTGATGACACGGACCCCGATGCTTTGGATGACATTAACAACCTCCACCCGGCCGCTCCGTCCCCTCAGATGAGGTTTGGGGAGTGGGGACCTGAGGAGGATGACAGCTCAGTTGTGGACTGTGTGTAGGGCTTGAGCTAAGGATGGTTGGTATTCTTACCAAGAGACTTTCTCTGGATGAAGAACATGGATTAACATGGACTACTGAGGCTACATATAACCCTAGCCTTGGAGATTAGTTTATATCTGGCATTTTTAATGCTTTACACTCTTGGATGGAGAAAAAAAAGATTGAAATATGCACAGTACATTTTTCAACCGTGAGTATTTTTTTCAGGTATTCAAAAAGCAGCAGCAGGAGCATACAGGTTGTTCTTGGCACATGGAGTTGCTGGTTTGCTAACTTCCCGACAATAGTTTGGGAAATTGATGGCAGAAGTGGACAACAGCTGCTTCCTCTCTTTTAAATATATAAGTGCCTTGAACACACGCTCAACCATCAACTGAGTCACTGCTGCTGCTGCTGCTGCTGCTGCTGCTGTTCAAGGTCCACCTAGATTTTAGTCTCGACAAACTTTTACATCACAACTTTTTTTTAATTGTCTCACACATTAGAAAGATTTGCTGTTGAATTATCTTCAGTTTCTAACTAGGCATGCTTTTGCCAACACACTGAGCTGCTCAAGTAAATAGAGATGGATCTAGAGCTGCAATATCTTTTTTAAATTACAATATGGCCATAAGCTATTTTCAAATACCAAGAGGCGCATTTGTTAAACGCAAACATATTTGCCTAAATACCATTTTAAATGCAGGTATTGTTGTGCTGCAGCGATGTCCTGACATTCAAATCTAGTTTTTAATCTTGATAAATTGATAATATTTGAGTTGTGGTATTTTCTTACACAATATTTTTTAACTTGTATAAATGGTCAATTAGTCTGGTTAGTGTTGTGGATGACCATAGACCATAGTATTGATATTGCAACAGTATTGTGGGGTTGACCCAAATATACCCAAATCCCCATTCCTCAAATCGAAGAGGGCAGCGTGGCCTTGCAGTCTACCGTCTGTAAGCCGAAAAGCTCAAATGTAATTTTAACCACATACACAGTTTCTCCTTCTGTAGCTCTGCTCAGTCTTATCTCTCATCTGTGTCAAGAATATCTTCCGTTTGAAGGTGTCTGTGCATTAATTTCTCCGTTCAGTCATTCAAAGAGGGCTTAGTCCGTTGGCATCAGCATGCACCCGGATCAACAGTGTAAACACCTCACTGTTTCTCCTGTTTTTCATCTCTCTTTTACGGACCATATCTCCGCATTCCGCTTTTGTTCAAGTTGCTGCTGTTAGTCTGGAAAGCTTTCCCTTTTCTGGACCCGTGTTAATGTAACCAGCCAGTCCGCTCGCAATTACTAGTGGACGGGTTTCGGTGCCTGCATGTGCATTTCTGTTCCTCCGCTGGCGTCGCTCGCCTCCCCGGCTGTTTCTGTACATAAAACTGTAGTTTTAGCCATTTTATCTGGATTAATGAGGGTTTAACATTTGTGGAAAAGTTAATGTGCAACAACGACTTAAAAGAAAAAGTAACATGCTATGAAAACGTCAGTATGCTCACATGCAATGTAATTATATATACTCTTATTAAAATTCTTCATGATGTGATGCATCAGGCTTAAAAAAGGAGCATTAATCTTCTCAGCCTTTTGAGCTATACTGTAGGTCTCTGGGGTCATTTAAATGTATACTACTATAACGATCCCCTTGTATATTCTATGTACATTTACAAGACTGGGTCATTTTAAACGGCACTGAAAATGTTACTGTATACCCAGAATACGATTTGCCCTGGTAGTCTTGATCCCGTATAGTCATATTTATTGTTTTTTGTATTACATACAGAGGGGGCCTTTGCATGTAGGTTTAAACCGAAATCACATTCTTCCGAAAAAAGTCAGTGTTAAAATATGAAATGAAAAACCTTTTTTTTTTAATGCATCTGTGTTCAACATATATTCCACCACATCACATTCACTCTGTTACCTGCTGTAAATGTTACTATATTAAAGGGCCTTGTTTATACTTATTTTTTTCTGTGGCTTTTTATTCCTTATTAACTCCTTTTTTAAAACCATAACTGCATTAAAATGATTGAACGGTTCGACAACGCGTCAATTTGCAAATACATGATGCTTGTAGATCATCCCTGTCTGTTCATCCCAGCGTTATTACTTCAGTTTCTTTCAATCATGACAGGAAAACCACATAAACCCTGGAGGAGTGTTTTCACACCGACTGAAACATTGCCAAACAGATTGTGTAAGTGCTGCGGACGCGCCCGAACACAGCGCTCGAATAACGGCGCGCTCTCCTCCCGATGCTGAGCCATGACGGCTGTGTTCATACACACAGTCTTATATGTGAGGTGGCCTTTGGTGTTAAACCTAGTTGAACTTTTTATTTTAATTTTAATTAGTGCTGTAATCATTTTGTTGATGTTTCAGTGGAACAGCAATATCCAAAGCTGCTTAATTATAAATCGATAATCTCATCGGAGTAAACCAAACCAACGTTTGTTAAACTAACAGAACCTGGGTGAGGTAGGTGTTAGGACCTACAGTTGGTTGATCTAAAAATGAACAAGCCCACGTATGGATTTTAACTCTTTTCACTGAAACTGACTGAAGGTAACCTGGAGACTCACTTGGAAGGATGAAAATCTGTTCTAAGAACCACATGAAGTTGAAGCGAGTGCTGCGGAAGTCACACAGAGATGATACTTCCCTGGTCGCATCAGCGGAAGTTCACGCGGCTGAGCTTGTGATTCATGAAAAAGAACAACTTGGTGAACGCCTCTGTGGTTGGTGAGAGAAAAGTGCATCCAAACAAGCCAAAACAGCTATTTTAACCCTTGTGTGGTATTCATCTTTGTGTTATTCAGCCAGTGTTCACGGGTCTGGTGGACCCGCTGCATTTCTGGGTTTTTAATTCAACACAATTTTATGTTAAAACTACTCAACAGATGTTTACTTCATCCCAATTACAAGCAATATAAACGGCATATATGGTTAATATTTGCCCTTTACCTTTTGTTAGATCACATTTATTAATTAATGTGATACTCGATTTATTTTATTTTTATAAAATGTAATAAAAAAAGAAAATAAATTATAAACAATGAGTGATGGTCTGGCCACAGATTCTCCCATCCCTGTGTAGTATACACATGAGTACCACATTCTGGCCTTTCTTTGGCACATAGGATACACAAACTTGGAAGAGTTGACCGGCCTGTTCTGTGTAGTCAGCAGTTGGGTGAAGCTCAGACTTGTTCTTTCGTATCGTTCTCAGTCCCACCTTGGTCAGTTTCCTCTTTAGGAGCTCCTGGCCCATCTTTTGTGAGGTAAAATGATTGTTGCATGTGATGTTGTGTCCCAGATTTTTCTGCAAGAAGACCATTCAATTTAGTAACGTTTTGATATCCATATTTCTTCACTTGCTGGCTGCTGACGGGCTTATTCTGGGCCTAGGGCTCATCTTCATTTTGGAGCCCCGGTCAGAACATAGAACCCTGAGGACAGAGCATATAACCCTGAGGTCCGAGCACATTTAGATCCGAGCATACCCTGAGATTAGAGCATAGAACCCTGTGGTTAAAGCATTGAACCCTGAGATCAGATCTTCCATATTTCTTCACTTGCTAGCTGATGACTGGCTTGTTCTGGTGCTCATCTTCATTTTGGAACTAGCTGATGCTCAATCTCATCCTCTTCTTCAAAGTCACTGTCAGACTCTGAATTTTCATAAATGTGATCCTCACGTTCTGAAGCCTCGTCCTCTACAGTACCATAACACTGACATGGCCATTCTGCAGCATAGTGAAGGCGTTTATTCTTACTGTCGACGCTGTAAGTACATTTATGCAGTTCTAATCAAGTACAATTTGAATGCAAGAGTTTTGCTCGTAATGGAATATTTTTTACACTGTGGCTTCGATACTTTTTCTTCAGTAAAAGCTGGTTTTGTCTTTAGGTTGTGTAATACATCTGTTTATTTCTCTTTCCTGGTTGTTATGATTATCTGCTGTCACTAAGGTTTCAGAAGCGAAGTGAATATCTCGTATCTTATTTTGGGGTAGTTTACGTCTGAGCTACAATGTTATTGTGTGTGTGCGTGTGTGTTTTGAGAATATGTGTGCGTTTCTTGGCAGCCGACGATGCAGTGATGGCGAGTACCAGAAGCAGAGAGAAATGTGAGAGCGGCCTGTGAACTCTCTTCAGACCCATGCCGTCATTTCCTCAGCGACGGAAGGTAAACACTCACTTTTTGGAGCGGAAGTGACTCAGCTCTCTTTCCCTCTTTCTCCCTTTCTCTTTTTCTCTTTCTCACTTTCACTGCTTTCCCATGTGTCTCAAAACACTGGCTGCCCCCCAGGACCCTTTAAAGCTGTGTAACTTCATATTTTTAGCTGTTACGTGCAGTTGATCGGCATGCTGACTTTTCCCAGGCGTAAGAGTCTCAGTTAAACATCTAAATGGATGGCATCAAGCTGTTTGAAAGGCCTTCTACTCACTGCATTGCTTTTAAAAAAACTTTATTTAATGACGTTATAACTTAAATTTCTACTCATTATCCCCATTTTCTGTTGAATTGATCTGACGATTGTAGTTACTAACTACATACAGGAAGCCAGGTAGTATAAAGTTTAGATGAGTTATGTGTTTTTTTTCTTAAATAAAGCATTTGAGCACTTTGTCCATCAGGAAAACAATTCTTAGATTTGACATGTTGAAAAGGGCAATGCCTATCCTCTTTGTGGTTTGCCATAGTAAACCCTCTGGTTGCATGTTTGCCATTTGCGATAGATAAACTGATCTGTGAACTAAACTCCACATGTAACACACATCTGTAAAGCTGTTGTGCAGATGTCACATACTTTTCACTGGAAGGGGATAAGCTAAGAGTTGAACTATTATGAGACAAAAAGCAGATGTTCACCTGGTTGCATCCTTGCAGGTGGAGTAATACTGACCTCATCATGACCCCGATGACCTATTGCAGAAAACGTCTACACGTTTTCAAGACTGAAACTTGCAAAACATTAAAAAAATGAAGTAATATAGTTAATGGATGCTAAGTGTCAAAGTGAACAAAAAATAGGACATTTTCTAAGAAATTCAGAAATATTGCAGAATTAAGTCATAGGGGTTACTGATTTATAACGGTCTATAGCTGAGGTCCATGCTCGTCTTAGTACGTTTTACACATCAGAAACTAACCAAACACAGGTGTATACAGCAATGCATCATCACATGTCAGTATTTTTTATTCTCAGAGTGACACACACAGCTGTGCAGCTATATGGTTTGCAGAATGGGGGCCTGCACGGAGGAGAGGATAGGAGAGGAGAGGAGAGAAGAGGGGGGGGGGGGGTTTGAGAAATAACCAACAAGGAAACCACTTTCAGCTTTGCTCCTGCGCCGCCTGGCTGGCCCGCAGCCAGCTTTCTCCAGAGAGGGTTGGCTCACCCCTTCTCCTCTCCTCCCTTCTTTCTCTCCCAAACCCACATACGCACTCTCTCTCTCTCCACCTCTCCAGAGCAGCGGGCGAGAAGAAGGAAGAGCGACAAAAGCGACGGCAAATAAAAAATAATAATAACTTAAAAAACTGCAACGAGGACAACGAGAAACTTCTAAAAAGATGTCAAACGTGTCGGTTTTCCAGACGGATCACTTGTGTACGCAAGGGAAGTAATTCTCTCTTTTTTTTCTTCCTTTATTTCCTTAAGGAGAAAACGGGAGGGAGGACGCGCTTTTTTCTTTTTCTCCTCCGCCATCCAAAACATCCAAAATCCTCCTCGGTTAACAAAAGCACGCGCTTCTTGAGCCGGAGCTGAGCCCCCTCCTCGGCTTGTGATTTTAATGCCCCCGGGTCTCTGTGGAGGGCAGCGAAGGATGCCACGATGCCCATTCTGATCTCCCATCTGCTTGTCATCTGGCTGAGCGTCCACAGGCTGGTGTGGTGCACGGAGCGCTCCTCCACCCGGGAGCGCTTCAAGGTGGTCATCGCGCCGCTCATCTGCAAGCGGATCTGCCTGAAGGGCCAGTGTCAGGATACCTGCGAGCAGGGCAACAACACCACGCTGATCGCGGAGAACGGCCAGGCGGCCGACACGCTCATCGGACAGGGCTTCAGGGTCGGTGAGTGGAACAATGCGGTTTATTTATGAGGGGCGGATATCATTAGGCCGCTGCGATTAACTAATAGTGCTGCTCTGACCTCTGGGGTTAATGGGTTTCTCCCGTTGGAGAGAGGAGGGAGGGAGGCTCGTTGCTCATAAATTAACTTTTTCTGTAAATGCCATAAAGATAATTCGGCTTTGACACTATCACTACGATTCTAGCAGTATTTCAGAGATTATTCAGGGAGAATAAGTAATTTAGGCAATACAAGTGTCAATTACTTGCACGAAACTCCATAAAAAGCTTAAAATGGGCCTAGTGTATATAGCCTAATGCTATTACAAGGCAGTGGTGGAAAAAAAACATTAAAATCCACGACTTGATTAAGTAAACGTGTCAATTTATGCTCCATTACAGTGAAAAGTCCTGCAATCGAAGTCTTACTTTAGTAAAGAACAATACAGCATTATTAGCAGAAAAACAAGTTCAAGTATCAAAAGTGAAAGCACTCACTTGCAGATTAACCTCTTTCAGTGTTTTTCAGTATTCAATAGTTGGTGAAGTTACGCTGGTGTTGCTTCGAATAACATCTTAATAGGTTCTTAAATCTGTAACAATGGATCATATTTAATGATCTTACCTTATGTTTAAAAGTCTATATAAATTTTTTCCAGATCAGTTAAGGGTAGTTGAGTTTAACAGTGCCAACTGTACCTCCTTCGTGTAATGGATGAAAATTAAAATCAAATGGAGTACAAATACTGTCTCATAAAATGGGACTATAGTACAGCACATGCCAATTATAACTTTTCATTCAGGCCCTTTATTCCCTTAAAAGGTTCTATCTTCTTTGTAGCCTACATCTATTTGACACCAGCTACTCATATCCACCATGAACACGTCATTAGGATGAGTATAAACTCTGCTCCGCAAATACATAGGTGATTAAGACGAGGTGAGCTTGGTTCACCCTCCACTGCATTGCTGGAAAATGTTCCCATATTACGCTTTAATTACTGAGGCATGGCTCATTACATAGCATATAAATGTATTCCTAAGATCTGTACTCCAGTGTCTGGTTGGCATGAGTGGAGCCTTTCTGCGCTGTATCAGATCAGCTGTGGTGAGACGTGGAGCCTCGCAGTCTACGTCAGTGTCCAGCCCAGAGCTGCAATTCACTGCTTCTCATGTCTCTTTCTCACTTGGTGGAGAGAACAAGATGTCAAACAAGAACATTACACATTGGTTGATCGGCTTCTTTTAACTTCTCAGTGACAGACCTGTGGTGGACACAGATGTCATTTCTCTTTTTGTATAAACCAATTTTAATTATGAATCACTTTATCCCCTTTCTCTAAAATGTATATGAAACCCCACGTTAAGCTGTAGCACAAGCCTAAAATACGTCAGAGCTAGCCTGATGTGGGGAAAAAGCTTCATATTTCTGTCGACATCACATTGGCACCAGAACCATCTGCCTTTCTCCTCTGTTTTGCAAGAAATAAAACATAATTATCTGAAACACTCGTCGAAACCCACATCTGCCTCTCTTCAAAAACCCAGTTGTTTCTCCTAAATTCTTAATTCGTCCAGTGTGAACCACCTTCTCCGGATGCTCACACACATTTGGATTTTAAAGGAGAATCTAAGACATAGTAACACTGAATGAAAAACATCTTATATTCATCAAAATAGTGTTGCGCAGTACGGGGAGGCTGTAGTTGGTCATGGATGTATTCTTTCCAACTGTTGTCATTAGTGTGCCCGTGTGGAAGTAAGCAGGCTGGATTTAATCGAGGTCAAGTGAATCCTTGTCGCGCCTTGGCAGTTTTCTCCCTCCTTGACACCATGCAGTGTAGAGTCAGATTTGGCTCGGCCACCGGTCCGCTCTCCTCTCCCCCCGATTTCTTTGTGGTGCGTCACGTTTCAGAGCCTCAGTGTGAGACGTTTTAGATTCCTGGGATACCTAATGCTGCTTCACATTAAGTCTGGATAGTGTAGCTTTACAGTCACCGGCTGCCTGGGTTTCACAGGAAAAGTATCCGAAAAGATCTATGCAGAATTTTTTTGCAGCAGGAGATAGAGGGTTCATCTTAGAGAGGAGACGTGTGTTGTTCAATGTGAGGGCTGGAATGTGGTGCGGACAAGTGGAAATTTCTCTCTCCCGTGTTAAAACGGCCGTGCCTGTAGCAGCAACAATATCAAGACTTTTCCATATTTGAGTTGTTGTGACGTCAGCGCAGCATGGCCCAATCTGAGTAAACCTTTCCTCAAAATAAATCAGTGTGTAGAAGTGGAGGAACACCAATGAGTGTGCTACAGTATTCCCAAGGATTTTCACAGTCGGCAAAGTTATTGTCTTAATTTGGTGGATCTGCCAACGTGGTGATCTGGGATTTCGGCCAATAGATGACTAATTTGTATGGCCATTATGTTGAAAGTAATAGAGAGAGAGTTTATGAAAGGACATGATAAAGTGACCGAAAGCCAGGTGATTAGAAACTGGAGACATCTGTGTGGAATGGAAAACATCTGCTCCAAAAACATGCATTTTAAATGCTAACAGCATGTTTACAGGATCAGAAATAAATCTGAAGTTTCAGTTGAATGAATGATAGCTCAGAGTTAAACAGCTATAGAGCAAAGTGGAGAGCACGTCAGTGTTGGCAGAGGTTCGTGCTTCCAAGAAGTTGTTGACATTGTTCACTTTTTTTTTCATCAGCTGACCTATAAACCCAAAGCATTCTATTTACAGTGATATGAAACCGTGAAAAGCAAGCAAATCCCAGATTTAATGCTTGATATGCATCTCTATGGATGGTACATTTCTGTCTGTCAGTCATTCCAACTTTTTGAACTGTTGGATTCCAATGATGTTTGGTACAGACGTTCATGATACCCAGAGGATGGATCTCAATGTATTTGGTGATACCCTGACTTTTTGATCCATTACATTACATTTAGCTGATGCTTTTATCCAAAGCTTACAATAAGTGCATTCAACCATGAGTACAAACTCAAAACAACAAGAATCAAGAAAGTACAATTTTTTCAAGAAAGCCCAATTTCTTCAAGAAAGCCAAACTACAAAGTGCTATATGTAAGTGCCATTTAAGTGCTACCAAAGTGCTACTTTCTTTATTCAAGGTATAGTTGGAAACAATGTGTTTTTAATTGATCTAGTTGTGGTTTTGAGTAAAAATATTTACTTATCCTTTAGATGGATTGCCATGAAACATATTCTACAGACACTCATGTCCTCTTCAGGAGGAATTGTATGTCATTATCGTTGAAATCAACTGCTTCAGAGCTGTGAGAAGCACTAAACGTAGTACATTTAAGATCCAAAAAAACATATTGTGCATGAGAATAAATCACCTGAACGACAGGCAGCTCTTCCAGAAACCCGACGCACAGTCAGAGATATCTGTTCTGGTCAAGCAAGTAGCAGTTAAACCGAGTACTGGTATATTTAATATATAGTGTACAGCATAGTGTCTCATCTATGTAATCATTATTTCACACATGTTTCTCTGAGCCCGAGTATACACAAGTATATTTTATATACTCTCTCATTAACATGTCAACACTTACTCAACGTATTTAATCTAAAACGCATCACTGCTGTGAAGATATAATATGTCAGATATGCTCTGGTCATATGTTATCAGGGAGTTCACATTAATGGATCCATATTTCACTTTACACATCCTAAAACCGATAGAGACTTGAAAGCCTATGTTAACAGCCTTATTCTTGGATTCCACATGGTATCCACTACTGTATGTAAGTCATTATCGGGGGGCGCGATGCTGCAGGCATCGTTATTGTTTATATCGGTAAAAAAAACAACTTATTGCATCTAGAGGCGTGTGAGAGTGGTTGCAATTTTCATTTGTAAATCACCATATTGTAAACACCATAAATGAATGTTTGCATGCTCATGCCATTGCATGTCCTCTTTGAATCAGCCTGAATCAGCAGATGTCTTTATAATCATCTCCATGTGTTTGGCTGACAAAATGTCCACCGGCCAACTTATTTAAAAAAAGAAAAAAGCACTTGAATGCTTCATGTAAATTGCAGGACAGGGTGAAGGAGAGAAGGTAACAGGATGCTTTTCTTCTTCTCCTTGGAGACGAGGTGGTGTTGTGTATAAATCTATCTCACCCTTTTGTCCACTTGTGAAAGGAAGACTTCTATTTCAAAGATATCCTTTCAAAATAAGGTGGTCACACCAAAAAAAATCTGTATTTGACCACATACCTCAGTTGTGTGCTTTAGTCCAAATTTGTCTTTACCGTTGCTTGCACAGAGACATCCCATCTATCAGCCGCTCTGACAGCAGCTGCTTGGCTCCCAGGCGCCCTCTGAGTCTCGTCTCTCTTCTGCATCTCAGCAGCATCCTTTCTCTACCAGGGCTCCAGACTTCCAGGCTACTTCAGATTCTCATCTTTTTTTCTGGAATAACTAAAAGCACCGGGCCTCGCGTTGCACAGGAAAGGGTCTTATCATGTGGCTTGACTTCTCAACCCTAAAATGGGCATCATGAAAAGTGGATATGGCTATTTCAGGATTTCCCACGTGGTTCTTAATTTAGAGTAAAGTGACAGTAGTAGCCCTGTGGTTTGTTTGGGCTTTCTCTTGGCATGGGTCAGAGGTCCATGGGAGCCGGAAAATGAAGACAAGTCAGACAAATACAATAGACACAGCCGGTTCTGCTTTCTCTCTATTTAGTGAGTTTATTTTACCTTTTAAAGCCCTCTGCTCTTCCTCCACACACACACACACACACACACACACACACACACACACACACACACACACACACACACACACACACACACTCCTTTTTCTGGTGCCAGACTCCGGAGAAGGCGGTCTAACACGGGCAACCAAAAAAACTGCAGCACTCTGTATTTTTGCCACAGGTTGGACTAAAATCAGAGGCGAACCTGGGCATGGCTCCTGTGCTCGCCGCCTCTTAAACACAAATATTTGTGCGGGAGGCTCATGCACAATTACGAGATAACTATGAACGCCGCTTCCTTTTGATGATATCACATTGATCATGTCCATTTGTAAGATGATCATTATCTCTTTACAAGGGTGTGTTTTCATATTTATGGAACACATTCTGTCACCTCTCCCTGTCTATTTATGCATGTTGGGGAATTAACACATGAGGTTATTTGGGGTCTGCTGTTCTCATTAACCTTTGACCAATGTTTTGCAAGCGGGACACTATCACTAAGTAGAATGTAAATGCTATGAAAGGTGACATGAATATGAAATTGTAATGTACTGTATTTTTTTTCAATAGATTAGGCTTATCTTTTTGGTCATTTTCAAAAAGAACGCCAGTTGAAGGAAGAATCCCGGTACTATTCACAGGAGAGTCTACAAGTAAAACCTTAAAAACATGATATATAAAAACTTGTTGTTTAAAAGGGTTAAATCTGCAGTCTCACCACAACCCTATTTCAGAGAGAAAATCCACGTGATCTGAGCAGGAGTTTCCTGTGAAATCAGACTCCTCCATGTCATCACTTTCTGGAGAAAAAAAGAGAAGCTAAAAAAGTAAAAAAACAAACGCAGCAAATGAAGTTCTGAAAACAAACGCAGCAATTAGATCTTTTTTCTAACGTCCCAAAGGAACAGCGTGTATATTTGCATGTGTGTGTATTTGGTCCTCATGAGCAGTGTACTAAACCCAGCTCAAACAAGCAGCCTTCTTTGCCATCTTTAACACTCTCCTCCCATTTGCTTAGCGAGGGGGAGAAACGGAGCAGTTATTTAAAGCCGTGCGGAGGAATGCGAGCTGCCAGGGACTGCACCCACATCGCGCAGGACCCTGGAGCTGAAGCGATTAGCCAGGGTAAACAGAAGAACACGGCCTCTGCCAGCGATGCCTGCCGCCATGGCCTGACGCTGTGCAGCCTACAGACATTACCTGCCACGCGCTCCAGTGCTGAATGCTGAGTGCCCCGCGGGGCAGGTATCTGACATAATCTCAGCAGAGCACTATCAGCATTCCTCTACCTGCCTGCCCTCCAATCTCTATAGTCTATACTTCTAGACAGTCATTATATGACATCATCCCTATCTATGCCAAGATCCTGTCTGACTCTCTGATTCTCTTTCCACAAACATCTCTGCCAGAGGGGAGTGACGGGGTAACGTTGGACTCGTGCCCACCCAAAAGCTATGGAAACCACGTCGCGTATTTCCACGATATGTGAAAGTCATGTTGTGCAAGGCAGAGTTTGGATTTATATTCGGATAATTGCAGACCTCCTCGCTCATATTCGATCTTCCCGATGATGGTGGCTTCCGTTTCTCAGGAGTCTGCCTGGCCTCCTGTTTCTGTTAAGGTCAACAAACTGTAGTTTTTGGCGTACTGTGAGAGGTAATGAATACTTTTGGTGACAATGGTTGACACTGGCAAAGGGCAGCACCATTGTTTGGATAGAGGCCGCTCAGAGGCTCTGGGAGTTGGCGGAGGGCAGAGAGTTGTGCAGGGGGAGGAGGAATGGCTACGCAGGCTTGTGTTTGTTTCAAAAGGCAGTGATTATGTCATTTACTCCCAACGTCTGGCTCAGCTGTAGGAGTCTGACCAACATCATGCGTCGCTCTTTCTCTCTCGGTGTGGTATGTGGTCGCACAGTGCCAGTCGATGGTAGGCGTACTTGGGGATGTGGTTTCCTGCTTTTGGGCTGATGGTGAAGGGAAGCACCTCTTTTGATGGTCGCCATTCTTTTTTTAAACTGTGTCAACTGTGTGTTTACAGTTTATTGGAAGCAATGTTGTTTAGTCATGGTTCTCTTAGGTCAATAAAGATGGAGTTGGACAGTAGCAATATACTTTATCGAGCTATACTGGTGGAAATACTTTGTAAATCTAGATTCAATCTTCTTCTTTTGACAATGATATTTAATCAAATGTGTGAAAAGTGTCACTCATAGTTTCCTCCACTTCACAGAGTGTTTTCACCTTTTCTCAGTTAGTTGCTATGGAACGCAACTTGTTCCATGATATCCGGCCTGTCTCCTCTCTTTCTGTCTCAACTGTTTGCCTCCAGGTAGTTTTTGGTATTCCTCTGCTATTTCCATCTGGTGCCCAGGTCATTGTTGCAATACATTTGTTGTTTTAGTCCGTGATGTTGTTTGGTATGCGGCTTCAGCTGCTCATTGTTTTGGTTTTCCAGGCTGGACATTGACAGTGAAATTGAGCCTGACTGCTTCCGTACCCACAGGTAGCTAATTTCAGCAAACACACTCAGAAAAGCTGTATTTATGTTACATCTCCAGCAAAAAGAGGCAGAAGGCTGAAACCACAAAAAAGGCGATGTTGAAAACATTCGAGCAACGAGCCAACTTAAGATGCAGATATTGTTGCTGAAAACCAAACAGAAGCTGAGTGAATATTGGACTTAGCCAAAACAGACAAGCTGGAAGTAATATCAGGGCTTCGTTTCCTTAGTGTCCCCTAGTTGTTAAAAAGATTACTTCAAGCAAAAAAAGTTTGCTTTCATGTTTAGTGTTAAGATTGTTGCGCTCTGGAAATGCTTAGCATAGCACGAGGATTGGAAACAGGGGGAAAGTACCACACTAGCTGCTCTAAAACTTACTAAGTAACATGCTATTTTTTTTGTTGTTGATGACTAATTTTGTGCTGCTGATGGATACAATAAAATGTTTCAAGAGCGAAACTATGTTAAACGAAGTAAATAGATTTGGAAGTATTATATAAAACTATATTTCTTTCTACATTTTATTTCATCAACGTGGGTCATAGTTACATTAATTGACATTAACAATAAGAAAATTCCCCCAGTGGAAACAGGGCTCATCATGGTAGTGGTGTCAGCTGACGTGATCAAAGCTTTTTGACATAAAACGTTTTGGCATCTAATTTTAAGATAGAATCATTCAGAAAGTGACCCAATGAGCATCATCACTGATTTTGGGTGTTTGATTCCTGCAGGCCGGGTAAGAAATATGGCCGTGTTCAAAGAAAGGGAAAGATCAGGCCTTTGCAACATCTGTGAGAGATGATGTCTGCAGTAGCTTTTGAGGAGCTTTTGAGCTGTGGTTTGTGGGGCTGTAATTTGTTGTTTTTGTGCTGGGAGGGTGCGGCTGCGGCTGAGAGGACGCCATGGAGGGAGGGGGCTGAAGATGCGTCATCTCCAGACAGACAGGAGTGAGTGGGTGGGTGGTCACAGGGCACTCAGAGGGCAACATTTACTCTCTTTGTCTCTTTATTTCTTTACTATTTGCCATTTCACATATACGGTACATACCTGTGCAGACTAGTATAATTTCCTCTCCACCAGTTATTACCCGTAATTTGGTAAAATATGAAAGGTCCCAGTCGGTCTTTATATGTTTTTATGGACATACATGGTGTATTTTTGGTCTACTATGCTTGCTTACGTAGCAGTTGAGGAATGCACAGTATGATTTTAGTTAAAGGAAAAAATGTAGTTGAAACATCACATCATTTTTTATTTTCTGGATTTTACATCTCTGCCTGCTTTTTTTGCTTCATTCCATCACTTTCCCAGATATATGATATCCAGTATATGACAATATAACTCCCCTCTGCGATGTCATGCTGTGAGGAGATCTGTCTTTCTCCTCACGAAGTGAATCATGACATTATGAAGAAGGAGCTCTCACGCGTATGTCACATGAAACACCACAACGAGAAGAGCTTGAAGACAAAGCCTCCCCCCTTCCTTTTGACTCGTTTTTCATTTTAGTTCGCTCTTTTACTTTGAGTGAGCGCTGCATGGGAAAATGATGCGCTTCATGCCTGTCTTGGACCGTACCTGCAAGCTGACGTTCAATATTACATTAGGTTTCAGAGAGCCACAAAGGATTAAGTCAACTTGGAATGTTCTCCTATGCTGACTGAATCTATATATGGTAAAACACATTTAATGGCTGTCTTCATTCAAATCCTTAAGTTACAGTTATTGAATCACTTTGTGCTGATCTAAATTCCATACAAGATGAGTCATCTTTGACTGGGATCCTGGATTGTTCCTCCATTTTCTTTTGACGTGTGGAAAATAAGGTTAAAAATCACATAACTCCCCACCACTCAGCCTGTTCATGCCTCGCAATCATTCCGAACAAATAACTCTTACGTGCATTTGCTTTTTAATAACACACCACCTCTAGTCTGAGGAATGTGTTAGATCCATAATGACAAAGGCGTGGCTCAGAACAGAGGGCGGCTGCGTCTGTGGCACTAAGCTAACTGAAGCGCGGAGTCGATGAGCGATTTTGGGTCATACAGTAAATCCTGCAAATGTACTCTGAGGTGATGATTTAAAGGGAAAGTCCGCTGGAAAGTAAAATCCTTATTATGATCTCAGCTTTAAAGCGTTGTGCTTTTATTTTTTCAGTATGTAATGGGATGCAGTCACCCGACCACAGAGGCGCTCCAGGAGACAGTGCAACCTCCACTTATTAGCTCTCACACGCACGGACGAACACACCCATTCACATGTACGGTCTGCAGAAAACATTAGCCAGTGCATCGCCTGTGAGGCAGGAGTTTAAATGAAGGAGGCAGATGTGAAGGAGAACAGCCACTGTGTGTTATTATAACATACAAATGATTCAGTCCTCCAGGAGCGCTGAAGACAAACAGACTCGAGACAGCTCATTTGAACAGAATCCAATAATCAGAATAATACTGGCATGAAATGTGGTAGTAATACCACCGCTTGTTGAGAACTTTAGTTTGATTCAACACATTTAAGGGGCAGATTTTTTTTATTTGCTGTACTATTATGGCTGTGTGTGCAGATTGAAAACATGCTGGTTTGCAACAAGTAAGATGTTCCATAAAAGCATAGTTTATTGAATTACTGGATATCTGTGAAGCAGCTTGCCTGAACAGTAAGAGAATATTTTATATTTGTGTTTATAGTGAAAATGGAGACTTTATAAATAATGTTACAAATTGAACATCAAAAATGTCCTTCCAACATCAATTACCCCTAAAACTGAAGTATCCTTCATTTCAAGACCACAAAAATAGTGTAATTTAGGTATGCAGTGAAGTGCACACGTTTCCTGTCAACCAAGACATTGGAAATTACAGCTACGAGCCTCAAGTTATATAAAGATGATTCAGGAGAGCAAGGGTGTAAGATCAGTGCTCTCATATCCTGATTTGAGGTATCAGAATCAGGATCTGTCAGGATTGTAGAAAGACGTGTGCTAGCTGTTGTGTGCATTGTATTTTGCACTGCGTATTACATGTCATCACACTGGCTTTATTTCGGATCTCCTTCTCACGGCCCCAACCTCTGTCCCCCACCTGAGAGCCAAAATGTGGAATACGATTCCCCTTCTTTTGTGTTCATTAGCGTGGCATTGAGCCCGACTGTGCTACATCAGAGTGCCGATCTCATTCAGACACCTTCCCAGCCAGACAGGCCTCAGCCCAGACTTTCCCTACGATATGCTGTCTCTCCAGTTTCTGTGGGTTTAGATTGTGTAATCACGTTTGGAAAGAAGTCCTTTTCCTGACTTTGAGTGTCTGCAATCCTAATTTTCAACCCCCGTATCATTCCCAGTTTCCTCTCATTCTAAATCCAGAACGGAGAAGAAATCTGAGCCATGGAAACTGGAGCTCTGAAGTAGAGTTTTCTGTCTTCTACAGTCTGTGCTGCTCACCTCCTTTTTTTCTGCTGTGCCTGAGCCTTCCAGCTCTATTCTGCATGTTGCTGCCTGCTCTCAGTCGTAGTAGTTACAGACCACTGTCACATGGTGTGCGGTTGTGGAAGGCTGCTTCTAAAGTATCCATCTTGCTTCAGATTTAAAAATGTTACCACTCTAGTCGGGTGTTTTATTGAGGTCCTTTAATTTTTCTGCCAGACTTTCACTATGTGAGGATGTCCCTGCTGTGTTTAAAGTGATCTAGTCCCCCAATTACGCCACAACCTCCCAGACTCCCTGGCAGTTCACCTCTAATTACTTCCATGTGTGCACACTTGGTTCGACGGCAGAAAGAGGCCTCTACTGTCGTCTTTTCTCATTACCTCTCCTCTTTTCTCCCCTTGTCTCCTTGTCTCCTCTCCTCTCTTCTCGTGTCCTCTCATCTCCTCCCCTCTTGCCACCTCTCATCTTCTCTAGTCCTCTCATCTTGTCTTCTTTCATCCCCTCTCATCTCGCCACATCTCCTCTTGTCTCCTCTTGCCTCCTCATTTCCTCTCGTCTCCTTGTCTCCTTTCTTCTCTTCGTGTCCTCTTGTGTCCTCTCCTCTTGCCACCTCTCATCTTCTCTTTTCTAGTCTTCTCTCATCTTCTCTTGTCTCCTCTCATCTTGCCTCCTCTCGTCTTCTCGTCTCCTTTTGTCTCGTCTCTTGTCAACTTCTCTTGTCTCCTCTCCTCAACAATCTTCATCAACTCATGTCAGTAAACTGCACGGAACATGTTTGGCCAGGTCTGCCTGTGATGCATTATATTGAGGGAACAACAGTAGTAAGCTATACATTATTTCCTAATTGTTCACCTGTTTAGAAATACCTTACACTTCTCAGGGTAGAGTATTGATAGTCATGGTAGTTTTTGTTGTACTACTAGGTGTAGTTGCATTTCAAGTAGAAGCAATGGAAGCAGAAGTGTCGTTGTATTTTATGACGCATGCTACCTTTGTGTAAAATGAGGGATGATATTAACGAGTTGATGTGAGAGAGAGGATGGACATAAAGAGGCTGTAGCCATCAGTGTTAAGCAAGTTCTTGGCAAGGAGGAATGTTGCTGTTCACTGAAAGACAACAATTTGATGTTAAGCATGTATACTGTGTACAGGTTATAATTCACAATATATTATAAGTCACCTCCCAGCACCACTAATTAACATGGTATACAGTATCTTATTTGTTTAATCTGTACATAAAGTGTCAAAAACATTCACCATTTTCAGGGGTGTTATCTGCAGGACAATTTCTGGATGGCAAACGTCTCCACAGGTTGCCTGGCAACTACTTGATTAATTATCTAAATTGGTGCAGATTAATTTACTAATGATCGACTAGTTGATACAATGCTTCAATAACATTCTGGTATTTATTGATTTCCTGAGATATATGGCTGTTTGTTTGTATACTTTTGGCTGCTTTGATTAAAAAAATATATACTTCTACAAGTTAACATGCATTCAAAGTAGGGCCTTTTTGTTTGTGATACTAAAACTCAGGGATGTTGGCTCCGGTGTCGTTACCAGCCCGAGGATGTGTCAGGATTGCTGAGATGAGGTGGCCTTCCTGACTGAACCTTCACTACTATTACTTCAAAAACAACTGGACTTAACATAAACACAATGGGAGACCTAATAAAAACGCAGTGAATACTGTATATGCCATGAATCTCTCTCCGGCCAGAAGCTTTCCCATAGGTTTTAAGATCTTTCCCACATGTCAGAATAAAGCTGTTGAGCAGATCAATGACTTTACCTGCTTTCCTTCTCAGACGAAGCTGCTGCCGACCGGCTTTAGGGACCTGTTAGTCCGTCAAGCTGTAGGGACTTTTACAGTGGTGCAGCTCAAAGTGAATATTTCACGTGTCCCTGCTCAGGACACAAACTTTTCTGTCTGTCTGCCGTATTTATGGGACACAGCACTAAATCATCAGGCTTAGTCCGTCTCTGAGGTGAATGGCTCCAAAATGAGCAATTCCCAATCTGATGAAACTCCTTTTTGTTTTAGAAATTTGCTGATGTTGCTCGTGTGTGTAAGCGTCTCCTCATCCTCACAGCTGATGTGATGCATAGCTATGAACTGTTGACCCTCTGGCCGTCTCGGTGTAACAACTCAACCCCCTGTCCTCCCTCTCTGCAGTTGTATGTCCCCTGACGTGCATGAACGGAGGAGTATGCAGCTCGAGGAAGCACTGCCTGTGCCCGTCTGGCTTCACCGGTCGGCTCTGCCAGTTCCCACTCCACCAGACTCAGCAAGCTCAGGCAGCGCGAGGCAACAAGCAGCCTGTCTACCCCATATCTTTGAAGCCAGAAGGCCATAAACTGGTGGAGCAATTAAGCATAGGGCGAACCCAGTTGACGCAAACGCACTCTATTCTCACCTTGCCCATGTCACACTCATCTGAAGGTATCTACAACTCACTACCAGACGCCAGAGCTTTTGAATCTGTCAGTTGGTTTTGATTGATGTGGTAAATATACATTTGTGATGGATTTTGTTCCTCTGATGTTTTACTTGTCTTTTATTTTCAGTACAGTTTAATGTACGTGTTCACCACACGCCAGACACCTCTGTAGTCATTCAACCGCTCGACCAATCAGACGTCAAGCTTCCTCATAAGACGGGGCCACGCCCGATCCCCTCCAGACACAAACCAAAGGGGCGCTGCTTCCAGGAGACCACACCCAAGCAAGCTGTGAGTTGAGACACAATGCTGCAGTGATGGACAACCCTGAAAGCTTTAGTTTTTTCGTATGCACTGATAACATTTCTCTGTCACGTCTTGCTTCTAGTGCAACAGCACCCCGCTTCCTGTTCTGACCAATCAGGAGGATTGCTGTGGCAGCGTGGGGAATTCATGGGGACAAAACAAGTGTTACCAGTGCCCCAAACTACCAAGTGAGTTGCAGTGTGCTTCACATACCTCTTCTGCTTAGAACTATCATTTTACTTAATTTCCAAGCTGCTCTAATTTACGTTTTTCAGCTTAGTAGAAGCCATCCTCTAGTTGTTGACTCTTTAATCTAGTTTCTTTATTTAGATGTGATTTTTATTTATTTATTAGTTGTAGTGACTGATCTCTGTCCAGTCATTCGGCTGGGCGCGGGAGAAGTTCCTGTTTCTTACTCGCTTGTTTCAGGTGAGAGTCCAGGCCGTTTGTATCGTTGGGTGAGGTTCCCATTTAATTATATTGCAGGATTATACAATTGTACATTCTTGGTCTCCTGAAGTGTTGCTTGCGGTAAAAACTGTGTGATCTCCCTGTCACCCATGCATTATTACCCACCTGGCTGTTTCACCTGTGCCCCATATATAAACTATCATAATAAAATACGCACTACCAAAATAAAATACACAGACATAACTAATGGCTCCTACAGTAATTCTTGTTAGATTTTTATCCAAACTACATCTTGTGTGTTCGGGGGAATAGATTATTGTTTATTGAGCCAAAAATATCAAGCATTCCCTGCAATTTATCCCCTCCCATTTTATGAAATTATGGCCCTGGATTAAAACAATCATTTCATACCTCAATAAAAAGATGTGTTTAAAAGGTACATGAAAGTTAGTGGTGAGGTGAGGTAGTGTGTGAACGGTTAGGAAGGAGAAAACGGATAAAATTACGGGAATTGCACACAGTTAGGAGAAAAAGAGAATGTGGAAAATAACCCTCTACTTAAGCATGTTCCTATGGGCCTGCCCAGTGCGGGACTGTCATCACATTGCTGGAGATTGAATTTCAAGAAAATCTTGGCTACTCACGTTTTTCCACTCCGCTATTATTCCGTGTCTCAGTTCTGACTCAGACAATGTGGCCGTTGACAAAACCTGATACTGTGCGTCTGGTTAGTCTTTAGCCAACTGGATTGCTGCCCGGAGTGCTGTCTATTTTGTTACATTTATAATCTCTTTTTTTTTAATGAAGATGGCAAAAGTGAGATGTGATCTTTCCCCTCTTTTCATTGTGCTTTCTAAATGTTTGTGTGAGTGCAGTCATCCCATAGCTCGCTCATAAAATTGCCGACATGTTTTTACTCCCTCACGGAGAGAGGAACATTCTTCTGTGTTAGAGGTTTAAGGCTCATTGAGGGTAAGAATAAGAACAAGAATAATACTTTGCTAGTTTAAACCTCATGAAAGGCTTTTCTATTTTGTGACGATGAGCTACACTTCATCAAAGATCTCATAAAAAAGGTCATTAGAAAAGAACAACAAAGGCAAAGAAAGAAGAAAAGAAAATCGTAGTTTGTCCAATAATAAAATCGAGTAGTTTGACATTTTGGGAAACACGCTTCTTCTGGGCGGAGACTTAAAGGAGAACATTGATACCACACTTGTATATCCTTTGTAAAACCTTTGCTGGTCAAAGCTACAGTGGCTTCTACAATGTAACAGTGTCATTGTCAAAAAATACAACTGCCTCTATAATGACTGCATGTAATGAAATAAATTTACTTTCTTTTATTGGCAGAAATCAAAATGTGTTGTTTATACACAAATATCGGTTTGCAAATAGATTAAATGAAGGAGATGCAGCGTGTTAATTAGTAAGTTTTAAAAACAACAAATGAGGAATGGCATAAACATTCACTCTTTCAGACAGTCTTTCCTTGAAGGCTTTCACAGTGATGCAGTCACACACATGAACACTGATGGAAGTAGTTGTGCGACCAAGTTAAACAAAGTGCTTGAGAGAGTGGTTCAAACCGTACTTACCGTTGTGCACCTGTCCAATGGCTGCGTAGAGTAAATGATGTTGAATTGTTTGCTGCAGAATGTTGGCTGGTTGGACCTCTAATGCAGTTTGTTCAGGAAAACGCCACGTGGGTGCTTTAAGATAAGCTAAACATCCTGTAAAGTTTCCTGACATTGTTAGACCTTAAACAAGTTGGTGGTTCACCTTTTACATACTGAATACTTACAAAGATGAAAATATTTTTCTATTCTACTATAACATATAATGTTTTATCGATACTTTTCTTTGAGAAAGTGACAAAACATTGAAGTGATTAATAAATAGGAAAATGATCCGCCCTCTCCCTTTTTAAATATCAGGAGAAAAACTCTTCTTCATATAGTCATCCGTTTATACAATTACATAATGTTTTGAAAAGTATATAAAGACAAATGTTGAACTGAAAATAATTGTGGTGTCATGTGCATCCTCTCAGTGCTGTGATATAGGCAAGGAAGAGTTGTCAAATCAGTTTACACCTACTTTCTCTGTCGTCTCATAAGGGATTTTCTACACACATAAAGTACTAGAGCAGTGATTCACGAAAACACATGTGGGTCACAGGAGATTTTATTAAGTTTGCTAAATACTTTTGCAAAAATGTGTTCTCCTCGCAATTTATAGAGATGATGTGAATTGGGTCGCGATGGGTTGTCATTTTTTTTCAAAAGTGGGTCACTTTAGTTGATAAATAGTTTAAATGGTAGTCTATAAAAATTGCATAGGCGGATTGGGTGCCTTTTACCTCAATACATTTTATAAAACCATGATATGGAGTCAATAGGAACAAATGAATAGAAAAAGTCAAAATAGAATGATAGAATAAAGCTCCTGGGAGATGGGACAAAACATAAAGCTCTGGGAGCTGTGGTTTCCCCAGTTGGTAGGATGAGGGTTAAGCCCCTCAGGGTGCACGTCCTGCCAGTAAACAAAGGCTTGGCATTAACTGCCCAGTAACAGTTTCGTAACACCGGTAGAGCCAGCTTTAAGGATTTTAAGGTTTGCAGGACTACAACTTTTTTTAAAGTACATTATTGAGTTGAGCAGTTTACCGTTTTATTTTGGGTTGTACAATATTATCCACCCTTCTCATTCCAGAAACACTATTTCACTCAGGCTTTTCTCACCTTTCCCTCTGCGCTGTCTTCTGCTCCCTCAGATGCATCAGTCAAGCATACCATTGTGGAAGACTACGGCTCTACTTGTCCGCAAGGCTATAAAAGATTCAACAGCACTCACTGTCAAGGTAACACAAGCAGGTTTAAGCTTTTAAGTGCAGAGCTCAGTTTGGGAGTTGGTTGAGTTCTCATGTACTTTTTAGTTCTACGGTTTCCATGTGATAAAGCCCTGGGATAACTTTCTGAACAGATATCATCCTTTACAGTATATCAAAATAATCTTTTCATTTTTACACACCAATTTCCGACTTTGAAGATATCAACGAGTGCTCCATGCAGGGCGTCTGTCAGAGCGGAGACTGTCTGAACACATTGGGCAGCTTCAAATGTTCCTGCAAGGCAGGAATGGTGTTGGACAGGAATCGATGTGTTGGTGAGTCAGATGCCTTTCATTGACTAACTACTTACTTTACATTATATTAAATTATATAAGGGAATTCCCAAATGAAACTTCATTGTCTCCTCTGTCAGAGTCTCCAGCTGAGCAGGCTCAGTGCTTCCTGATCGCGTACGAGGCACGGGGCTGCCAGCATGCGCTGCCCACCCACCTCACCCAGGAGATGTGCTGCTGCACGGTGGGCAAAGCCTGGGGCCGCAGCTGTGAAAGATGTCCTCAGGTGGGCACAGGTGAGTGGACGGAGACAGACGGACAAAATGTCCTAATGGTTTTCAATAAATGAAATGTTCATCAAACGTAAGTTGCTGTTCGTGGTATATGGGACATCTTCTGCCTGCATATCTGCACGGAAACAATAACTGAATTACTGAATAACTTATAACAGAACTTTATGCTTTCACCACAGGTTTCATTCTTCCATGCATGAATTTATGTAGATTTTCTGCTGTTAGAGCTTTGAAATCTCAAGTTTGAGATATTAGTATAAGGAATGTGACAAAGCTTGTTATGTTACTTATGATTTATACATTTCTGTATTTGTAGTGAATATGCACTGATTTGGAACATTCTCAAGATACAGTGTGTTTGTCTACTCTGTCATTAATTAGAATAACATAGTGGAAGTGATTGGACGTCATAATTAGGGCTATCTGGCCGGTAACAGCAATGGCCAGAGGTGTTATGGTTTCAGGCAAATTTGGCACGAAGGTCCACTTCGGTCTCACGGATGAACCCATTAGAATTGGTGGTCAAAGGTCACGGTGACCTCATAATTTAAAAATTCATATGCTAATTACAACAATTTCACACAAATGTCTAGCAGGATGACATGATGAAGTGATGACATTTGGGGTCAGACATGGATGTAAACCGCACCGTTATAAGTTGGTGGAAGCATGCAACCACCAGGCTGTTGCTCTGTTGCGTTGGATTCCAGGAAGTAATCAGTGCTGCTTGCAAATTCCAAAAGAGAAATTCAGCAATAAGCTATTTTGCCTAATTTGAGATGCTAAAAAAGTAAAACAAAGTACCACTAAAATTCTCTTCTCTCTCCATGTGGTGCTCAGTGGCCTTCAGTAAGATCTGCCCTGCTGGGAAAGGATACTTTCTCCAAAATATTAGAGAGACCGTGGCGTTCCCTCCCATCATCTTCCCCCGCAAGCCCGACAAGGAGGGTGAGTCCTTGAACACGATTCCCACCACTCAGGAGTTCTTAAACAACACTAACACTACTTGTACTGTTGTGCTTTGTACGGATCATGTCAATTGACAGTTGTAATACCTCTTTTTTTTATTTTATTTTACCCCTTTTCCTTTCAGAACCAAAGTGGCCGGTAAGACAATGTTCATTTTTATTGATCAATTCATGTAAATTGTTGCTGATGTGAAGGCAGACTATCTCTTTAATCAGGAGAGGCCTCCAGAGACGGCAACTGCTCCGCAACAGTCTCCCACCAGCACCAGCAGTCCTCGTGTGCCTGGTAAACTTACCTCTAACCCCAGATTCATACTCTATAACTCCAGTAATGGAACATGTTGAAATAGCAGGATACAATGTATTTGCTAGTGTTACTTAATGTACTTAATGTACTCATTGCTGTCACAATGAGGGAAGGTTTCAGCAACAGCAGCTGGTGTAGAGAAATGTTCCTTGTGTGTGGTGAAGACAAAAATATCAGCATGTCGTATTTCCTCCTAAAGTCGGTCCCCTTCATCTCTCCTCTGTTGGATCCACAGTTGTTAAACCCACCCCTCCAACAATCATCAGAATGACCCCAGGCAATGACCCCTTCGAAACACAGACAAAAGTCTTGCGTGAGTTTCTGCAAACTGACTCGAACATCTATTCTTCTTTAACCTTATAGAGAGTTACTTTTTTTTTTTACTTGTTCATGTTTCATGCACCTCAAACTGGAAAACTCAGCCCTCCACATTCCCCAGTAAGATATTGTGGTGAGCTTTGGGACCATCACTCACAAAATGACATGTTTACTTTCTCAATGTAATAACATGTATTTATGCCATGCAAACAAGTTATTTAGACCCGCAGGCAATCCCTGTTGGTAGCAATACATTCTAAGATCTTGTCAGATGCATGCTTCTTTAATGCTTAACTGACAGTTTTGGACACTTTGCATGTTGAGTGCGTCCAACCATGAAGCATGAACCGGCCTTAAGGCTATGTTCACACTCTTAGTGTTTTTATGAAAGCATTTTGTGTTGGGCTAGGCAATATATCAATATTATATCATTATTGTGATATGATGCTAGATATTGTCTTAAATTGTGGATATTGTAATCCTGATTTTAAAGAATGCATTACAGTAAAGTCATGTAATTGACTCGCCTTTTCAAGCATACTTGCCCATTTATACATTATATAACCAATACCGATAATTGTTAAAGAAAAATGTCATTGTGTAAATATTTTATAAAATCGGCAATAGTCAACAATTTTGTCTCAAGTATATAAATGATGCTTTTGTTCCCTTCTTGAAGCAGAAACAGATGAATGCAGGCTAAGCAGGAACATTTGTGGTCACGGAGAGTGTGTGAACAGCCTGAACGGCCACATCTGTCACTGTCACCCTGGTTACCATCTCAACCCGCAGAGGAACATCTGTGAGGGTAAGAATGATTGGTAGACACAGTGGCTCAAGAAGGTGGTTATGGATAGCGACAAGAAGTTTCTCCTGAAGTTTCTTATGCACGGGTGTCCTCTGGCATGCAACATTTCCCGGAAAATACACATGGAAACATAAACCTCATCATGCCTTTTGTATCTTGACTGTTGAGGTCCATTTACCTTTGAAATTATAATTAGAAATATAATTGCAGCTGTTAACGGTCCACAATATTAATGCATAATATTTGCATATTGCCAGTATTTGGCTTCCACAATTAAATTCAACTTAAAAGTGTGTGATGTTTCCGTATTCAACTCTATTAATGTTTTGCTACAAGTCTGCCTGCAAAAGCAGTTCATTATTATGTGTTTGCTTTTCAAAGTTTGAGAAAATCTCTCATCTTGAGCTTAGAAACTAACAATTTGAATAAAGTCCTGCATAACAAACTGGAGGTCTGGAGTTTGAAAGACGTGGACATGTACTAGTCAGGGTGGGTGACAATGAAATATGTTAATAAGTTGCATCATGGGAAATGCAGAATCCAGTGCAAGGCATGTACTAGGGACTACAAGTCAGGATAAAACATCATCTGGTGCGTACATTTTTATGGTATTGGATTGTGAAGAAACACACATTTTGCACTTTTGAGATATGTTTTATTTATTTGGATAAAATGTGAAAGTAGATAAGTCATAAAAGACATTTTAAAAGACAACACATTTTCCTAAAAATCCCACAAGATCAAGCCAAAAATAGAGAATAATAAGCGTTTTAGGACTCCACATTGGCGACAGCTTTGTCCAGATATGATGTCAAGAACCACTTGAGGGAATTTCCTCAATTTTTTTAACAACGTCCACATGGACTTCTGGGTGAACTGACTACATTTTGGTGCGCAAAGGTCAAGGTTAACGTGAGCTCCTGGCTGACCCTTTCTCGTGAATTCAGAGAATTTCTTCAAATTTGGCAGAAACTGAAATTGTGTAGTATGTATTATGCTTTCATATATGTTGACACTTAAGGTACAATGTTAGGACAGCTTGTGGAAAACACTTTCTAGAATCAGAACAGCGTGTCCTCTGATCTGTATGACCCTCTGTTGTGTGCCTCTAATACTCAACACTGTTTTCATCATGTGTCATCATCGTTCTTCTCTCCTGTTGTTCAGATAATAATGAATGTGACTCAGAACCGTGCGGCCATGGCAGAGGCCTTTGCGTCAACGTGGAAGGAGGTTACAGATGTCATTGTCGTCTGGGCTATAAACACATGGTGCAGTATGGGAGACTCAAGTGCGTAGGTAAGTTAGGTTTAGTGATTTCCATGTTACAATGTTTTTTTCCTTCTTTTCTAAAAGTCACGAGATCCTGCATTGGCTATAACCTTTTCTGTTTTGCAGACGTGGATGAGTGCTCTAAGCAGGACATCTGTGGAGTTGGAGGCCAGTGTGTAAACCTGCCTGGCTCTTATAAATGTGAATGTCACAGTGGCTTCAAGAGCAAGTCACACCGTCACCCAGCCTGTGAAGGTAAAGACACTTATTATTATGACAGAATGGATATGAGAGCACCGGCTCTCCACTAACAAAACACGTGTTGTTCCCGTGTTTGTGCGCTGCGTTTGTGTTGATGAACACTTTTTCAAACATGGTTTATGTGATGCGTCTTCTCAATCATTCCAGACATAAATGAGTGTTTGAACCCCGAGACCTGTCCCAATGAGCAATGTGAGAACACGCCAGGCTCATACGAGTGTGTTCCTTGCTTGCCTGGTCACGAGGCCCGCAGCAGCACCTGCTTTGGTGAGTACAACCCCGCCGCACTGCAAAAGAGTTTCAGGGCACTGCCAAATTGGCATTGTTATAAACATCTTTGATCAACCTACTTTAGAAGGAAAACTCTATTCCTTAAAGTGTTACATCATGATACACATTACACATGTTGGAACTTAATGGAATAATAATAAGCAATATAATCTGTCCCACATTTCTTCAATGGTTTCAGACACTCTGGAATGTTGTTATTTTATTGTGTTATGATGAATCAGGTATCAAAGCAGTTTTCTTAGGCCACTTTTTGTGCACCATACTCCACAGATATAAACCAGACATAAAGTAGTAGTATTGCAATCATGTAAAATATATTAGTTCCATCCATCCACCCAGCCATTTTCATCTGCTTATCCGGATCGGGTCACGGTGGGAGCAGGGCTAGCAGGCTGTCCCAGACGTCCCTCTCACCCGCAACATTTTTCAGCTCATTCTGGGGGATCCTGGGAGATATAATCCCAGCAGCGTGTTCTGGGTCTTCCCCGGGGTCTCCTACTAGTTAGACGTGCCCGGAAAACCTCCAGTTTTATTAGTATATTAGTTCCAGCATCAGCCAAACTATGAAAAATACTATGGAAATATGGTGTATATTCAATATTGTGAAATACTGTGTAATAAGTCCTTGTTAAAACCAACCATTCAACACAGGTCAATAATATGCAGTTGGTTTTAGAAAGAGTCCAAATAAAAATCATTGCTACAAATGTTTCATTACTGTAATTTACCTTTTCTTTTTGTCTCCCACGTATTCCACCAGACATTAATGAGTGTCAGAAGCCTGGCATCTGTCCTAACGGGCGCTGTGAGAACCTCCCTGGTACTTACCGCTGTCTGTGCAATGAGGGCTTCCTCCCGTCTTCAGACAGCAAAGGTTGCAGTGGTGAGTAATGCTTACCTAACCGTTACATAACATTGCCTGGACTAAGTTGCTTATTATGCAGTTGAGTGACTTAATGACCATTTGGTGCTGAAGGTGTAATGATAAATTCTTGATCATCAAGTTGTGTTCCGCATGTTTTTCCTTCTCCCAAACAGACATTGATGAGTGTGAGGATGTCAGGCTGTGTGCTTATGGCCACTGCATCAACACAGAAGGCTCCTTCCAGTGCCAATGCTACCCGGGATACCAGCGCACACAGGAAGGCAGCCACTGTGAAGGCATGAATCGTCCTTTAATTATAATTTAAAAGTGCTCACCTGGAATTCACAATATGCAATAATTTATCACCTGAAACTTGATAAGTAATCAGCACTGGATTGTCCAAATATAGGTTGACTGAGTTTGACCAGTTTATTAATCCTGCTCACCACATGCTTCACATTCCAACATTATTTTTGTTTCCTTCCCTTCAGATATCAATGAGTGTGAGAGACCATCCAACTGTCATAGGGGCCGCTGCATCAACAGTATGGGCTCATACCACTGTGACTGCCAGACGGGCTACACACTGGTCGGGGGCAGGAGATGCCAAGGTCAGTCTCTTCAGGGCTAACAGAAAAGCAGCTGCTGTCTGTCATGTTGCTGGTAACCAGTAAATAACTCATGTGCAGGAGATGGTAAGCTAAAGTGTTGTGTAATTTTTTAAAATGTATTTACACTATCTGTATCATTATCTTTAACTTATGAATTATCATTATTTTGTGTCATCACTGACAGGTTTAATTTAAACATCTCACACAAGGCAATGCATTGCACTGCATTCACACATTTTACACATTTAAAATGTCTCAACAAATATATCCGTGACCAAATGTTTTCTTACTTTAATCTGAGATAAATAGCAAAGCCATTAAAAAAAGGGAACAAAAACTATTTGTTTAGAATTCAGATTGTTTGGATTGAAACAAATTCTCAATCAGCAGCACGTGTGATTTTTTTCCTTTCAGACATAGACGAATGTGCCGCAGACAGAAATCTCTGCCAGCCCTTCGGCTCTTGTGAGAACAGACCAGGCTCGTATGTGTGTGCCTGCAATCACGGCTATGTCCTCTCCGAGGACAAACACAGCTGTGAGGGTAAGCCTGCTCTGATTCCTTCTGCTTTATTGTAGACCCACATTTATCAGTTCAAACCAATCTGAGACCCTGAAAGCCGAACAATTCTAATTATTGGCAATACATGACCAAACCCTACATTCTAAACGTACCAAGACACAAACGTAACATCAATTATAAGCAAGGCCAGTTTGGCAAGTCCATTTGAGGTTCAGTCCAGTCCCTGGATGTGCACACCAAAAACCTTCAAAACATTCCCCATGTTTGCTCCTGCAGCAGTTCGAGTGCTGACGGATGAGAAGAAGGAATGCTACTTGAACCTCGATGACACTGTGTTCTGTGACAGCGTCCTGGCCACCAACGTCACCAAGCAGGAGTGCTGCTGCTCCATTGGGGTGGGATGGGGAGATCACTGTGAGATCTATCCCTGTCCGGTCTCCCAATCATGTAAGTTTACATTACAGTGTGCATAATGCAGGAAAAACACATTCAATTAAAGACTGGCTTAAACCAACAAGGATTCATTTTCAAAAAGGATTAAATCATGGTTTAATTTTAAATCATCATCAAACTTGAAAACTATCTTAAAATTAGAAAATATTAAATTCAAACCTCTCTTTATACATTAATTTAGTTTTGACTATAAACCTGGATTAAATGTAAGTCTGTTACATCTAAAATGATATCCAGTATTAAGTTGAAGCATTCACTTGAGGAGGTTTAACTTTTAAACTTTTGAGATGGATTAAAGAGATATAATCAAGTTCATCAAAGAAAGTGAAGTGAAGGGACAGACTCAACCCAGTTTAGTTGTATAATGATGATGATGATGATGCCACTGGTTCAGCAAGGAAGCTGTTTTGGAGCTGAACAAGAAGATTAGATCAACAGGCAGTCTCTTTTATCCAGACTGTGGGAAAATGTGTTTCCTTACTGTGCTGTTGTCTTCATTTTATCTTTTACTTTTTGGCCATGTTGTTCCATTAATCCAGCCAACAAGTCTTCCTCATACTGTAGGATGCGATGTTAGAGCTAAAAAAGTATCTCCTGTTTTTGCTAAACTCTGATGAGAACTAATCTTAGATTCAATTAATCATTTTTGGTGCTACTAATTTGTGGATTTGTAGCTCAGTGTGTTGAATGATGAACCTCATGTCAAATTCTGTATCTATTATACATCTTACTCTTTATTAAACTCTGCATGGTTCTCTCCTCTCAGCCGAGTTTCACTTCCTGTGTCCAAACGGGCAAGGCCTCTACTATGATGAAGGACTCCTGTACAGCCTGCCTGTCTACCATGGTAGATAATACACAACTTGAGTCACATTATTAACATACAGCAGGCCACACTGTTATAAGATATTCTAGCATTTGCACACAATTTCTGTGTTATAATAAAATATACATATATATCCAAATTTAATATCTTTGTAATTGTCCAAATAAGTTGTTGATCCTCATTACATTAAACAACTTTATGGGAAGACCACCAGTCTGTTTATGAGAAGAGACTTTTCCTTCCTTGTCTGCAGATATCGACGAGTGCTCGTTGTTTGCTGATGAAATCTGCAAGAAGGGTCGCTGTGAGAACACGCAGCCAGGCTACGAGTGCTACTGTCAACAGGGATTCTACTATGACGGCAATCTTCTCGAGTGCATTGGTGAGTTCCTCGATACACACCATGAAAAAAATCTTTAAAGTGCTGTAAAAACTTTTGGAGATGCTTCATGACAGATGCATGTTGCTCTTTTTGTTTGCATCGTCTCCGTCAGATGTCAACGAATGCCACGACGAGTCTCTGTGCACTAATGGTCGCTGCGTCAACACCGAAGGGTCCTTTTACTGCAACTGTAACCGGCCCTGGACTCCAGACTCCAACAAGAAGAAGTGTGTGATCGCAACAGTAGCAGGTGAGTAAGAGAGGTTCATCTCCCAATGACCCTGACAATTTATGGTGCATTAGTCGAGCCACTTGAGGAATTAGCTGAAGCTTAGAGTAAACCTTTGTGCTCTACAGATGTGAATGAGTGTGAGGACCCGGCCAACTGTAAGCACGGCCACTGTGTGGACACGCCAGGGTCGTACTACTGCATCTGCTCTCCGCCCTGGACCTTGGCCATCGACCGTAACAGCTGTGTGACTCCTGAGGAGCAGGCGGGTGAGTGCAGACCCTGTGCAGTTGGGGGAGGGGTGGGGGTTATGAAGAGCAAAAAGGCAGTGGTTGGCAACCGCACGTTTATTCTGGAAAAAAATAAACATAACAATCATAGTGCTTGGCTGTCTGCGCTTGTGTGAGGCGTTGTGTGTGAGACAAAACAAATTTCAGTGCCAGGTTGAACAAAAAAGGTGAGGGACTCTGCTTACCTTTTGGAAGGCTTCATTGTACTAAATAGAAGCGAGAATAGACATTACACTTTCTCGTGTTTTTGAAGTGTTTTCATCGTGTTTTAAGCGTCTAAAGAGGGTTTTTGAGATCTTACTTTATCACTTACACAACCGTTGGAGTTTATGCAGGGCAGCAAACTCAGGGTGATGATAGAAGAAGCATTATAGAGCCATCCTGAGCTGAACCACCTCAACCGCACAAAATAACTTGTGGTGTCGAAAGTAAATCAATTGAGAACCTGCATTTTAAATCAAGAACTATCTTACGGATATTGAACAGACAAATAAACACACAAGATATGTATATCCATTCATATAGCGATGGACATGTGTACATGTGATGATATAATACATTTAGACTATAACACGATGTGTTGTTTGTTTATGCAGCTCAATGCTCATATTTGTTTTAAGTGCTGGTTTCATACAGTGGTGTTAAAGTATCCCACAGAGTAGTTCCAGCTTTATCAATGATTACTTATTAAATAATCTAAATATAACTCATGTGAGTAGTTGTCTTTGTATTTACTGCCTGAATTGCTGGTGCATCCGTTGTAAACATAAAACAACCCCAAAAAACATTTATCTACATCTACAAATGATATCAGAAGTGGCCACTTGGTACCAAATTACATATTATGGGTTTTGGGATGTTTGCTGGCTAAACATCATGTTGTGAAACAAAATGAGTTGTAGCTGTTCCATAAAACCTGAAGCTAATGCTCAAGTGTTGTATTGATGAAGGGGATCTGAACTGATGACCACCTGATGTCACATCAGATCCCAGACAGGCAAGGTCGACCCAGTCATTGGTGAAGAACCTGTTCCTCCTCCTGGCCAGAGTTTGGGAACATGCAGTTAAATTGCCTCCTTGCAGAAGCAAATTCAGTGAGGAATGAATATGTATAATGGCTATGAAGGACACATTTCAGATGGCCATGCTATTACCATGTTGCCAGAGGTATTTTAAGGAAAGTATTGTCTGCAAATGTGACAAACATTTGTTCCCTTCACACTCAGAACGGGAGATGTGTTTGCATTCTTGCTGTTAGGTCAAGCATGTGGGCTCTGGACTCTAACAGGTGTGCACCTGGAAAGCCTCCTTTTGTTAGTGTTCAGTTATGACTGAAATGAAAGAGACACAAACATAGAAAAGGTGTTGCTTAACATTCCTCATCTGACCTGTTAGTCCAGGGTAGTTCTTGTACGGGTGGCTATGGTTACCACTACGATCGTTACAATTTGCCATTAATCTGTTAATTTTAGAAAGCAGTTAACCTGAATATTGATGATTATTTGTGAACACATTCCAATCAATTATTTCAAAAACGTACTTGTCCGGTACTGGTCTGGATTTAGAACAGTTGTAATTGTGAGAGTGTTAGATGCGTACTAAACCCTCATTCTTCAGGTTTCAGTGTAGTGACACCAGCATCAAAAACATAGATACCAAGAACAAAGTACAAATTCGAAAGTTTCTACAGTACACACTGGCCTTCATGGCGGTATCATTTTCTCTGCAAAATGCCTGCATACTTCTTAACAGATAAAAACATTCCTCAGTTGAAGTGTTGCTGGAACCAAGCGTCCTATGTTAACCCGCAGCCCTTTTGCAGATGTCGCAGTGTGGCTGCATGTTTATTCGACACAACCTGCATTTTTACGCATGACCGAAGCTCATTTTGTCATCAGGAATTGCATGCAACATTTATGGTAAAAACGTAAACATAAAGGAAACAGGACATACGGGGGTTGGACACAATAACCGTACCCACTGTACATTGTTATCCAAGCATACAATATCACTGCAATGAATGCCACGGCTTAAAATGTTCAGTTTTTGTTGAGATTGTGTCAAAGTTGATTCAACTCACTGTAACCTGTTATGAATGATGAAGTTAAACATCTTGGGGGAAACTGAACATTGTGCAGTAAACTTTATATTTATTGCAGGATTATTGTTCTGAATTTCATGATGTAGCACAAAGTTTATTTTTTATCATTGTGTCCACCACCTACAGACTAAGAGCTGGCCCCAAGCAGATGTTCATACTGTAACCAGTGTCTGTGGTGCCCTTTGCAGATGTGAATGAGTGCCAGGACCCCTCGTACTGTAAGAATGGGAGGTGTGAGAACACGCCCGGCTCCTTTCACTGTTTTTGCGACCCTCCCCTCACCTTCAGTGCAGCGCTGAAGCAGTGCGTCTATGACGGTGGGTAAAATCAGCATCGGCTCACCTGAGCATGACCGATCCAAATGAGTTTTGGCTTACCTCGTCATCTGCCACTCATGTTGCTCTTTGCAATTCCTCCCAATTTAGCCTGTACTGGCTGTATTTTTCCCCTCTTTACAACTTCATAGACAGTTTCCCATTCTTTGGAGAGCTTCCACTTTGTATAGTTATTAAACACATGTAGCGAATGTATGCATTTATGCACACAGAGCGATACCAAAGCATCTCCAGTGTGAGAAAAAATACTTTTAGCATTTACTCTGCATGTCTATTTTTCTTCCAAACAAATGGTGTCTGTGCTTTTATAGATGATAAACAATTATTTGTTCTGGTAGAGTAAAGAAAGTGTCAGTATTTATAAACTGCTTATTTAGTGGATAATGGTCTGAGCTCATTTTGCATGTGAAATATGTGATTCACAGTACTGTAATATTTTCAATTGCCATTTTAAGAGTAATGAATGTCTTTAATTTGGCTGGTTTAACATCTGTAATAAGCGCTACTGCTAAGCGCTGTTGGCTGTTTAAGTGTGACGCATCGTAACCAGCAGACCAGAAAATTACTTTGAACACTATTATACTCTATCTTCACAATTACAGAAGACAAGGAAGCATACTGAACCATAAACAAGGAGCTGAAACAATTAGCCGTTTGCCTCTCATTTGTTTAATGAGAGTTAACTGTTGATATATCTTCATCAACACATGCAGCCACTTAATCAAACAGCCATTCATCTTACACTTACTGATGAGTGCTTGTGATCGTTTTTACAGTGTCATTTGTAGATTGAGTTTGGTAACTTTAGCATTCATCTGTAGTTTTTAATAGTTGTAAGTACGAACAAATCATTTAATCTATTAAAGCGTATCAGCTTCCATGTGCCGTGGCCAGATCTCCATACTGTGCAAACTATTTATACTAGGTTTAGTTAGGCTTTTCTTTCGCTGGAGTCTATTTCTCCCATAATAATTATGCTGTATAACATAGCTATCTGAAAAAGTGGCTACTGTGAGCAATACGGGTTCCTCATTTATTACGGGGCAAACTCATTTCTGCGCTTTGGCTCATACATGCTTGGTAGATAGGCTCCTAACCTCCATTGCACCCAACCACACTGAGCTTGAGTACATTTTGTGCAAATTCACTCTGATTTCTAAATATTTTCACTGAAACATTTTCAATATGTTCTCATATTATATGTTATATTTATTGAGATATTTTTTACACGTGAGGGACATCCATCATCTATAAGTAGATTGTCACAAACACTGTGGAAATCATTTTCCAAACATTGTATTTTTTTCAGCTTAATTCTTGCTTCATACATGCTGAATACACTCAAAATGATATTTAGTCTTTAGAGGTACTAATTTATATACCTCACACTTTTTTTGTGGTAATGACATCGTCCACTTACTTGCACAACACAGTTTTACTTAGAAAACCAAATATTAATCTTAGAGCTCAGAGAATGGTTTAATGTGGCTTCCTGTACTTAACGTACTGTAACGGGAATGGAAATAACAGTTTATTTGTGCTCCTTTTTAAAAAAAAAAAAAAAATCCTAGATCGCACTGCAGCCCACAAGGATGTGTGTTTCCTGCGAGTTGATGAGGGCTTGATCTGCAGCGAGCCCAGGAACGGCCTGGTGGTGACCTACTCAGAGTGCTGCTGCCATTACGGCCGTGGCTGGGGGCCCGAGTGTAACACCTGTCCACAGAGAAACTCAGGTGAGCATACTGTCCGCTCAGTTTTGACTGCCAACTTCCGCTTTCTCTTCATTTTGAGCTAAAAAGACATTCAAATTCTTGTATTCAGAGATGTTCAGTCGTCTGTGCGAGATGCATCTGGAGACAGAGTCTGATGGGGAGCAGGATTTCCTGGCAGCTTTTGCCAACTACAACCCAGGTAAAACTATACACTTTCTTTGTTATTTTGCAATCTGACACACTGACACCAACCAATCCTTATTTTTTCCCTCACCTCTGCCCTGCCTGTTTGTCTATAACAGGTGACAGTTCAGAGGAGGATTCAGACGAGTGCAGCTGTGCAAATGGCCGCTGTGTCCGCTCCTATCTGGGCACTATGTGTGAATGTAACGCAGGCTATAGGCTGGACCATTCACGAACCCGCTGTATAGGTTTGCACTTGCAAGTGTTTCAAAAATATATAATCCCCAAAACGTTTTAGCTTGTTAAAAAATAATTATTGCATTTGGAGGAATGTACAGTAGCCAATAGAGGCATATACACAGACTAATATCTGTATTTAGTAACGTTGTATTGAGCACTGTTGATCTCTCTATTTTTCAGACATTGACGAGTGTGCAGACCCAGGAGCTCGTGCCAGTCCATGCAAGAACGCTCGCTGTGTGAACACCGCTGGCTCATACAAGTGCTTCTGCAAACATGGCTTTGTGGCAACGCGCAGACCCAACACATGTGTCCGACGCAGAACTCTGTAACCTCCGTGTGCCACTCTGTTTATCCCGATCTATGATATGCAACACACACACACGCACATCTGTCTCACAGTACGAACGTGGGGCCGCGTGTAGGCAGTGAACCCAAAAAGACCACACCAGGAGCCAAACCTTATCAGTGGCTCATTTTAAATGTACAAAACATGTCAATGTCTGCTCCTCTTTCATTTCATTTCACATTTAAATAAATACTCAATAAAGACTAGGGATATGTTTATTTTTTTTGTTTGTTAAACATTTTTGTAATTATTGTTATTTTTTAAACTGTTTTTTTGTTAAGTTTAAATTGTGCTTTTTGTATTTCTTTACATCTGTCTCCATCTTGCATTGATCTCTTATTCTCAATCTGCATCTTAGATCTCGAGCCACCTCTTGTTTAAATACAGAAATATGTTTAAAAAAATGTATCTGGTATTCCTTTTTTCTACTTCAGCCCATTCAATATTAACCTTCTGTCGGAATGCCATGAGAACTTTTACATATTACCGTATTTCCCTTTACATTCCCATGTAAGTCCACGTCCTTTCATGTTTAATTCTAAATTGACGTCATCTGATATTATATTTTCTAACCACACATTGTTGATTTTGTGTTATTGTACAGTTTGTCCGATGGATCAACAACTTCTGTAAGAAGGGTCCTGGTCCTTCCCCTCTTTATTTGTTGATGTAAAATATGAGAAACCTGAAGTTTTTGTATAATTTGACATGTGCACCTAAGTGACTTTAAGCTAGAAAAAAAGGTAATGCACTTAGCAACGAATATAGTGGGAATATTTGCTAAATGTAGCTTATTCCATAAAACCAAGAAAGTTTGACATCTATTGTCATGATTGCTGCATCAAAGTATTTAGAAAACCAAAGCTGTTATTGAGATGAGAAGAATATGAATTAAAACAAAGATGTCAGTCAGTCATTCATTTGTTTTTCTTGTGTTTTGTTTACACCTGTGAAAACAGAACGGAAAGACACATTCAGAGTTCACAAATAGTCAGTTTAACAGTTTAGCATGGGGATGATGATGGGGCTAGAAAGTAAATAAACCCAACAAATACCAGGGTTTCCTTGGTCTTCCATTATATCTAAATATGTGCTCTTGTTACTTCATTGTACACATCTTTAACATGCATTAATAACTAAAGTCTTGAGAGGACATTTACTTTGCTCCTTCACATTCTACAGCATTACACAGCATGAAGACACATTTTGTTTTTATCTTAGGATTCAGTTATCCCCCTGAAAAAGTATTAAACTGACAGGAAATTATGCAGTTCCTTCAGTGCTGACAATTTCTTGGATATATTTGGACCACTTAGTGCTTCCAATTTGTTGATGCAGCTTAGCTGTGATTCCCTTGAATCTGAGATATTGATGCTGTTCTTTAAGATGTCTATGATCACCAAGACTAAGAAACTATTTATCCCATGACACCTGAAGTGGTCTTTAATAGCCCTAAATGGCTCTTATCTCTTCCCTGCTGCATTCTCACCATCCAATTTACTTCTGTCAGCCAACCAGTGTGGTTCCAGGGAACACTTTCACATGTCCTTGGGCGTTTCCTGAAACTGTCAATGTCTATAAAGAAAAAGAAACAGCGCTTGATTGATAAATGTCCAAATGCTTCTTAAAGTATAAACCAGAAGGTTTTTTTAGTCATTGCAGCAGGTCAGTGAACAATACATGACATCCAACTATAACATTTTCATTCATAAATTAATAATTGAAATACGTGTGTTTCATTGAGCAGTTTTTTAACCTGCACATATCAAAAGAAGGCAGAAATGAACAGTAGGAGATGGTGATATGACACAGCAACTAAACACATAACAAAAATGCAATAAAGAAACTAGTTGAGCATATTTTGAATGAATTTCTCTTTGGGGGGGAAATGAAGGGAATGCTTGCTAATCTCAGTGTCGCCGGACTGCCTTGAGATGTGGAGGAGTAAATCATAGATTGTATTCATCCATCTTTGTTCTATCTTATTTCCTGGTTCAAACCCAGAGTATACTTTTAATTTGGCTGTTATCAGACTAACTAAATCTCTTAATACCAGTCCACAGATGTACACCAGTTAAACAATAAGTAAACTTAAGTGTATTGTTCAAAAAGCTAATTATGGGCTGAATGTGGGAGAGTGGATCACCAAGCCCACGGATGACATCGGATATCTAAAAAACACCACCATTGTGTGGCCTCTTTATATCCTTTTATAACTCTCACCAGAAACCTCAGTGTTCAGATTTGTGGAAGTAAATGTAAACCCAGTTTTTATAAGTTACCAGATATTTCACACAAGTCAGATTTTGTTGGAGTAGCAGAGTTTGGTGATGTGGGAGTTCACTGAAATGAAGATATTAATGCCAATGAAGGTATTTATCTTGTCTTGTCTGTGTTAGCTCTTTAACATTTTGCCACAGTATGAATTTTTCCAATAAAGTATAACTATGACTGTTTTCAACCAAACTATATTATGACTTTTTATGACCTTTTTTTCCGGATGGGCTTATCTGTTATCACCAGTCTGTAGTCTCTGTCAAAGAGTTGATTGATTATGTATCTTATCAGATCATATCCTAGAGGAGAATGTAGGTGTCACAGATCCCGACAGACTACTATTCTTTGTAAAAAAAATAGGGTCGCAGGACAGAGACAGAAAATCAAGGTGATAATCTTACTTCAATTTTGTCTTTTTTAATGATCTTTTCTTTTGGACTTTACTTGTCTTTTGGATTTATTATCCGATCATTTGATGTTTAATTCACTTTTATGAATGATTTATTTTTCAGACAAACCGCTAGTTACTCCAGTGAAACAGGAGTATGTTTGTTTCCCCAAACAAACATATATACCAGCATCTATTGTTCAAGTGGTTTTACACTGTTATTCTGATTATTTATATATTTTATGGAAAGATGATCTTAAATCTAACTGTGTGTAGCTCATTTAACCACCAGACAGCGCTGTTTGACCATAGAAACCTAGAAACACATTTTGACTGGCACGCGGTTTTTGCTGCTTTCAAATACGATGGGGAATTTTGCATATCAAATATGTTTTCCAATGATGTATTTTTCTATCTTTTAAAAAACTGCTGACAAAGTGTGCATTTTCTATGATTGCTGATAAATCGGGATGCGTTAGGAGGCAAGGTAAATTGATTTGGAATCATTAACCTCATTGTTTGGGAATACAACTGTTGTATGTCATTTTTTAACATTCTGCTGAGGTTTTCTGTTTAAATTGTGGATAATTTTGAGACGTCAACGCAACTCAAACTGCACTGAAAAAACTACTACAACGGGGAATATACCATGCCACAAGAATGTATCTTTATAAATGTTTTAAGAATTATGCAGATATAAATGCATTGGATACGCTCCCCGTGAAGGGCAACATTAATTCGGTTTCCACTTCAGTCAAACAAACTAGACTCCTAAAATGAAAACAAACAAAACAGACGCCCCCTAGTGGCAGCTCCAGCAGCTGGGTGCAGCAGCACGGTGGAGAGGAGGCTGTGTTTGGATTAGGGGGTTGGGCTGTCTGCTGGTAGGAAACCTGCCGCCAGACATTTAGTTGGACTCCGGCGGCGCAGCGTTGCTTTCCCGCAGCATCAGCATCAGCAACACCGCAGCGCAGCCTCCAGCCTCACCTGCTTCTGTCTGCGCGTCCCTCCGCCTCTGAGACGAGACACGAACAGTGCCGAAGCACAGAGGGACGAACGTACAAGGACGATCAGTTGTAAGTAACTGCTTTTTTTTTTTTACTGCTATTTGAGCAATGCAATGTAGTTTTTGGCGTGGTGGGGAAAGGTTGAGAAGATGATGCCTTTGGCGGAGTTTTTCCCTTTTTCTTTTTTTGGTTAATACGAAAGATGCATCTATATTGGAAATAAAATGTGCTTTTTTTTTGGAGCATGTTGCTGCTCTTATCGTTCACTAATTGATCACATGCTCCCAATTTGAGTAAACAACAACAATAATTGTACTTTGATAGCACTAGTCATGTGTAAGCTATTGTGTACTTTAAGGCTTATATTAAGTGAACATTTCAATAATGTAATCTTCCAATGTTACACGAGAATATTCTCCATCAAATGCCTGTGTCTGCGAGATTTCTTTGAGTTGAAAGGCTGTGAGGTAAAAAAAAACATTCTTTCTCAACACCTCCTCTATTCAGGAGAAGTCTTCAGGGAAATAAAAGGGATATATATAAGGGCGGTGAAAAATGGTGAAACTGGGGAGTAATCTTCAAGACAAAGGGGCCAAACCTGTGAGCGTTGAGGACGGCTTTCAGAATGTGCCCCTCATCACTCCACTGGATGTCGGCAGCCTCCAGAGCCAAGCACCTGACAAGGTAAGAGACTACAGCCGGTTGAGTCTTTGTGTGAAACACACACACACACACACACACACACACACACACACACAAACACACACACACACACACACACACACACACACACACACACACACACACACACACACACACACACACACATATATGTATATACACCCACCCCTTCATTCATTCACACATTAATTAATCTCAGCTGTCTCCCAGCTGTGCCCTTTGTTTTCCTGCTGAGATTAGGAGACAGATTTGGTGCCAGACAGACTGTCATTTATCATCTCGACATCCAATAGTAACTGCGCCGCAGCTCGTTAATCCAGTTACCATGGTCGCAGCGCAATGTAGAGAGCCTGATTGGTGTTTCTATGAGGTTGTGACAGAGTGCTGCATTGATTGCACATTATAAAAATGAACGGAATTAGATAATATAGAAGATTTATAATGCATCGATTGTGTGACAGTTTTCGCCTCGTTTCAAGACCACAGTTACAGTGTGATGATTGCCTTTTGCAGCTGTATGAATCCATATTTCTACCCTGAGCTACTGATCAATTACTTCTTGTTTGCAAGATGACATTATTTATAATATAATCATTGTATAAGTTGGTTAACTCACTTCATAAGCTATAAGAAGGATTGTCGATTTACAACTTTATTGAAACCAATGCACTCTTCCTGATAAGGCTTTGGACAGGAGTATATTAGGACAATCAATTCAGTTTCAAACAGGAATTAGATACTTTATAATAATCCCGTACAACCCACAGCCAAACTTCTCTGCTATCCTACAATGAGGCATAGACAAGCAAACCATACAATAGTGCTAAAACGATTAGCCGATTGATGGATTAGTGGTTCGCCAGAAAGGTAATCATAACAAAACCCACCGACCGGCATCTCTAAAGCTCACTGAATCATTTTATATGAACTGAACAAACAAATATTACATTGTAACAGTGAACTTTAGGGGTGCTGGTAGGTGAATAATGTTACTGATGGATAAAGACAGACTAGCCAGTTCAACCTGCTTCCAGTCTAGCTAAGTCAACCACTCTTGGCTCCAGCTAAGGATTCAAGGATTCAGGGATAGTTTTTTGTCATCGTGCAACCAAGGGTTGCACAACAAAATGCAGTTTCAGGCCATTTTCTACACAAGAAAAACACGACGAACAAAAGAGCAGTGCATTCCTGTGCATTTTTTAAAGCTTGCATCTGGAGGAATGTAAACAGCAACAAAACTATTCTTTGGTCAGATAATATGGCCGACATATTTACATGTACATCAGGGAAACACTGTTCATCAACGTTGACTATGTTTGAACACAAAGTATCATTGAAGTAAACAGATTCCGCCACCTATGATCCCACCGGAGTCCTCTGCTCCGTCCTGCGGTCCACCCATCAAGCGCAGCTTGATCCTGGACGCCACGATGGAGCCAGGTCTCTCTATAGATTAGGCGGAACAGCCACCAACCTCCGGTTTCTGGGTTAGCCTGAAGTCTTATGTCATCAATCTTATTTTTTTGCAACCGTGCCTTAGCAAGGATCAGGGTGATTGAATAGCCTTAGATCCTCGCTGTGTTAGCTTAGTTTCTCTTGACTCTGCTGTTTTTTGGTCCGGCTGGTTGTCTCAATGTACTCTCCCCATGAATTAATCCAATCCCCATGCTTCCTTTGCCGATGCTGATGTGTGTATTCTGTCATATATCACATGCGCTCTAGTAATAAAGAAAATTAATCTAAATTAAATCTAAATTAATTTGCAAAAGTCATGGAAGCTACTGGCTTCATGGCTCCATGTACATGCTTCATTCAGGCTCTGGAAAACAAGATTGACATTTTTTAAATGCCGTTCTTATATTTTATAGACAATAATTGCCAAACCAAAACATATTTTAGGAATTTAATTAGTATGAGTTGCAGCCCTACATCTGATTTTTATTTTTAAACAAGTTCCACATTTCTGCCCATCTCATCATTACAAACGAGAGAGAGAGAGAGAGAGAGAGAGAGAGAGAGAGAGAGAGAGAGAGAGAGAGAGAGAGAGAGAAAGAGAGAGAGAAAGAGAGAGAGAGAGAGAGAGAGAAAGAAAGGCTTTCTTTCCTGAAATAAAAAAAAAACATTGGTGAAATCCCTGGAAAAAGGGAAAATAATCAATTTGTGGGGCTTTTAAAATACAGCAAACTTTAGAGGGCAGAGAGGGCAGAGGCCTTTTATAGCATTGTGTCCAAGGTAAAAGAGCTATGGACCAACGTTACCTTCTGCCTGTCCTTTTAAAAGCATGACAGTTTATCTATTTTGGTTCAAAGTGGTTTTATCATTGAGAATTCTCAGAAACTCCCCAAAAAATAATTAAAATAATGGACGTTCATTTCTGCTGCTGCAGACAGAAACACACAGTACAGACTGAACCCTCACTGTGCGTCTGCTGAGGGAGGCACAATCTCTTTTTTTTCCTACATTTTATTTTCCTGTTAACCGACTTGTCATTCACTGCACACTCACACAGCAGAACACACAGGCATGCTCGCCTTGTATGGCATGTAAACCAGTGTTCCCTCTAAGCTGCGCGCGTGCGCGGCCGCACAGCCCAGTCGAAGTGGCCGCGCAATAGATTTTTCATACCGCGCACATTTTTCAGACCGCACAAACAATTTTTTTTCAGTGTTTCTGAAATAGGAGTGAGCCATATTCACAATAATAAGATCTTTGATGTGCCGTGTCGAGTCTTCTTGGCCAATCAGCGTCCCGTTTCTCGACATGCGCTCTCTGTACCTCTGCTAGCGCTCTGCCTCCGTTAGCACCCCCCACCCCCGCTGTCCTTCTCCGGGCGCCAGGAGCGAAGCTCGCCCAGAGCGCCACATGAGCTCGGGCCGGCGCTGTTTAGGCTCCTCTTGGCGGGCCCTGCTCCAGCAGCTATAGGCTACCATGGCGAAAAGAAAGGCAGAGCAGGCGCCCCATAAAAAGGTCTGCCTAACGTTCAAACATGAGTGGCTAGATGAAATAGTCCAAACTGACACAGGTGTCAGCTGTCACCATGTCAATTTAATAGGCCTATAATTATTGTTAAGCACTGCATTAGCATTTTTCTTTCAATGAAGTTCCACTTAAATGTTGTACCTGCTGAGAAATGACTAATCACCTTTGATACTTTTATTTTTTTTATATATATCATTATCAGTCATAACCAGTGAACCGGTCATAACCTCCCATTATTGAAGTTCAACAAAGATCCTTTAAGTTCAACTAAACTGACTGGTAAAACACCATCATTAAAATGTTCCCAAAGCCCAGCCATTATAAAGGATATTGAATAAATATCAACCGTGTATACATATTGATGCATTTGCTGTCATCTCTTTGAATCCCCTATGGCTAACGCAGGCTTGTGGTCATTTTCGGCAGATCGAGTGGTTGCGAATTGCTCACAGTGCTGAAATGTGCGCTCAGAAAAAAAAATTTTGCTCAGTGCTGAAAAAAATTAGAGGGAACATTGATGCAAGCTTGTGTGTGTGCATGAGTGACAAGTCATTTCTGTCAGCATCCAACAGTTCATAACATGACATTCATAACGCTGTCAGACATTTACCACTGATTAAATCAGTCCCACTAGACTTGAGAACATCACAACGGATGTAGCCGAAGCTGCCATCATGAAACACACATACACACACACACACACACACACACACACACACACACACACACACACACACACACACACACACACACACACACGCACACACACATATTGTTAGCATATGAAAGGAAAAGAGGTCAGAGAAGAGGCTCGCTGTTTTGTTGATCAGTGGATTTTTATATGTCTTGAGAGACGCAGGCACAAAGATTAGGGTTGCTTGTTGCTTCTGGATACACTTCCCTGACAGCTGATAACAGAGTTTGTATGCGGCATACCTTGCTAGCAGAACTACCATGATGGTTTACATTATCCACATTAAGCAGAATTGTTTTTGGGTCAGCTTGTATTTGTTTGTGGGTCTGTGTGGGAGTTGTAAAGGTCAATTTGCAGTTAAATCTTTGAATTTGTCTCTAGCTCCGTATGAGAGTTTGTCTTCCTGACAAGTGATGCATGAACGCAACTGAAGCCAAGAGAAATAATAATTAAATCTGTAATTAGACATCAGCGTGTGGGAGGTGTCAATGATGGCTATCACAGTTCATTTAATGAGAATTCTGCACTCTGTACGGCATGTGTGTATGATCACACTCTTCTGTGCTTTTAGAATACTAATTATTGTTGTCCTTTTAAGGCCAGTTTTCAGTATTAATTTGTAATCCTGTTGTAAAGTAAAACACATCACACTTGCATTTACTGATTTAATATCAGCCCATATACTGGCCTCGCCTATTTGTTTGGTTCAGCTATAATTTAATCATCCAGCAGATAGAGAACAACATTTTCATTTATTTGGAGTTGTGTTTCTGGACACCTGGCAATTTGACTTCTCTTATAGCTCTCTACCAACTCCTGAGGGAAATATCTGGCACTTTAGCTGATAAATGCTCCAATATGTTCACCAACTTGTCGCCACCTGTGTCTGTCTGCTGCTGAGCAGGTAATGTGTTTTTTAGAGTTTTTATTTAATTTTGGTCAAACAACTCGCCTGACATCACCGGGCTAAATTTGAGATGTGATTAAGTCTGGAACCTTTCTGTTAATTTTTGATCCTAAGTCCATCCCAATAGGATAGACCTCCAATTAGGGTGAAACGAGAAGGGCAAAATTCTGAACAGCGGAATTGGGAGTGGGCATGGCCTCCAGTACATTACATTCAGTGTCAACGCACAGTAGTACAGTAATTATAAGAGGAATAGCAGTATTATTTCCTGCCGACGAAAATGCAGGAAGATGTTTTCGAAAATGCCTTAACACCTCTCCTCCTTACGGTCTTCGTCTCAAACACGGCTATTAAAGATACAAATTCTGACTAGACTGCCTGCTGGAAATTTGTCCAAAGTTAAGGGGGCCCGGACAAATAAAGAGTTTTGGGCCGGTCAGCTAAACAATGAGCTGAAACCACCATACAACTCCATAAAGCCGAGGTGAGCTGCAGATTCAGGGGATAATTGTCTCTGTAGGTTCATTATTACCAAGGAACCCTTTGCGTTGCAATAGTTTTCATATAGTATACTTTTTTAATGTAATTTGAACTATGGTCACTTTAAAGAAAAATGGCAGTCTTGTAGGAAGCCATACCCTTTGTGTGATTTCTCTAAACCTAAATATGGCCCACCAATAAAATCTCTTTATCTGACTGAATTTAATGTTGTTTTTACCACCTGCCCCAACCAGAAGGAGTTCATCGTTAATCAGCTTTCATCAGCCATTCAGAATCTGATCTGTGACCAGTTTCATTCTCTTTGTCCTTTAAAGCTAAAGCAAGATTTATTGGGTCATGTGACCTGTCGAGTTCCCTCGATCAGCAGTGCGGTTCTGAGCAGCTTTACAAATACAACCCCAGCTGTTTTCACCCTGATCCTGCCTGATTATAGCGTGACCTCCCCGACTACAGGGTTACTCACGGACATTTACAGGGGCAGGGCGCAGTCACAGAAAAGTTCATGCACCTATGCACAGACACACACACCATAACAATGCTGCTCCGCCCTGCAGAGACTGAGGCATTACAGAGGTATTAGATTTGATTCCATCTGGGCAAGGACGCGTCACAGCCACTGCTGGGTCACCAATATCTTGATTGGATTGCTGGTTTGAACAAAAACAACAACAACAACAACAACAACAACAACCAGAGGAGGGCTGGGAGACTCTATGAAATGAAAGAAAATTGTGAAAATATCCCCGATCCAAGGTGATGTCTTTAAACAGTCCCAAACAGAAATAGCAGGAAAGAACTGCAAAAAAGGGAAATATTAATATCTTTAGTATTTTAAGTAATAAAAAAACATGCATACATATTGTGCTTAATAGTAATTGATGTATTTATTTCATACGGTTGTACTGTACACTGTGTTATCCAACAGTCCTGCTCCTAAGGACTCTGCTTTGCTGGATTATATTAGCTGTGTGGACCGGGATCGATTTACACCTCTGATGCCAGAGAAATGCAAATAACTGCTCCCACTTACAGACCAGCAGGGTTGGGTTTAGCAAACAATGAGCCTAATATTTTTTTTTGTGTAGCTTTTTTTAAATTATTACTGTAATATTCAATATTTTTATTTTAACACTGGATCAAATCACCATATGTATGTGAAAAGCGTTGCTCGTAGAGACACACCCACAGGTATCGATCACCTAACTCTGCAGTTCTCCACAGTTTTATTAAACCTTGTCTTTCAGCTAATTGTTTTGGTTTTAGTGTCGTTTTCTGAGAGCAGGCAGCTGCTGTCAGCAAAAAAAATCTGAAAAATCACTCTGTATTTTGAGTTTATGGAGACCAAAAACATAGCTAAAGGGAATATTATGAATATTTGAATCCCCCCAAAAATATGTAAATTTTTTGTAAATAGGCAGCTAATGTGTTTACTTTGTGAAGTTAAAAGATGATAATATCAATGTTGTGTTTACAGCTTGTTTATGTTTGCTATGTCTCCTCACCAAAAGTGATAACAGGTCTGAGGAATAACATACTGGGGAATACGAGGAGAAAAGAGCGTTTTGACAGCTCGTACTAAGACAATATCGAACCAATAGAATATCAATTATAAAAATATGAGAGAAAGATATGTAGGCTGAGTTTAACTGTCTTCTTTGAGATTTGAACCATACAGAAATCAATTGGAGGTCTATTACTGATCTAAAGGTAACATTATGGCAACGTCAAGGTAACGTCACGGCAATATTAAAAGGTCACATTGAATAGAGATGTTTGCATTAGCTATACAGGATTAATTGAATATCTGTGAGTAGATTCTCAAAGGAAATTGCAGCAGAGGGTGAGCATCTGTATGCGCTGGACTCATTTACCTTCCTGTTACAAATGTAGAAGTCTCTATCAATTGTATTGACATATTCAAAGGTCACGAGTGAAGACGTTTAATTTAAAAGAAGTCTACAGCCAACTGGTGAAGCTGCTAGGCTCGCTTTCAAGAACTCCAAATTGTAAGAAAAAAGTTGAGATGAAAAGTCTAGGGTCCACCAACGTTATTACAATTCATAGTAACACTTTGTAATACAACATTTATCTGTTTCTACTGGTACTTAAAAGTAAGTAGGCTCTAGCTTAAGAGAGGCTATCACTTAAGTAGGCCTTGGTAATGGTACTCCATACCTTAAAAGTATGCACCACAATAACCCAGTACTAAGTAGTATAGAAACTTCTCCAGTCTAACGATACCTGCATGCGATCCTTTTTGAATAAAGATTTAGGAAAAAAATGTAACATGAAAATACATGAATGTCTCTCCACATGTCATGACAATCCACCCAACACTTATTTAGATGTTTAATCTGACTGACCAATATTGCTATCGCCAAAGCCACTGTAAAAAAATGTATACATGACCACAAATACACATAAATCAATTCTTAAGAGAAATTATAAATGAGCCGCTACCTCCGTGGAATAACAAGTGAGTAAGTTATCATAAAAAAAAGAATACTATCACAACTGTTTATCGTTCATTTAGTGTTTTTTACATCAAGCTTTGATAAACAACATATCATTGTTTAAAAATTAATGGTTTCCCAAGGACTATTTGGAGCTGTCTAATCAGAGAAGGTTGCACTTTGTTAAGTAGATTCCTCGCTGCTGCTGGGAGCTAAAGGGCTGTGTAAATGAGGCAACGCTGACTGATAGCCACGTCATTAGGTAATGTGAAAAAAAGGTACAGGTGGGGAGAGAGTAATGAAGCAACATGAAGCACTGCTGTGTTTGAACCTGGGGTCCATGAACATGTTTTTGGGAAATGAGTCAGAGAAAGAGAAAGTTGAGGCAAAATGTAGACATAAGTTCGGGCTATGATGTTACTGCACTGAAGGCCACACGGCTCCGAAGCCTCAAGTGGTCCAATCAAATGTGATGTATTCAGTGCACCTATTGCGGCCTTCGACTGTTAGGTATGGGCTTTCTAGAGCCAACTGACGGCTTTGTTATTCAGATAGTGGAGCCGGTTTGTGAGCACAGCAGTTTCTGGCTTTTTCTCAAAGTGGAGGAGAGTCGTTTAGAAGCAGCACCATTAGCCACAAGCACACTGAGATATTGTTCTCCTTCTCTTCCTCCACCTCTTCTCTGCCTTGTCATTTGTACGCCTTCTCTCTATCTGCCATATCCTCTTGTGCACATTAATATACAGTGAATGCACAAAACAGTAAGGACACTTTCTATATAGGTGCAGTGATGAGGGGAAGGCTGTAACGTATTTATTTTGTTCAATGAAGTCAGTGCTGCAAAAAGAGGTGATGATACTAAAGCTGAGACAAAAAGTTGATCATGTTTTTTAGGATTAACAATTGGGATTTTTACAAGTCAGTGTTGAGAGGATAACCCCAAAATGTCATGCTGGATATGATAGGTATGAAACTCCTGATTCGTTCATTCTGTTTTTGAAGTTAGTAAATACATTGTATATGTAATAGCTGCACTATTGATCAGAATTCATGCATATTAATTTGATCAAAATATTACTCGCAGACTGAATGATCTGTTGTACTTAAGGAAAGGTTTTTTTCAAAAAAAATCTTAAAGTTACAATGATGGATGATACTTTAATGTTGATGTTGGCTTTCCCTGTAGACAAAGGCAGCAGAGTTTCCAAGCACAAGACTCCATTTATAAAATCTCTCATTATACTGCAGAAGGGTCTGACAGTCTGCTCTGCGCAGATCCTTTGCTCCCTCCTCATTGTTGCTGAAATGACCGATACTATCTTAAAATAATAATTTGTTAAGAAACAGCATCATCCTTTAATGGGGGACTGGCATTTTTGCTAAATTAATGGTGAAAATTCCATCCGCTTTCCCCACTCACAGTTTTAAACCAGTACCTTCCACAGCGAAAATGAATGTTGAAAAAGTAGACAGGTCTCAGAGTTTGTGAGTTTCACCTCATCTCTTTGCCCTCTCATCCCTCTAAAGCGTTTTGCTTGAGGAGAGTTATACTGACATTACTGGGGCAGGGTTGTACTGCCCTACATGGCTCCTTTTTCCCATCTAGCCGCCGGCACGAAGCACAGCGTTTCCCCTTTGGACCGAGGGTCTTAAATTCTGGGCACCGGATTTTATTAACATACAGTAAAGCTTTAACAGATGCCTGGCATCTCTGTTTCCTGTAGGATGGCTTCTAGCTGTGTTGGATGAAATTTATGTTCTGAAGCCGAGGTTTGATCCGAGGCCAAAATAAAAGTGGAGTCCATGACATCATTGCCTCAGTCCAGGTATCTAGCAGCAGCCTACATGCTTTCACCTACTATTCTATCCTTGCTTACACCTTTATGTATTAAGTTGTGCACCAATCTCAACCAAAATGGATTGCAAGCATTTCCATATATAATTTAAAAAAAGTATTGTATACATACATTGAACTTGTATGGCACTTTAATGTAAAACATCTGTCTGAACAATGAATACAATTAGTCCTCCACAATGGATTAAACAAGATAGAATCTTCTGAATGAAATAAATATGCCTCTTTTAGAAAAAGTGCAAACCAAACTTTGAGCAGTGGTTTGCTATTATTATTTTGTACTTTCTATTTTCTGCAATCTGCACCTGACTGCCCTGTCAGTAGTTTGCATCTTGCCTTAAATATAGTTATTGCATGTTTACCCGCTCATTCGTGAGCCGGAGTCAGTACTTGGTTTTAATCATTTTCATAGAGGAGAAAGCTGACTCACAGCTGTGAATCGATTCAAAACGTGCTCAAGGTGTGTTGTGCTTCTTTGGCTAGACCAGAGAAAACAGTCTCAGACACATTCTTTAGTGGGGTAATTTCCTTCATGTTTCATGCTGTCATATCTCTCACATCTGTCTTGCTCGTGTACTCTTACAAACTGTCTCATGAGCTTTTGATATTAATAGGAAATGATGCCTGCGCCAGATTCAAGAGTCAGTTCAATGTTCATGGATAATGGCCGTGATCCTGCAACGTTTGGATAAAGAAGACGGCTGCTCACTCAGATAAAGGCTGTTACCATGGTACATCTAGGGGAGATGAGTGGGTGACCTGAGCATTTTTGCCAGGTTTCTGTAAAGATGTAAGCACAGACCAACCGTCGCTGGGTTAGCCTGGATTTTCCTGCGATCAGCCATTAGCCAGGAGCAGATTGAGTAGGGGAAAAGCCTGAGGTCCTAGCTGGCTGAGCTTAGCACACAACTCAGCTCTCCTCCTGTGGCGGTCCAATCCACTTCTGTGGCGTTCGGTCCTGCAGCTCTGGCTGGCTTTGGGCGGGGATCGTCTCAAGGTCCGATCCCCACTTTTACTTCTCCGATGTTGATTACTATACTAGATCATATAACATAGGTGCTCCAGTATGAAGACAAAAAGACACAGAAGACAAAAATGGAGCAAAATTCATATGAATTACCGGCGACAGCATGAACACGTGACGACGTTGTCTTAAATTTTTTCTGAAAAATTGGGTGACTTTTTCAAAATTTGACAGGTCCCTCCTGCAATAACATATGCCTTTCATTGCCTTTGGCATACCGGAGTATTTAACTACTTTAACGTTTTTTTCTCCCTCCTCAAGGTGGTGGTGAAAACCCGCACTGAGTACCAGACAGAGAAGAAGAGGCTGAAGGTTCCCAAGGTGGAGGAGTTCACCATCAGCTTTACCGACGGGGTGTCTGAGAGACTTAAGGTACGAATTAATGAGCTTGTAAACTTGTGATGAATTACCTGATAATAGTACATCTTTTCCATCCGTTGCATTCATTCATCACTGGTATCGGATCGGTGCTTTCAGTTGATGTCCTGAATTTGATATCGGAAAGGAAACAGTTTGGTTGGGGCTTTCTTAAAGAAAACATACTGTACTGCAGCCAACCAAATGGAACATTCCCTGTGTGGGTTGAAGCAATACTTGCCTCTATTTAGAAGCAGAATATTTATTCATCTGACATTTCCCCCCCTTGGCTTCCCAAAATTAAATCTGTGTGACCAGGTTTAGAAATAGACCTGCAAATGACTGACAAACTAATGGAAGAATTGGTAATGACATGATCATCTCGCGCAGGACACTGAGCAGCACTTTTACATAATTAGGAATTTACTTGGAATATTTTTACATATTAATGCTACTTTTACTTCAGTGAAGGAGCAGAGAACTTCTCCCACCACTTCTCTTCCCTGGCAGAGAGTAGGACAGGTGACTTCAGCGCTGTGTGTGAATCACTGAGCTGTCGGTCCAAACACATCTACATCACCGGTCCCGGACGCTGTCTGTTCCATTCTTCTGTCGTTAGGGGAGACCAAAGAGAATTCACGTTGTCATGGCAGCAAAGAAAACCTCCCTCCATGGCAACCCTGACTGAGACCGAGCGAGAGAGAGAGAGATAGAGAGAGAGGAGAGAAAGTGCGCCGGCAGAGGTGTGCAAAGGTCTAAGTGTAGGTGTGTGTGTAAAGAGTGAGGAGGAACTCTAGTGTGATAGGTCCTTCAAAACGAAGAGGACAGAATGAGATCTCAGGCACCAAAAGAGGCTGTGAAATCCATCTGGATGAGACACTGTGTTTACATGACACACACACACAGAGATACACACACACACACACACACACACACACACACACACACACACGATCTACTGAAGCCGTGTCAGAGCATACAGTCAATGTTACATTTCTATAATGCATTATAATCTGTTTATAGCATTGTATCTTTTTTTTTTGTTTTTGTTTTTTCTGTTTTTGAATAATATAATTAATGTAATACTTGAACTATCAAGGTACCACACCTTGTAAGGTTTTCCACAAAGGCCCAAGGGATCTCTGACAATTGATTAATGTCTATCATCTTGTGGTGTTGCCATATTGCCTTGGACAGTGATTAGCACTTATGAGAAGTCTGCATTTGAAAAAAGTACTAGAAAGGTGTTCAATGCTTGCATTTGATTGATTTTTAAAGTCTAAATAGTTAAGCTGTTAGCATAAGACATCAGAGCCTCTGGCACACTGCCAGACGGGGAGCTGATGTGGGTAATGTAGGTGCCAGGTTTTGTTAAGGAAGATTACAAAAAAGACAGCATCTCCGGTTCTTGTGCATCAATTTTGATATGTCTGTAGTCCATTGTGAGTCTGACAATGTCAAACAGTAGGGTTGGAGTCAGTGTTCCCTCTAAGCTGCGCGCGTGCGCGGCCGCGCACATGAGCTCGGGCCGGCGCTGTTGATGCTCCTCTTGGCGGGCCCTGCTCCAGCAGCTATAGGCTACCATGGCGAAAAGAAAGGCAGAGCAGGCGCCCCATAAAAAGGTCTGCCTAACGTTCAAACATGAGTGGCTAGATGAAATAGTCCAAACTGACACAGGTAGGATGAAACTTTCAGACATATTTAAATATGAAGAATATGAAGTTATTCAATTGTTTATATAGGCTACCTTTAGGAAAAATGACACCATGTCAATTTAATAGGCCTATAATTATTGTTAAGCACTGCATTAGCATTTTTCTTTCAATGAAGTTCCACTTAAATGTTGTACCTGCTGAGAAATGACTAAACACCTTTGATACTTTTATTTTTATATATATATCATTATCAGTCATAACCAGTGAACCAGTCATAACCTCCCATTATTGAAGTTCAACAAAGATCCTTTAAGTTCAACTAAACTGACTGGTAAAAAAAACATCATTAAAATGTTCCCAAAGCCCAGCCATTATAAAGGATATTGAATAAATATCAACATTGTATACATATTGATGCATTTGCTGTCATCTCTTTGAATCCCCTATGGCTAACGCAGGCTTGTGGTCATTTTCGGCAGATCGCGTGGTTGCGAATTGCTCACAGTGCTGAAATGTGCGCTCAGAAAAAAAAATGTTTTGCTCAGTGCTGAAAAAAATTAGAGGGAACATTGGTTGGAGTGCAGTGATAAATCGGTGGAGTGTGGATACACTTGACAGATATTTTGGAGACTTGTGGATGCGTGACACTTGCCATAGGGGAAACAAATCCGGACACAGCGTCGAAAATGTGTACATTGACAGGCAGCGATGACGAGCCGACTTCTTGGAAATTGTTGCTTTTCAGAGTTCCCCAAAATTCTGCTGCAGACTTCACTGTCCTTTCTGGTGTGTCACATTGCATCAGCTTTTGTTAGGCAAAAATGCATTTTAGTCTGTGTAATTTTGTGCGATGTCGGTTAGTTTTGGGGCGCTCGACTGAACGGCTTGCTTTGCTTGACTGACAGAGCTGATTCTGCAGGCACACAGGCATGTCCACACACACACACACACACACACACACACACACACACACACACACACACACACACACACACACACACACACACACACACACACACACACACACACACACACACAAAGCATGCTGTGCAGTGCAGTGCAGAGCAAACATTTCTGGATGAAAAGCTTGCACATCTCTTCTCTCTTCAAAGCTTTGCAGATTGTGTTGATGGATGAAGAGCTCAGAGTGTAAAATGGTCTCTAATCTGCCCTCCCTCACTGCTTACCACTCTCCATCCTTTCCTCCACTTCTCTCTCCTGCTGCTGTTTTCTTTCCTCTCCTCGGATGTTTTGCTTTCTCCATCGCTTTTCCTTTTTTGAATTCCAAATGCCTTATTTTGAAATTCTGTGCAGCTTGTTTTTAATAAAAGACAAGGGTTTAGTTGCAGCTTTAAATCCACAGGGACACATATGGCCATGACAGTGTTTCTGTGAACACAGAGCGATCCTTCTGCAAGGAAAGCAGATGATAGGAGAGGGTAAAATGCGGAGATGTTTATATCCACAGCATTATTGCCTATAGAATCAAACATGACAGTTATAATTTGGTGGAAGAAGGGCCTGAGAGTAGATTTACAATGATGGATTCTCACAAGTGCTCCCTCCTCCCTGCTATCCCTCTCTGCATCTCTCATCCATTATGTCCCTCACTCCAACCCTCTATTTCCAAAATATTCCTCCCTTTGGACCATGTTCATGTGTCATCTCTAACCCGACTCCCAGTCCCCTCCATCTTCCCTCCCACCCACTCTCATTCTGTCCCTTGCCGCCTGCCTTTTAGCCTCCCCCTCCCTGTCTTTCTCTGTCTTTCTGATTACTCCCAGCAGACCTGGGCCCTATTTCTCGTACCTGGCTTACTGAGTTAGCGGGCTAATTGTCAGGATAAGATGACGTAGGTCAGGCGTTCTCGGTTTCTCGAAGCAAGCTTAGATAAATCACTATAGCAACACATCCAAAAATTTAAACCTGCTCCCGGGCAGGCTTATTGAAATTCACTGGATAAGCTGGCCACTCCCACGGACAAAAAAGGCAGCTCCCTTCCTCATTGATGAAGGAGCGATATTAGTTATATTAGTTTTATAGGGACAGACTTCTTTCAGATCGCCAGGATCCATCCTTTACATTATCATGACTTCCTGTACGCGGCGCTATAGATTTTGCCGGCAAGAAATCATTTATTTAGAGAGCTTCTCGAGCCGCGGACATTGATCACCACAGGCGCAGCTGATCGCCCGTCTCAGACACAGACTATCAGTCGCTGCATGCCGCTGTTCTTAAGTTTATTTAGCTCTTAAGAAACTTATGGATGTGTTGAAAGCACTCATAATTATATGACAGTGCTATTAGTACACCATACATATCATTATTGTAGAACACGTGATGAGAATACAGAGAATCACACACAATTTATTTTCACTGCTTCAATTGATTGAATTTCTGATTATGAATAATACATACATACTGATCCGCCCATACACATATTCAAACTCATATACACATATATAGTACATGATTCATACGTGCATACAGTACATATATCCTCATAAGTATATATTTATTCGTAAATATAATCTGATTGATTTGGGTGATGAAGCACTTCAAATTAGCCGATACATTTTCTCAACACTGACGCATTTAACTTGTCTGATATATTTGCGACGCTCATGTCTCGCAGCGGGGGCTGTTAAAGTTGCGTTCACGACAACAATGTTGCAAAAACGTTGGAATATTCGCAACGCGTTTGCTGTGAATGACTACGGTGTTGACTTCCTCATATGCCTTGATGATCATCTCCTGCTTCTCATTAGAGAAATAAAAAGAGGTTCCTCTGAGTTTATTTGCCATTGTACTGTTAGAACATCGTGGTGTCAGTGCTCCATTATTATCCCTTCTGTGAGGAGCGGGCGCGCACATTTATCCAGATGACTGAAGTCTGGCTAGAATTAACGAGACCGATTCAGCCGTGAAGAAACCCGTGAAGAAACCCAGATAGCCTGATGTCAATCATCTCGCTAATTTAAGTTGGAGATTTGGACATTTGCTTGACTTTGTTTAGCCAGGTACGAAGAATACCCCCCAGAGATACAACGTATTCCCTGCAGTTGTTTTGTTTCATAAGCAAACCGAGAAGGGCACATTTACCTCCTCATTAACTTTCGCAATTCTGAAATGAAGCCAGGTTTCAAGCTCCTGAATTTCCCTGTGTGTCGAGCAAACTGAACCTGGAGAGCTCTCAGTGAGAAGGAGTTCAGTCTGTTGACAAATATAATGTCTACAAAACCTCTTCTGTAGCTTGCATCACATAGACAGAAAAAAACAATACTGGTGAATTAAAGATAAATTAATGCGCAAGTTAATACATACAGATGAATGTGCCACTGGTAACAGTTCATTTAAATATTAGGACATTATTTAATGTTTTACTACAGACATGCCAAATCACAGGCTACTTTATTTAATGTTTATTATAGTATTATGTCATTTATTATGTTTTAGACATCCTAATTTCTTTGAATTTGTTTGTAGTTTTCTGCTCTTTTATTTACCCGCATTTTGGCTCCCAATGGTCTGTTTTTAAGAGTTTATTTTTTAACTGAATGTTTTGGTCAATTGATACTAACAAGATTGAATCCTGCCTTTCCGAAACATTATGTCTATGTATACGACTGATTTGCAACAGTGACTTTCTGATACAAAGAAAATGCCATGAAGAGCGTCCCTGAAAACGAGGACTTGGAAGAGAGGAAAGGATTAGTCCGGTGTACTAGGGCAGGGATGGAGAGATGCAGGTGTAGAGATTGATGAAAGGGAGATTTAATTTGTGTTGCCCTGCTTGGTTTCTGGCTCGCTTGCTATCCAGAAAATATGGTGCACTTAGCCAGCTCTCGCTCCACGTACACTTCAAACCCACTAGCACCACCCACTATAGGGCTGGCACTCCAACACAAACCTCATTACGCACACACACACACACACACACACACACACGCGCACACTGACCACACGACAGCGCCGTGACTGCCAAGCCGAACCCGCTCGGTGCCAGCAGAAGTTAGCGGGCCTTTGCAGGTAGCTACGGGAGAGGCAACCATCATCCAAAACAATTATCCCATTATTACTTCAACTTCGCCTTCTGATAAAAGCTTTGCTGTAATCTACCACCTCCACAGAAAGGCCTCCACCATTTGTCAGGTCGAAGTTGATTGCTGTTGTGGTTCAGAACCTCGCACAGACTCCTTTTCCATATTGTTCTATCTTGTTTTGTATGGATGACTAAAAGTATGTTCATCATAGGGAGTATTTATAGCCGATGCTGCTCTCAGTTAAACACACGCGCACACGCACGTGCACGCGCATGCGCACACGTACACGCATACACATACACATACACATACTTTCAAGGGAGATACAAATGAGCAATGGGGGAGCAATTGATTTACACTCAGCAATAGTGTTCCAGTCCCAACCCGTGTTGTTGAAGAAGGGAACATCAGAAGGAGGAGAAGGAGAGGGCGGAAGCTTTTTCTTTACTGGTGTGGGAGCAACACTGACTAAACTCATCAGCTGCACTTGGAGTCAGGAGTGAAAGTGTGTTTTGTCATAATGTGTTTGTGTGCAAGCATCGACTCCCGCTATGGTCATCTTTTTTTTAATCTCCACATTTAAAACTACTCTTCAATTCTAATTGTTTGAGTTGTTTGAACAGATTTTCACTTACGCATCTAAAAAATGTTGTGGTCCTTACTGCACAGTTTATTCTCATCGAGCTCCATTACTCTTGGGGAAAAAGGCAGCTCCGAATAGGATTCCAGTAATGGAAAGTGGAGAGGAAAATGGGGTGTACGGGGGCGGGAAACCTGATTTTCACTCTGAATCATATACAATTAATATTCATAAGATGTCCATCTATTAATAATCTACTACTTTATAGCTCAAATCAAGCGCTGCTATGATGTCTACTGTACTTTCAGTCTGCATGGAAGAAAAAAAACATTGTCATGGTTGCTTAGCGACAGGGTCAGGAGGGGATTACTTCCGCCAACACAGAACAGGATGCAGATAAATTAGCTGCTAAAAACCCACGACGAAATGCAATGATTTAAGGTTAACTTCTATGAGTGGATTAAGCAGCAAGAACTCCACCTGCTAAACAACATGCACTGGAGAGAGAGGAGGTCGACATGATTGAATATACACTAAGAACCACCTCTGCCGCACCACGATTCACAGACTAACTGATGTTGTTCTCGAGAGATCGTGGTCATAAGTGACTACGAGTGTGAAACCCCTCTCCACAGCTTTTTGCAATTGAAACTTTGGAAACTGAGAAAGTGGAGCAACATCCTCCCCAAGCAACCTTAGGAATAAAAACAAGTCGAGTACAACAAGCACATCCACTGAACTGTTTTTCAGTGTGCACAATAAATGGTAACATAAAACAATTATGAATAAAGAGACAAACAAACAAATAAATATAACACTATATACGCCTGTGATGATGATAAAAATACGCCAGCTGCTAGTGTAAAATATAAAGTTCAAGGATCACTAAAGGTATTACAATTCCTCCTGAGGGGGACATGAATGTCTATACCTTATTTCATGGTAATCCATTTAATAGTTGTTGAGATACTTCATATTTAAGGGCTCTACTTTTTTCAGTCTCACTCAGATTAAAAATATAGACAAAATATATAAATATAGCACATCTGTCATACTCATAGAAGAGTGTGTTGCATTCAAAAGAACTCGGAGACATCAGTCAGGAAATTTGAATCGTTTTCCTCTCCCTCTCATCATCTGTCCAGCTCTCACATGTGTTTGCCATTTTGCATCCTTTAACCCTCTTCCTCCCTTTTTCTTTCCCTCGCCATCGTGTCAAAGCAAGCCAACAATCAGTGGCAGCACGCTCACGCTCTCTCATCAACTCCAACTCTGCAAAGCACTTTACAACATTTCTAACACACACGCGCACAATTCCTGTTATAATCGTGCTGGCTCCTATTGGCAGATATTCACAGACATCTTATTGTTCACAATTGGCTTCTGATAAACTGAACTTGCCAGTTGAGATCCCCAGATCTCGGTTTGCGCGCACACACTTGAAGTATACGCACGTTGAGCTGCTGCTGACGGTCATTGTTAAATTATGAATTGGTTCGCGCCGCGATGCTCAGTTTAGGCCTCAGATAAATATGAAGGTTGTATTGGCTTTATGTGAGCAAGAAAATCACTTATCACTTATCAGTGTAGACAGAAAGAGGATGCTGTGAGCCGGCTGAAAATCATGAAACTTAAACGTTAACCAAATCCAGCGTATAGCGTACAGCTGGATGGCGCATGAACATGCGTCTTCATGGTCAGCTGAACCACAAACACTGTCGTGGTTAGGTCAGCCTGCCGAGTCAAGTCTGAGTCATTTGTAACTGCAAAGAGGTCAACACTTAGACAGTACGGAGGGACGGACAAGTTGCAATCTTTAGGAGCATAGAAGGCCGACAGACGGATAACAACAGAGACTGACATCACTGCTGTGTGAGTGATATTTGGGATGATTCATAAGTCCAGATGGCTTCTGTTCTGCTCTACTTCTTGTTTCAGATCCCATGTAAAACAGCCCCTCAAAAGGACAGCAGAGCGTCTGCCCATCAATATCAGCAGATGTGAATACATATAAATCATCTGTTTTACGAGGAACTGATATCTCGGAGTGTTCAATTTTGAACACTCCGAGATATTGTTATACAAGGACGCGGTGGCGGCTGCATCCAAACTCTGTCGTAACTCCATGCAGTGTGACAGCATTAAATCTCAGGATAGCAACGTAACAGCCCATGATGTTTTTGAAATACCTCTGCTTTTAATTATCACAACACCTTCTAATCCATTTATGTTTTACCAGAGCTTTAGTGAGGGGATTTAATCAGGTCACAGGTGTTTTTTAATAGATATAATTGATTAGATGAAAACTGCCTGCAAACATTATTATAAACTATGTCTTTTGTTTTTATACCTAGCAGGATTTCTCTAAAACTCGTTAGCATATTTCAATACAATTTAGTGGATTAGGTCATTGCCGGAGGACAAAATATTAAGTGCCTGGTGCTGATCTAGCAATATTCAAAGGATTTCTTAATGTTGCAAGATAAGGCATTTAGATATTTTTTTGGCCACTTTATCATGAACTTGAATGAAAAAAATATCTGGCACATCTATCTTATGATTTCTGCCGTTGCTTAGCTGAGTTATGTTGTGTCAATAGCTTTAAAAAAAAAATAGGTATAGACCATATTTCATCATATCTAGTTGTGTGGGTGTACTGGATATGAAGCAGGCATCATTGTTATTACCTTTGTCCACCACAAGAAAAGGAATATTTTCTTTTCATGTCATTTTTTTGCTTAAACCTATAAAAACCTTAACCAGCGTTGTTTATTGTATGTTGCAACAAGGCTTTAAAATAATTTCATTTAATTTTGGGGGTTTGATTTTGCCTCTTTATTCTCTTCCATGATATGTGAGATTGAAATGTAATGTTTTTATTGAAGGCCTGTGCAGATATGATGAACTTTAGACAAATAAGACACACAAAAAAATAATTCCTGCAGCTTAGAGTTGCATTCTCGTTTCATGGCCGGTCAGCATCTGTTCATTCTGCCACAATAGACATGGTCTATGGTGAGCTTATATGTAAAAGCCAGGCTTTGATGTTTTGTGTAGTGAAGAAGGCAAGCGAGCAGTCTTCATGCTTCGTGTCCTCAACCAGAGTCCTTCACTTTGCTGCTGTTGTTCTGACAGGCTGAGCCATGGACGCAATTAGGAGACAGACAGACTGCAGATAATAGTCTGACCCGTCTCTTCTCTGTTGTTCCCTTTAACTTTAACATCTGTCTTTGTGATCAATCCACCGATCTCATCATATGTTATTCATTCTGCACTCGCAGTTCAGACATCAAGGGTATGTTTTCATTAGTATCATTATTATCATTAATCATCTCTCTGTTCAGTCATCATGATTATTATTCATATTCCATTGGTGTCCTATCTATTTATGAAGGCAGATAAACCACATATTCTGAACATCATTTACATTTACATAATTTACTGTAAAGTGTGTTGACTGATATACCTTACTCTCCTCACTTTTAAATGACTGTGAAATGGTAAAAATTGTGTATATAGTAGCAGAGACCGTAGAGCTTCTCCCCATTCTCTCCCCACTGAATCATATCCCTCTTCAAAATCTCTTCTACTCTAAGTACAAAAAATCTTTCTATCGGTCTCAACAACTTTGATTTCTTCTACTTCTACTCTGAACATAAATCTCCTGTGATTGTATCATCAGGATTGTTAGGATCCTGTGGTTGGCTGATCCCATTCCTGAAGCTAATTTAATTTGGTACTATCTGTAAATGGCTTTGGATAAGAGCGCCACACAAACATCTCACATATTATTTTAAAAACCTATTCTAAATCATGCAGTAAACTCTACCACGCACGCGCACTCTATAAAAAGGGACAGAGCAGACTTTTTCTGCTAAGGAGACTGAGGTATTTTGGAATGCAGGGAGCACTCCTGAAGACCTTCTTTGGCATCAGGCATTTTCTATGGAGTGGTCTTGTGGAGCAGCAGCATCACGGCGGCTGACAGGAGGAGACTAAACAATCTGGTAAGGAAGGCCAGCAGCGTACTGGGGTGTCCTCTGGATACCGTGGAGGTGGTGGGGGACAGGAGGATGATGGCTAAGCTCTCATCCCTGATGAACCACACCTCCCACCCCATGCAGGACACTCTGGCAGCTCTGCACAGCTCCTTCAGCCACCGGCTGATTCACTCCCGGTGTCTGAGGGAGAGGTACCGCAAGTCCACAAAACACTTATAACACATTAGAATAGTGGTTCTCAACTGGTCTGGCTCTGGGAGTCAACATCACCCTTTAATGACAAGTCGCGACCCAAATCGAGGAACATTCTCTACTTCTCAAATGTATTTAATGAAAAGATGGTGCAGTTTGAACCTGAGAGAGTACAGAACATGTATGCCAACACAAAAACAAGTTTAATGATAAACCAAAACGACCAGCTGGTGGCGATGCTAGAGAGGGAACTATTCCCTTTTACACTCAATTAGCTGCATTTTAATTAAAAACCCCAAAGTAGATCTTTAGGACACGAGGTATTACACCATACATAACAATTCAGAATCGTCAGCCATTTTTAAACAGACTCAACAGCGTTCATGCACAAACAAAAAAGTCCAACAACTAAGAAGTAGTTTCAAAAAGACTCAAATGACCTACCTTTAACTGAGAATACACACTCACTGAATCTATGACTAACACTTTACTATGGAAAATACTAACTACCAAGATCTTGCCACAGTTTTTTAAAACATCGGGTGTTCTTTGCACTTCGCTTAATGTAGTTTAACCACTTGGATGACATCTTGTAAGGTTCCATGAAGCACTGGGACCATATCCTTTGCTGCCAGGGCCTCTCGATGCAAAGAACACTGGCGCCAAGTTGCATTCGGAGCTTTGTCAAGAATTCTCCTCACGACCCCCAAGTTTTTTCCTGTCATGCAGGCAGCGCCATCAGTTGTGAATTTTATATTCAGGCTGTTTAATTTAATTATCCTAAAAATCCAGAGTCTCCCCTATATCAGGATGGTTTGACCCAACCTGGCACACGCTGCTGAAAACATGAAGGGACAAGTGCAAAACAAGTTGAAACCAGAGCTGGCAAAAAAACGACACTCCACTGCATAAAAAAGTCCCTTCAAAATAAAACTACAGGATTTTTTTAATTTATTTTGAATTTTTGCCCAGGCAAAGGCACCCACTGAAAACTGGTCCGCGACCCACCAGGCCCTATTTCTCGTACCTGGCTAAACAAAGTCAAGCAAATGTCCCAATCTCCATCTTAAATTAGCGAGATGATTGACATCAGGCTATCTGGGTTTCTTCACGGCTGATCCGCGCTGAAACGGTCTCGTTAATTCTAGCCAGACGTCAGTCATCTGGATAAATGTGCGCGCCCGCTCCTCTTCAGAAGGGATAATAATGGAGCACTGACACCACGATGTTCTAACAGTACAATGGCAAATAAACTCAGAGGAACCTCTTTTTATTTCTCTAATGAGAAGCAGGAGATGATCATCAAGGCATATGAGGAAGTCAATACCGTAGTCATTCACAGCAAACGCGTTGCGAATATTCCAACGTTTTTGCAACATTGTTGCCGTGAACGCAACTTTAACAGCCCCCGCTGCGAGACATGAGCGTCGCAAATATATCAGACAAGTTAAATGCGTCAGTGTTGAGAAAATGTATCGGCTAATTTGAAGTGCTTCATCACCCAAATCAATCAGATTATATTTACAAATATATATATACTTATGAGGATATATGTACTGTATGCACGTATGAATCATGTACTTTATATGTGTATATGAGTTTGAATATGTGTATGGGCGGATCAGTATGTATGTATTATTCATAATCAGAAATCCAATCAATTGAAGCAGTGAAAATAAATTGTGTGTGATTCTCTGTATTCTTATCACGCCCACCTTAATCATGTTCTACAATAATGATATGCATGGTGTACTAATAACACTGTCACATATGAGTGCTTTCAACACATCCATAAGTTTCTTAAGAGCTAAATAAACTTAAGAACAGCGGCATGCAGCGGCTGATAGTCTGTGTCTGAGACGGGCGATCAGCTGCGCCTGTGGTGATCAATGTCCGCGGCTCGAGAAGCTCTCGTAAATAAATTATTTCTTGCCGGCAAAATCTATAGCGCCGCGTACAGGAAGTCATGATGATGTAAAGGATGGATCCTGGCGATCTGAAAGAACTCTCTCCCTATAAAACTAATATAACTAATATCGCTCCTTCATCAATGAGGAAGTTAGCTGCCTTTTTTGTCCGTGGGAGTGTCCAGCTTATCCAGTGAATTTCAATAAGCCTGCCCGGGAGCAGGTTTAAATTTTTGGATGTGTTGCTATGGTGATTTATCTAAGCTTGCTTCGAGAAACCGAGAAAGCCTGACCTACGTCATCTTATCCTGACAATTAGCCCGCTAACTCAGTAAGCCAGGTACGAGAAATAGGGCCCAGTTGAGAATCACTGCTTTAGAACACTTTTGGCCACTTTAATTATGTTCATCATCTAGTGCAATATATAATACATTTAAATACTTTTCAAATACTGTTTTACTCCGTCTGGATATTTAATATTGCTATTCTTTTCTTATTTACTGTTTTTATTACTGTTTCACTGTTTATTTATATTACTTGATTTTGTTTAATTTACGATGTGTCTCTGTGTGCAATGCTGCTGTAATCCTGCAATTTCCCCACTGCGGGACAAATAAAGGATTATCTTATTTTATTTCATGCAGCTATTAAGAGGGAACAGAAGTATAGCATGTGTTAATGATAATAATAATACTGCTGCTGAACTTTTATATCACAGCTTAAAAATAAGATGTTTTGCTTTAAGGGGTCAAAGGAATATAGAAATAAAATGACTTGCAAAGTTATACACATTAAGAGTGACAAAGTAGCAACCCGGCACACAGACACACACACACACACACACACACACACACACACACACACTCACACGCACAGCTCTCAACATGGTGAACATATGCAGGTACATAAAGAATACCCAGGACATTTAGAGCTGGGGAGTAATGAACCTTGTCTTATGATGTAAATAACATTTTAGAGGTGTGCGTGTGTGTGTGTGTGTGTGTGTGTGTGTGTGTGTGTGTGTGTGTGTGTGGAGGCGGGTCCCATCGTTAATAATATCTCCTCTCTTGCAACATCTTCATCCAGCAGAGTAGGAGCTGATTAGCAAATCCAATCCAGATGTTTAGTGTCTCCTCAGAGACGTATTACTGATTCATAATTAGTTACTCTTTGAGTGTGGTTTTGTGTGTGCGAGCTCATGTGTTCACATTATTGAATGCATTTGGATTTATTCTCATTATTGATTAGTGCTGTCTACTTCCTCAATGCACATGTTTTATAGGTGTGAGGGTAAGTGTCAGATCTTTATTTAACAGCAGCTGAGCATCGTCATGTCCCTGGAAAAGGGAAATGTGATGTTCATTTATTGTGCTATTGTTTTATACATTTTCTGTCTTTGTCTCATCAGACGTTTTTGTTTCCTGTTTCAGTGAATTTCAGCCCTGTCCCTGTGAATCACGTTTTGAGGGTAACACATTTTGTTATGGATTTCGTTTCCTTTTGAAGTATCACAAATAAGTTGTATACACATGATTTTCACCAAGGAGACAGCTGTTTGTGTCCTGTGTGAATCATACATGTGTTGCCTATATATTTATATAGGCAACACATTATATATATATATATATATATATATATATATATATATATATATATATATATATATATATATATATATATATATATATATATATAAGGTACTTTTGTTGCGTTTTGTCTCAGTTTTGTAGTAATTTAAAGATAAATCCTGATGCTTTTTACTAACCTTACCAAGTGATGTTGTTGACTCAACTAAATGAAGCAGTTTTGGAGCTTTCTGGTTGTTGCTGTTTGTTTAGTTTTGTTTCATTTTACGCTGATCGTGTTTTAAACAGTTTCAAGAAGCAACCGTAATCTGGAAGTAAACATTTTCCCCTCAAAACATTATTGAGAGTGCAGTTTAGTTGTATGGAAAGTCATTTTAAGGCCACCTGCTATTTGGAGTCTATACACCCAAGGGCACATTCTCCTCTAACCAATATGACAGCAAAACTGAGGGCTTTGCAGCCTAAAACTGTGTGTGTACCTCGTTGCCAACTACTGCAGCTGTGCTCGTCTCAACCGGATAGACAGTTCTCGAGAGCCCCAATCCCAGTACACGTCGCCTAGACATCCCTCTTCGGCATTTCGGATACTGCACTCTCAGGTTGAAAGTTGTCTTTGTTCCACTGACTAATAACAATAAGAACTTTGCACTAAGATGCTTTAGGAGCAAAGAGTTGAGCAGTCACCCCTGCAAAGAATTTCCTGGAAGAAAATCAATGGGAAAAAAAAGGCTCTTCTGGCATACAGCGCAAGAAAAATCAATTTCTCTTGAACTGTGCCAGTAGTATTTTTAGGTGTGTACTTAGCATGTTATGCTTTATACTACCTCACTAAATGAAAGGGGGTGTATTCTACATTTTACTTCAATTTGTTGGGTACCACTGGACTACAGAACTGTATAAAAGGTTGTTCAAACTAGCTCTGGTTACAAAAATACGCAACAGCATACATCTAATAATATAATATATATTTCTGTCTTTTCTGTCTATTCTTCTGTCTATTCTTCTGCAGCAGTACTTGTATTAAGTAAATTTTTCTTTTAATACGGCTGAAGTTTTACTTACAGTCGCGGTCAGAAACGTTTAACTCGTTATGAAACAATGTCTCAATCAATGCAATACTAATGCGTCTATGACTTAGATCACCAGCGAAAATATTGGCTATTTCTATGAAGTTATTCTTAATGCTTGTCATTTATGCCACCGGGTGGAATCTGTGCCAAATCAGGCATAAGGAAGCAGGTTAACCAGAAAGTCCATAATCTCATACAGCAACCTGTCCACTGCGGACAGACCCACATCCGGCTTCAGAGCTCCGAGGTGAAGAGCTCTCCACCCGGCAGCAGCAGCTTAAGCCAGGTGCAGAGTTCGACTCCCTGCTCAGCCCGCTGGGAACCAACTCCACGCTGCTGGATGCCCAGGTGGTATTGCTGTTAAATGTGATGTTTTCTAAAGGGATTCTGGTGCTCAGAAAAAATGCAGCGTTTGTCCACAGAGACTGCCAAAATCAACGCAAAATTGAAGTATGATTTTAAAAGCAGGACTAAAGTATTTTTATACCATTATTATGGTACTTTTACTCAAAGAAACTAAATACCTCTTCCCCCACTGAAAACCCTCAAGGCTTAGAAATATCTTCTGCGCCCCAAATAATGACTGCAATCTTGTTCCGGACTACACCGGTTGCCAGTTATCTAATGCCCTTATCCACAACCGACACATTTATATTCCATGCACCGTGACAGAGTAGCTGGGGGCTCTGTGTTTTGCTCAAGGACACGCAGAGATCAAATGGATGACCTTTCATTTATCCGTTGTAGATTCTAGCCACTTGCCCTAATAGGTATGCGGTTACCCGCTTCATTAATTCATCATTACGAAATTGCCTTGGAGGAACAGAGAATATTTCATTTACATTTTTATGTAGCAAGCTGATCCCTGATTTGAACGCTTATACATGTGATGGATGGGCGCGGCTTAGTGTCTCGATGACACTCAACTGTTGATTCCAGAGGGAATGAATAAGCACTACTTATTTAAATATTGAATGTAGGATCAGTTAAGACGTCAGTTAAGATTATGGCTGCAACAATTATTTTGATAATCTGAGGTTTATTATAAAATACAGGAAAATAGTCCAGAGAATGTTTTGCCATTTTTACTTGACAAATATGCATTATTTTCCACAGAAAACATTTTGTCAAAGCAGTGAAAGCCCAGTTCGTTGTGTGTCCAAACACATTTGGCCAATATAGCTGATTGTTATTTGAATCTGCTGCCATGAAAGCAACAGTTAGTTTGACCTTGTGTCCTTTTTGTGTTGTTTTGTCCATTGTTTTTATTTGTTGTGCTAGCATACACATATGGAAACACGACAACACCATTAAAATTAAGCCATTTGGAAAAGACGCTCAGTGATTCAGGTTAAGAATTACCCAAAGGAATCAAGGCATTATTATGACATGTAGTTGTAACGCCCTTCACGATACACAGAAAATGTATGAACAGATTTTTTTAATGTTTAAATTAGAGTAGAGCCTGAACAATAAAATAGAGCAAATTATATGTAAATAGCACTAAACAAAGAAAGAGAAATAATATATGAAGTTACATATGTGTGCGTGCACTAGTCATTTTGTTCATAATACCTCACAATGACAGAACAGGAAAACTGTCCAACTGCCGAAATAGTGGAGGTCAAATTGGACCCAGAATATAGTCCATAAACTTTGATGGATATTTACAACAGACAGTTAGAATAGCCCAATTTTCCAATTAACTTGGTGAGCACAAAGCTTATATAATAGATTGATGGCCAAACCTTTTACGGGGCCTTCCCCAACCATCTAACGTTTACTATCAAATCTGTTGCACGTATACGGTTTCCTGCCGCCATCTGACGAGTGACCTTCAAGCTTCTCTTTTTTTAATTTGTCCTTTTAAGAGAACGCTTTCTCTTCGTACTAGCCCTGTCACCGAGTTCATTAATTTCATTAATCAACAAACTTAGCCTAAAGGCATAGGAGGTTATTACAGCCAAAAGAAAATGTGTTTAATATTAGAACTTTCTCATTTTATATTAATAGCTCTTTTTGTATGCATGTATCTTGAAATGTCAGCTAGGGATGGGTATCGTTTGGGTTTTTTCCGATACCGGTGCTAAACCGATACTTTTAAAACGATACCGGTGCCTAAACGGTGCCTGAACCGATACTTTTTTATTGCCAAGGCAATTTTTTTTCTTCAAATTGAACAATTTTATTAACTGTTTAATATATATATATAATATATATAAATAAATAAGTACATACAAAACACACTTCAAACTACAGTTTCAAACCTTTTAACTTCAAACTATAAAAATATATATTTAAAAAAAGAACAGACACAAGCATCAGGTGGCCTGATGGGACCGTGTGCAACAGAACTCAGACACTGTTGGATCCTAAAACTGCTGCTTTACTGGACTACACGTCATCAGTAATATCAACTGGAGAGATTTGTTCCATCAAGCCGAGGACGGACGTTCAAAAGCTCGTGCTCGTGTCTGCAGCGATCTCTGTGTGCGAGCACTGTGTGTGTGTGTGTGTGTGTGTGAGCGCTGGAAGCCCCGCCCCCTCCAGCCCCGCTCTGCATGCAGGCAGACAGAGAGCAGAGCAGCGAGTGTGCTCTGATCCGTGCTATTTTAATAATCGTTTTTAATGTGCGGGCACCGCGCTACCTTTTTAGTATCTATATACCGTGCAACTTTACAGAGTAGTGTAAAAAAAAAGTATTTAAATCGGCTCAGGCACCGGAAGGAAGCACTGAAATCTGCGTTGCTGGCACCGGTTCTCGGTACCCAACCCTAGTGTCAGCACAAGGCTTCTCTGTAGAGCAGAAGAACATTTTCCATGAAGATTTATGGAATTGAGCTGCCTTTGGTGCTGCTACAGAGAAGGTGTCAGAGGGTAATAGGAAGATCAATGAAAATGAGTGGTTTATGCTTCCATCACTGATGTATTGATTGATGCATCAACCAATATCACACTGTGTTTGCCGCCTGCCCGCTCACCCGCCTCTCTGTCTGTCTGTCTGCCTGTCTGTCTGTCTGTCTGTCTGTCTGTCTGTCTCTGTCACCTGTTTCCAAGAGAGAGAACGAGCTTCTCCATCTGCCCCTAGATCTTCATCACTCGCTCTCTGTCTCCCTTACTCTCGCTGCTTCAGTGTCTCTGTCATCACCTCCTTTATTTCTCACTTGGCTCACTTTGTCACTCGGTTATCTGTTTTTATCAGCGTCATTTTTCTCTCTCGCACCACACACCACTCTCCTGTCACATACCCAACTTCCCGTTGCACACACTTACATATTCTCCTCTTTTCCTCGAGCGAATATGAGAAGGTGTCTGCTCTCCCCATATGGCCTGTCAAGTTCCAGTAGTGAGAGTGTGGGTGGTGTGTTGCATTCTAACATAGCCTGTAAAAAAAGAAATCATATGTTGAATGGTGGTGAAATAGGCAGTGAAGAAGAACATCCATAGATGCGCCTTTGGATTTACAATACCTCAACAGCTGTAAATAATTAAAGGAAGTGCATTTTTTGGAAACTATCTATTATAAATCAATGATTGATCAGTGTTAGAAAAAATAAGCAGGTGGTGTTCTTGAAATATGCGGGTAAACATAAACAATGGGTAGACTGAAGATGAAGAACAATCCTACTGGATCTGTAATTATTCGGTTTGATTGTTTGTCTTATTCTACAACACACACAACAGTCTACAGCTGCACACTCTGTAATGCAAAAACAAAGGACGGGAAAAATATGTGCTTAAATACATGCAGTATAATAAAGTCAACTGACGGAAAAAAATAGTGGGCAACCAATTAAATGTACATGTATAAGGTCAATTGTAATTATTAGTTACTTTACACATCAAGGAATTATATTAATATATTATTACCAAGGCTTAACATTTTAAATGTCTTGAGGAAGTTTAGCAGGTTTGAATCAAGCATTCTTTGTTGATTTTCATGTCTTTGATTGTTGTAAATTGTCTTTAAGGTGCCACTTAAGGTTGTTTATACTATATACAGGATGGAAATAGGTTGTGATCTTTCAACAATTTTCTTTAATTCCAATCTTGCGACTGACTTTGGTTATATATATACATAAAAGAGGCAGAGTGGAAGAGAGGTTTTTCTATCGGTCCCTGGGTGGATTATAGTAACTGAAACAAATAGAGCCCAGTGGACTCGGTCACCTGCCATGCAGTCAATCCAATCTTTTCTGATGGAGCCAATTCTTGTTAGAAGGACATGTTGCTCTTAGTCCAAATTATAGCAGCATGCTGTGCTTCTACCTGCATCCAAGAAAAACAAACGTCTGTGTGTTATCTGTGTTTCACAGCAAACAGGATGATGGTTGTGTTGGTGGCGATAGTGGTGTCGAATGGCACATACAGGCGCGCTAATGACAAAACAGCTCTATCGACTGTTCAACAGAAAATAGGATGATGTTGATGTGTGTGGGAGAAGCTGCCATTCTAGAACATATTATAGCCTTGTAGTGACTAAACACAACTGTATTTCGTTCTGTTCTATTATATTTATATGTGGGCACAGATTCAGCTGGGATCAGAAGTATTAGAGCATCCTCTCATCATAGAGGAATATTGCATCAGTACATACATACTGGTATGATTCTACTTCATGCACGGAGGGAGTCTTCATCCGTGAGTTGTGGCGTTACCCTGACAACCTCCTTAGGTTTACTGCGGGATTCAGCCAGATTATGAATAATGGAGAAAGGTCAGGATAGATTTTCAATGGATTTATGGACCACATGGCCGTGGCTGCATCAGCAAGGATTCTGGAGCGATCAGTTCCATTACAAAGGGCGGGGGGTGTTCTTGCCTGAGGGGGGTCAGTGGGGGATAGAAGTACTGTATCTGCCACAAAGAAGTGGTATACATCCCTTAAATCAAAACGCCCTGCACATTAATTTGTGATGCAGCTCAGCAGTGTCTTCAGTTGTTCTCGTCATAAATCTGATATTTTAACAAAGTTATCAATTAATCAAAATATGATGATGAAAGTAAGAGCCATTCCCATGCTCAATTATGTCTCATAGGTTGTTGCAGCAACTCTTGATGATTGGATGGTGAGCACTTCTGTTCTAGAAACTGCTCAGAAACACTGGTAGTGTCCATTTTCATTCAGAGATGAGAGGTCAAGGGACCCTTTTGAAAATGGCCATGCCATTTTATCTGTTCGGTCCCTTCCTGACAGATCAAATATGTTGCAGGAAGAAGTTTACTTCAATGAATGATTGTCTGAATGGCTTTCAGATGGGTGGGCTACACAGACAAATAATTAAAATGTGTGTAGCTGTAATTTCCTTCATTTAAAAAAATCAAATCTCTTCAGCCATTAGCAACTTAAGTCTTCATTTCATGTTTCAAAGTGTGTGTCTAGTCTGCACATGAATAAAACGCTGATTGCTTACTGCCTGATTTTTGGAGCTTTACAGTAATCCCTCTCCTTAATAAGCTGTTTCATATGCCTCATAATTCAAAAAGGGGGTCAGAGTGAGCCTTAATCATTCATTCTATGTCTGTTTCTGCTCCAAAAGGCGGGCTGTCGTGACTTTTAATGTGTCCTTTTAGTGTATCACAGTGTGTGATGTGGGAGATGTCATTTAGAGAGTGTCAGCAGCAACCAAGGCTGAGAGTCGTGTCCCCCAGTTGACACCAAGTAAACAGTCACTTAGCCTGCGTATCTCTGTCCACCCCCATAACTCTGATGGAGACTAATGATCACACCCATGTGTATAATTGCTCTGACATCTCACGGCGACGGACCATGTAGAGCAGTAAATCGGGAACGGCTTTAAACAAAATCCAGGAATGGAAATTAGAAACATTCAACCACTATGGAAGGTCTACTTTTTTCTTTCTTTTTCGGAGCATATGGGGAAACAGGTACATGGCCGCATGCAGATACAAGCATGCAGAACACACCTATCTGCACTGGCATGTGTGACTTGGCAGACAACACCATTTTTAAACAGAGCTAGCCTTTGCAATTTGTTTGCATAATTTTAATTAAATGCTTGCTCAGAAGGACCCAATCAGGGTGTCAAATAGAAAGTAGGAGACAATAAATCCTTTTATATGTTAATCTACTTTACTATGACATTGTCTCACCTGTCAGGGAAATTAATATTTCACCCCTCAAATTACACAGAGGTATTTGATACAGTGCAGATAAATACAAGTGTTATTCCATCATTTTAGATTAGCTTTGCTTTTGGGCTGCTATTAATGATTTTTTACACTGCAGGTGTATTTTGATCTTTTCCAAGCAAATCTTGATAACATTTCATAGCTCCTTAGTGTGAAAACTGACCAAAAGATTTTTGTTTGTTTTCACTAATAGATTTTCTTCATGCCAGCTATTGTAATGCTAAATTTGTACACTTGAAGACATCAAAGCTTGCAATCTAAAAAAATAGTCATGAATCAGTTTGCCACCTTCCTATTTACAAGAAGAAAGGGAAGAGCTTTTTTTTCATTCTTCTGCATCTTGCAGAAAACAGCTGGGAGCTAATGGATTTCTCTCGTTGACTTGAGTGCACTGACGATCAACAAAACTGATTTGATTCATGAGGCTGAACAAAAACACACACACACACACAACAACAACATAAATCCATTGCATTTACACTCTGACAATCATCAACACCAAAGTATACAACAATATGGGAAATATGTATGTAAATTAAGATCAAACAATCAAGTCCACTGAGACTGAGATACACACAAATTGATCATGGCCCAGTCCTAATTCAGTAGGTCTATATGGAGACACAGCTTGTCATAATTAAGTCCTTTATATTAAGCTCACATCACATGACAACATTTCCCCATCTGCCTGACAGGAGGTGATACCTTTTAGGATTACACAAAGATTTTACATAAACTGAGACAAGTCTGATGTAGCTTTAGTGCTCTTTTACTTTTGCGGAACATTTGTAATCTAATGGGGAGGGAACTTCCGGAAACATTTTAATCATATTAATTAAACCATTATGTATTTGAGAAACCTAATAAGAAGATCAAATTAGGACTTTTTGTCTGATGACATTTTTTTTAACATGTCACAGTAAGAAAAAAATAAGGATGTTAAATGATTGACTAAAAGACGGCTGAATTACATTTAGCTGCTTCCAGTTTCAGGGTCATGGCACTGTGCATGCGGGGTCACTGGCTTGCTGTCATGGCTTGCTGGGACACTTGAAAAGAACAGAGTCATTGTTAATGTTATTAGTTGCACCGGTGCTTTTCCTACTATGATAAATTTGTTGTGCAAAGGGTCTATTATACTATAAGGCACAGGTCTTGGTGCCCGGTCACAACCCGAGTCATCCATCACGCAACTCAACAGGAACACCTTGCCTTGAGGGGCCATTCACCTCAGTCAGCAGCCTCTTACTGTACCATTTATTATGACCACACACACACACACACACACACACACACACACACACACACACACACACACACACACACACACACACACACACACACACACACACTGACAGCGTTTGTCCTCCCCCCAGGTGACGATTCTAATCATCCTGGCCCTGGCCTTCCTCGCCTGCATCGTGTTCCTGGTGGTTTATAAAGCCTTCACCTACGACCACGCCTGCCCAGATGGATTCATTTACAAGGTAAGACCCATAAGTGGCTAGTATTTTATTTTACGGCATTACAACACACCTACTCACAGTCCAGAGAAAGTCAGGTGGTTAACAGGGCAGCTGTAAAGTACAGTTGAAAGTAAGCCTCCACAGGATAAGTAAAGTGGTAATGATTATTTTAATTATTGATACATTTTTAATTGGATTTTTTTGTTTTTAAAATACCCCAAAATAGGTAGACATTTCCTACAGCCCGAGGTTACGTTGTCAGATTACTCGTTTTGTGGAACAAAAAACAAGAGATGGAGAAAAGAAGAAAATTCCAGATGTTTGAACAAAAAAGGGTTAAATAATTCCTTTTTGCAAAAGTAAAAGGTTGACAATTTGTATTTGCTTTCTATTTTAAGTTAGAGAAGACAGATATTACTCCTAAACCTGGCCTTGGAATATATATTTCCAGGCAGGAGCTGGTTAATTTATCTTAATTTAACGCAAAGACTTGAAACGAGGGGAAAGAATCCAAATCCACCTGAAGCTTTCTAGTTAGAGTGTTTAGTCCACACAAACAACAAATGCTAAGAACAATAATGTCCTATGTTATGAGGGCTTTAATCTCTATAAACAGATTTTGCATTCATATGCTGAAGATTTTGGTATCGGAAGCAATATCGGAGTAATATTGACCAATCAAGTTTGAGCAGGCTGTGGTGGAATGAAGGTAAACAGTTCGCGTGGAGAGCAAAAGAAGTGGAAAGCATTGACCGAAATGCAATCTCGAAACCCATCTGGCAATGATTTCACTTTTTGTTAGTTTAACAATCTACTACTTGTAAACCGGCTACTTGTGAAACAATCTGGTCAAGTTGCAAATTGGACTGTAAACAATGAGCAATTTGGACCTTTTGAAGATGCTGGCTGGAGGATTTCGTTATCTTTGGACAGAGCCAAACCCTGTTTCTTATTGTTTCTTTCTTGTTGTTTCCAGTCTTTAACCCACAGTCTCCTTCTCCAGCCTTTACGTTTAATGAACAAATATGTGTGGTATCAATGTTTTCAAAATAATCAATAAATGTATTTCCAAAATGATTTCTTTCAGTAATTGACAAATTAACTATCCTTCTAAGAACTAGTTACATATCCTCTATAGTCTATACCTAAGAGTCCTTGTGCAAGGCACTGACTCCTCTCTGCCCTTCACATCTCCCTCTGTACATTCTTTCTAATCTAAATAAAGAATTAAAGGGGAGTGCAGTCACCGCAAGGCAGTGGGCGGTCCGTGGATTTGGTACCTATGCCTGCTATTTAGTTTAACAGCTGATCGCTGATCAAAGCTAACAAGGCTCATAAGAAGGCAATCATCAATCAGTGATATCAGTGATTTTGTTATGACCAGTATAATTAAATGTAATTTAGGCTTTTGTTCCTTGACACAGAATCCAAAGAAAGAGACTCTATTGAGGCTGCTCTCATATGCCATTAGCCATGTCGACTATTAGATGCAAATTAGAATTACTGCCTATTTGAAAATAATGACCACATTATGGTCACTAACCCCCAATTTATATGGATTAGGTCACAAAAGAAATTGGTTCATACAGCCATTCTTATCCAGCAATATGCTTTCCAGATATACACAGTATTAGTGTTGAATCTTTAAAGTTATGCAGCATGTGACCCACACAGCCTTTCCTTTCCTTTCCACTCTCCTCTACTCTCCAGTTTGTACTTTGTGAAAAATGTCACCTTGGAAGTCTGTGTCTCGAGACAAAACTGGTCTTTAAGGTGGAATAAATCTAGTTCCAGGCTCAAAGTCTCCACAGGGTGCAGTCTGCAGAGGTATTATTAGCGGTGTCACATGTATGTTCACTGGGTGTAAAAGTGTTGATAGAAAAACTTCGTGCCATATTTAGTGAGCAATCACTCACACAATATGGCACGTGCACTGCACAACTGCACAAAAGGTTGTTAATGTGTACACACTGAAGCACATTATAATGCTATATGGACTCGAAATACACTAATATGCACATGCATTACAGTATTATGTCCTGTGGGTCCCCTCCCTTCCAAATGTTCCTGCATTAGATTCAGTAATATAAATGGCTTATTCTATCTCTTCCCTTTTTCCTCTAATAAAAACAGGGCTGTACAACAATACAGAGTATAGGCTCCGTGCAATTGTATGTAGAGTTTGACTTTTCCTCTGACTGGCTGGTTGGGACCGAGAGGACTTCGACAACAAACAACTGGATCATTTTATCCGATTGTATTCATGTGCAAACAAGATACATATGTGATTATGCTCAGTGCAAACACATCTTGTTTAAAACTATGCATTCCACAACTACAGACCTGTAATTTAAATGTTATATATTTTTAATTTTTCTCCCTCACAGCACAAGAGGTGTATCCCGGCGTCTCTGGAGGCCTACTACGCTGCCCAGGATGCCAACTCGAGGGGCCGTTTCTACACAGTGATCAGCCACTACAGCATGGCCAAGCAGACCACCTCGCACTCTGTCACCCCCTGGCTGCCTGGAGGGGCCCCGGGGCAGCAGCATGACGCTAAACCCCCCGCTGGCGAGGGCCACTGAGTTAGCTGAGCGGTTAAAGTGTGTTGTAAACACATGCAGACGTGAAGAAACACAGGCAGATAGAGACGCACACACACGAACATGTAGGTGAACATCTTTCATAGATATAGATAAAAGAGACGCAACAGAAACACATCCAGTATAATGCCAGTATAGAGGGAAAACATGCATGCAGACATAAAAACGCACATTCTAGGTTATATTCCGATTTCCCTTGACTGCCCATTTATGTGCTCACTTCCTTATTGAGGGGCATTTCCCATTGAACCTTTGCTGTTTTGGGATTATCATTGTCTGCTGATACACACTCCCACATACAAACACAGCCTGCTCTCTCGTTACCATGTTTTTAAGCCCTTCCTCTTAATTTATTATTTATTGACTGTCTTGATATATTTATTTTTTACTGTAATGTATGGATGATTTTTATGTGATTATCTTTGTACAAAGGCACGAGTCGATGCTGAATTTCACGCTTCCTCTTAGTGAGATTCTCTGAAGTTTGAAGTATTTTTTTTTTCAAGTGTATTACTGTAGTTAATGTAAATTCATCCACGGCCCCTTTTCTCAGATCACTTTATATTCCAACCCCAAAAAAATATCAGTATGGTCTTGTATTGCTGTAACACATTTTTAAACACAACATTTTAGCTGTACTGTCTGAGGAAGGCTCGATGCCAGAGTTCACAGCCACAGCACATCCTGAGTTGATCTAATTAATTTTTCCATCATGGTGGTTTGATAGCCAATATACAATGACAATTCAATGTGCTGTGTTATACAATTTAAATCCTGATATCTCCCAGTGACCCAAGCTGAACCTGTACCTGAACTGTGTGCTCAGGCTAGTTCTTTTGTGTGTATGCATTGTAGTAGCTTTTATTAGGAGGTTTTCATTTCTGTTTCTACAGACCTACGATTCTTTCATGCAAGTTACTTACATATTGCTTCAGTGTAGTAGCTCCATGAAACACAATGTTGAAGATGCAAAAGGAAATACCGTGCATATCACCGTCTCTTGCCCACAATGTTTTTTTCCGCTGAGATTTACATTTATTGATGGGCTTCAACTGCAGTCGAGTTCTGTTCCTGTACCATTTTTTTTTAATTTGGCAATGTTGGATCTTTTGTTAAGAGCGCTTTTATGAGATATTGTGATGTTGTTAGTTGATATATAGCGGTACCTGGTGTAATTTATCAGTGATCTTGTCCCTGTTCTCTTGGTTTGAATTCAAAATAAAACAAGCTGTGACCTGTACAGTGTGTCTCTGTCAGTCCCACTTACCGCTGTGTCTCTGTAGCACTCACACAGCGCTTAATGCAGCCTGAAGCAGTGCAGTTAAGGCTTTTCATGCGGCGCATTATATTATTCAGATACGCATACTCCTACTCAAATTCATACTACATTAGATATGTTTTTGGCCGTTTGTGTATAGGACATGCCAGAGCTGCAGAGAGATTTGTTGGTTGTAATGATGACTAGCTGTAATTGACAGCAAAAATGTACTAGAAGAATACCTGGATCTGTAATGGCTACAGGATACATTATGCATCCACATATTGTACACTGTGAATGGCAGATAAGGCCTCTGTTCTTCTGATGAACAGCACTAACAGCTGTGTCTTCAGTGAGGGACAAGAATAGCTGGCTTTTCTAATTACATGCTTGTATTCTAATTAATCTGTCAGTGTGAGATGTCCGCTGAATGCAACAGAGCGTTCAGCAAAAGAGAGAAGAAAACACAACGAGGAGAAAATGACAAAACATTTGAACTGTCCAGGAAATGGGCTTTTAATAGCAATAAATGATCTGGGCACCGGAAGTAAGACACACACAAATTAAACCATGTTAAGCAGAATCAGACAGATAATGTAACAGTACCATGTTAGTATGGAAATATGTTTTCAGGGTTTCTATCTTGTGTTGAATCAAGTCAATCAGGGCCAGCAGTGTTGAAATGCAAGAAAATTAAAATGGGATATTTGCATAATGCGCGTCTGCTTACCTTCATCTCCGGACAGCATGAACCATGGCCAATTCTCGCTGGCAGGAAACAACAATTAAAACTCACTCAATTGAAACAAATTATGGAACACCGCTCTCCATTTTTCTATCGCTAATGATGGCCACGGTGAATGTTTTATTTCCGGACAACCTCTAATTGTCCTATTGTGTTTACTGAGAGATTACAGCCATGCTGAAAGCATTGCCTACATCGCTCACTTCTGACCAAACGCTGGAGCCAAACATATTCTACCCAAACCAGTTAATGAACGAACCAGTTTATTGTTCTTCTGAGAGAGCTTTGGCAGGGCACCTGTTGTTGATCATGGTCTATAAGGCTTATTGAAACACCTCCAGCTACTCAAATAATATCCTCTTAAAATAATAAAAGTTGCATTAGCGTCATGTGTAAAATATGAGTAGAAATACAAGTTGGCTCAATTCTTCTCATCTAGTCATTTGCATCTTTGCATTGAGTGTATATAATTGTGGAGTGCTACTGTAACATAGTAACAGCAAAATTGCCAACATACTGATGTTAAGCAGCTATATTTTTTGTTCCCCATTTTAGTTCAGCATAACATGCTGTCCTTTGCTAATTAGCACTGCACACTTAAGGCTAATGGGGATAAAATAATAATTATAATAATGCATTTAATTTGTAACGCACTTGCGGGTTGTCAACCAAATGCAAACCAAACTACAGGACATTCACATTTTGGCTTAAAGACAGCACTAGATGTAGAGTTAGGGGTTAAAGTTCATGCTGAGGAGGGCCTGAATGTGTGGCAACTCGTCTCATAGTAAGCAAAAAGCATGAACTGTTAAGTTATTGTTAGAAGAGGTAGAAGGAAGAACTGATCATGAGGTTTTCATGGATATCCTGATGTTTCCAGTTTTCTTCACTCCCACATGGATACACAACAGAACTGACTCAGATTGGTTGCAACGACAACACAACACTGATATGTTGTGAATTAAGGGGTCGGAGGAAAAGCGGCACCTGGGGACTTTAATATCGGGTCTCTTTCTTTGCAAAAACAGCGTTCTATTTCCTTCAAATGCCAATAAACCAAGGTATACTATAAAATACTAAACAAAAAACTTAGTTTTAAGTATATCTTAAAACATAAAGAAAAAGCCCTCACTTGCAACTGCTCATTATCTTTTGTCAACATTACAAGACAATAATATGTATGATTTTTTAAGCTCACTGATTTTAGCGGAACTACTTAATGTGATATCCATTTCTTCTCCTCACACTGCAAAAGCGTACAATCCTTATTAGACCATTCATCTAAAAGACCTTATGGCCCTGATTACTTACGAGGGACAATTGGCAATCAGATATGAGATGAACTGTGGCTTAATCCTCTCTCTGGCTCTCTAATTATAACAGCAAATGGCTTCCAGTGGTATAATACATGCTACATTTTTGCCAGTGCAGGATATTAGATATTGACGTGAGGAAGGACTGATTGTTGCAGACAGGTCATTGGTATTTTCTCAAAGTAGAGAGGGATGTTGAAGGAAGGAGAGGGAAAAGTAGAAGAAAAAGGAGAGAGGAAAGGCTTTGTTTCAATTGGCACTGAGGGAAATAAGGCTTGACATGTGAAAATGAGCAGCCATATGTGTCCATCTTATTGTCTCCCAACACAGGAAAAGATCTGATGGGTTTGCAACATCCCTGATGGTTGGGAGGTACTGTGTTTGTATCCACAACATGATGATAAACTCTGCTTCTCTGTTTGGCCCACATTCCTTTTTCTATTTTATGCTCAGAGTCTCTTCCTCTTCAATTCCTCATTCATGTACACCTTTCTTTTTGCTCACATTTTGTCTTTTTTCATATTCAAGTTCTGTATTCGTCTGTCTCTTTCTTTCCTCCACAATCTCTGTCTCAACACAGACCTCATTGCTGCTACCTCTCATCCACCTCGGCTCTCAGCTACTGAGAATGGACAACGCTGTTTTGTTTTTTATAATTGTGGCAACATGTCCTAATACCAAGGGTACCAAATGTATCGGCTACTGTCATTGTACATATCTTAGTGAACATCTGTTTGCAGATGTGTCCAGCAGTTCAAAGATCTCTGGTGGCATGTCCACTGTTCCTGCAGTTGCAGAAACAAGTGAACACTTTGTTAAGATTGGGGACATCATATTTGTAAAAAAAAAAAAGCTTAAAGCTGCTATACACTAGATTGTAAGCATCACTATTGCCTCTTAAACACTCTCAACATGGCGACAGCTAGAGCTTAGTTTATACTTGCTGTAGTGAAGCTGGAAAGAGTGAGTGTGTGCCAGAAAATGATGTAACCACGGCGAGCGCGTGGTGGCGGTCGCGGCGCTTGGTTGTGCACCTCTGAATATTTGTAATTTGGCGCGTACGCTCACGTGTCTGTGACAAATAGTTTACTGATAAAAGCAGTATTTACATGTCTGGGGATAATACAAAAAAGACCATTTCACTTTGAAATGCTTTAGAAACAAGAGGCCTTAAACATCTTCATTGTTTACAGGATATTCAACCTTCGTTTGCTTATCATGCATTTCATATTTTATTTCTTTCTTTACAGCGCTTGCACAAAAGCAGTAGACCATGAATATGAGATCTGACTGAGTTTGCAGATAACTACAATTCCTCTTCGTCATTGAGGAAGTTACGTTATGGCTTGTCGCTGGTTACACCTACAGTCTGCGGCCATATCTCTGGGTTACACTTGTTGTCTTTTTGATTCTTCACAGTTAAATGTGTTTGTACTCTCTCTGGCGTTGTATTATTGTATATGAACGCCTTCATACACACTCTGAGCTTGATTTACTCCCTCAGTAAACATTGTAAACTTACATTCATGGTTTCAATGGATAGTTTTAAGTAATTCTTAATGCAGCATGTTCATTTAGTAAATATGGTCAATTTGAGAGTTACTTTGACCATAAAGCAGAGTATGCTCTGACTTTGATTCAGAGGTTTCTGTCGATAGCAGAGCCGTCCGTAAACGTGTTTCTACACTCCTCCGCATTCCAAATATGGAAACTTCTGTTTATTGGTTGCGGGAAAAACTAATTGCCACTTGAGGCTTCAAAACTGCAGTCCACAAAACCAATGGTTGAGGTCACCATAACTACGTCCATTTCTTATATAGTCTATGATTACAACACACAGGAGGAGAGCAGATTCATTAGCCATTACTACATATATCTTATCTTTACAGAGCAAATGGTTTGCTGCTAAATTAATGCTCTGAATCCTGTATAGTGTACTTTGTATTATATATTATACTATTATATTATAGTGTATTTTTAGTACTGCACTTTAGTCTCCCCAGTTATTTATATGACTACATGTTTGCTATATTTTATTTAGTATAATATTCTAATTATGAAATGACATTTAAAAATGTCTCTGTAAACATTTGTTAACCAAATAGAAAATAAAATAAAATGATCAAAGAAACAGTGCAGCCTTGTGTCTTTCCTTTCCTTCTCCTTTTACACCGACACATCCACTAAAATGCACTTTTACACACATACACACATCTGTGTCATTTATGTTCTACACCTCCATCCCTCCCCTTAGCCATCTCCCCTGCTGTCATAGAAAGGCTGCTTCTCAGCAGTTGGCTCTCGGAGGTCTAAAAGAGGAAAATAGAAGGAATAGAAGGAGAAAAATAACAGTGGAGAGGAACAGACCCGGATGGATTTACAAGAGGAGGCATCAGGAGTTTTATCAAAGCTGGACAAGACAGACTTGCACACTGCACATGCTGACAGTTTTGTATGCAGTGTTACAGATTTGCCATTTCTTTGTCATTTCTTTGTGCTCAGTTTTTCCTATAATAATAATAATATATTAATTTGATATGAGCTGAAATGACAAATGCATGTTTTACTCCTGGGGTTTTTCATGGCAGCTCCACTTTGTGGAGATGTGTTTTAACATTGAAGTAGTGCCGATTTAAAGCTACAAAGAGAAGAAAAATAACAAAAACAAGTAACCTTCCACATGTCTGGTGTTATAGCTGTACTAAATATCTGATTTAATAAATGTCTAAATTTAAGTCAAACAAAAAGTTTTTCATTGGTGTTTCACAGTTTGAACTACACAACTATGAAAATACAATATAAAACAGTAATTTTCATTTTAACAGAAAAAAAAGAATTACCTTCCATCCGAATCTCAAATACATGACTTTATGCACTACGGATTACACACACTGGCGAGGCACTTCAAAACATAGAATATTCTTCCAAATTTGAATAAAGATCTGATGTTTCTTTCAGGAAAAACTTGAATGACAAAAATAGATTGTTTGTCATGCAACACCCTGCAAAACACATCATATGTTCATATGACTGAAAAGTAATCCATTCTATAAATTGCCACACAGAATAACAAGGATTGCAAATCATGTTATGTGTGACATATTGTGACCAAAGTTGACTGTTAGAAGACAGTATATAAACTGCAGTTTCTTGTGTAAAAGTCTGGCTCTTTGTACGCTCCAACCCTCCACCCCAGCCTGCTTCCAAGAGACTTTCCAGCACTATAACTTCACGTTACTTCTGTCTTTGCCTTCGAAAGAGAACAAAAATGAATGTCATGGCCACAAGAGATCCCTGGAATGGAAAAACTTAACCATAGGTGTTTTTTAATATTTGAACAGCTAGAGAGAGATAATTGTCCTTTTAACTTGATATTTGTGGTGGACGTGGTGGTGTTATGCCATACGACCTCCATTTTGAGAAATGTATCGCAGGCTATCTGAACCAATCATGTTTATGTTCACTGTAGCCAGCAAGAGCTAGAGTCTGATATAAGAGAACTGGACAAAGGTTCAATGTCAAGGTCACTCAGTGATGGACAGACTGACTCTTGATGGTAATACAGCTACAGATGTGGCTCTTTTTTTTTTTTTTACAGATGTTTGTTCCAGCCTGGTTCCCCCCACCCATTTACAGGGATGTCAGTTAAGTCTACAACCTCTTACTGCTGCTGGGGCACTCCCGCTGCGTTTGGTACATATAATATTAAAAATACTCAGCACAGCTCAATTATTTAGAAAAAATGTCTGGGTTATGGGATGCAAGTTGTGCCTCTCTCTCAGGGAGCCGCTTCAGAGCATAATAATCTGTCCGTCTGTAGTATTTGTTTTTGCAATAAACAGGAAATATGGCTCAGCAGTGAGTCAGATTTTTATTGTTTATATAACTTCATCCAAGACTCATTAGGTCACAGGTCTGCAAATATATTTGTCATGCCTAATTAGTTTTTCTTAAGTACCTTAAGTCTGGAGACAAACACAGACACACAATCACTTACTGAAAGTCGAGAGCGCGGTAGACTGTGCCTCTAAGCAGACATATGTTCATTGGACATGGACATTCATACTCAATCACACATAAAAGGCACTTACACACACAAACACACAACCCACACTCTGGTCTTTGTGTAGGCTGTGGAGCTTTTTTGCTCCACAGCACTCCCTGCTCGCCAGTCCCAGTGAAACTGGGGCAATGGGATAATCCCTGGTCAGATGTCAGTCATATTTAAGAATGGATGCCAAGGCACTGCTTGCTGCAGACAGCAAACTGTGCTCTGTGAGAGCAGGGATTACTAGGTTACTAAGAGATGACGTTAAATACTAGCCTGTGTGCATTGCATGTGCACTTGCTAGCTACAAGTGTGTTTATTTATGATACGTTTCTTCTCAAGAGGTTGGACCAGCCAACATGGGCAGGATACGGTTCAAATACTGTCATGGATAATTAAATGTTGTAGAGTACTATGCAGAATCGACCAACTGATCAATCAACTAATCATTTTACTAAATGCAATATTAATGAATGCAATTTTTTGATGGCTTCAAGTCACTGGATCAATCATGCCGTTTATGGTTAACTTAAACAAAAATCATCAGAATTACAAGCAGGCATACATGTATATGTTCGTCAGAAAAATAGACATCTATGTTATCACTTCACTACTGATTTGCTGTTGAATTGTAATATCAACATGCATTCAACTAGTTTGTTTAAAAATAAACTCTCTTCGTACATACGTACATAATGTGTACTCTGCTTTGGGTAACCACATTTTCCACTTCTCATTTCTCCTGCAGAAAACAGGGAGTCATATAAATACAAGGAGTAACCACAGAGGAAGTAAGATAATTACAGTGAGAAGCCGCTCTACTTTTAGTCGAAGAAAAGAAGGAAGGAGAGGGCAATCTTATCACTTGTTGATGAGAAATGGTTTTCTCCAACAATGAGCTAATGTGTTTGTTTTCTACCCGAGAGAATGAACAAAAAAAATACTGCAGAGGTGCATGGATTTGTGAGTTAATAGACTGTACAATATAATTGAGTGTCTTTAAAAGAGTAATCCATCTATTTTGGCACTCTTACCATGTCAAGTTTTCTTTAAAAAAAGGATGAAAATCAATACAGCAGAATCCGATATATGATATTTTTCATTCCACATATGCTTCTTATTATTACACATACATTATCCACAATGCAACTCGACCAGACAGTTCAGTCAAAGGTTCAGTTACTTTCATGGGGTTCATATACTGTAGAAAAGAAGTGGACGTAGCCACCATGGAAGCATCACGTTTGGCATTTGTCCGTCGCTGTTTTGTTTTCTATACTTTTCGACTGAAGACTACAAATTCGAAAATCTGAGCTTTTGGAGTTCCAAAGAAACCAGACCGCTGCAGCCCGGTCCTCATCCGTGCTTGAGGCTAGCGGCTCCAGGCTACAGCAATAATGTTCAGATACACTTTTCCATACATACTGTGAACCTGTTCCACAATGATGCAATCAAATAGAGAGCAAAGGTGGAAATCATGATTCAGGTAAAATCCTTAAATTGTAATTCTTTACAAAATTCCTTTTCCATAAACACTTTCCAGTGTTGTCGCTCTTGTGAAGAGGGGAGAAAAGATAAACTAGAAAATTTCGCAAAAATTTTTGAAAGTGTGGCTACTACTGCCGTAAGACGTCGCAGTATATATACATTACCGGTCGTGAGATGTGTTATTGAGGTTATTGAGGTACATTATATATATATGCCAACATTAGCTATGAGGGCTTGATGGTGTAAATATGAATGGGACAGCACTTTGCTGCAACATATCACGTGATTACATAAACAAATATTGTGTACAATTGTGTATTTATTTTCTATTTAATACAATAATCTTCATTTGAGCTTTATGTTAAGACACAGTTAAATCATGGGGCTTTTATATTGAAAGGGAAGACAGAAAGACAGACAGGTAGACAGACAGGAGGCGTTACAATGCCTTTGACTGAATATCTCCAAGTCATGTGTGTGCAGATTTTCTACCAAACCATCTGTTAAACCCCAGATTTCAAGGCAAAAACATGCTCAAATCTCTAATATAGTACATTCACCAGAGAGGAAACAAGCAGCCGATCGCATTGATATGCTTGAATATTTTTCTGGACTTAATAATGTGAACGTGAGCGTCAGTGGAGCTGTTAATCCTGATTCAAAGTGACATACGCGCGCACACACACGCGAACGTGCACGCGACCGTATTAACACGCGTATTAACAGGCCGTTCGCGCGTGTATGAATACCAGCCCCTATTGTCCTTGATCTCTCAAGAATCAATAACTCCTTGACTTTAAAAAAAACAAAAAAATAAAATAAATATTATTTATTTTTTGCATAAATAAGATCAAAAGTCAAGAGTCTGAGTGCAGGCGACCGTATTACCACGTGCATGCGCGCGGCCTTTCGCGCTTGCACGTATGTGTGTGTGTGTCCCCACAAAGTGAAGCGGCAGTGGTTAGTTAACTTGAAACACCTGTGTCATGAGTGAGAGACTGAGTTGTATGATCCCCATAGCCTTCAGTGCATTATTTTTTTTCATAAAAAGCTTCATGTCTCATCGCACACTTAGACACACACATAGTCAGGATGTCAGCTGACCAACTGACAGTTCCTCCTGCGTGCAGTGTTGCCAACTCCTCAGCAAGAAAAATAGCTATTGGCTGTCTTAAAAGTAGCTAGAAGTCGCTAAATGACGTCATCGCCTAATTTGCATAATTGTAATGGAAGCTGTAGGAGACAGGAATATAGTGATATAGCAATTGTTTTACTCATTAATGCCAGCTTGCTTTGGGTGGAACTGTTATAATGTTGCTTTGCCTTTTGAGTATGATTTTTAGTTGTCATATGTTTATTTATAACACAAAGTTTGACATAAATCTGCTTCACAGTACAGGCAGTATAGCCTTGTAGCATCTCCAATAAACGGCTACAGCCAGCTTTTGAATTCAGGGTTTGATTCCCACTCCTTTTGTATTTTTGAGCGTACAGTTAGACTGAGACATGATGACTATATGTTTAGCTGATGTCACAGAGAGGCACACACAGTGGACAAGGTGTCTAAGGCTTTTATTTTAGTGCAACAGTGAAGAAACATTTACATCCAGCCAGGGCGGGATCAGCGGCGGCTTTGTGCGATTAATTTTTAGTCTAGACGCGGAGACGTGTGGGTCTCTCCTCTCTGCTGGTACTGCTGCACGACTCTCTCGGCTCCTGTGAGGCCGCCTGTGAGTGCTTTGGGACGGCGGAGGGGGCGGGGCTCACGGCAGCACCTGCTGCTCGCTGAGGACCAAGTTGCAGCGGCTGCATTTGGAGTTGGAGCTCATCAATATTGAAGAGCAAATGCTTATATTGCAAATGTTGATGCGCAGGCGACAGAGAAGACGTTTGCAGAGGTGGTGTAGGAAGACAGACCGGAAAAAGCAACTGCCGGAACTGCAGAACGATACGTGCCGCGCTTTCTCGTCAGTCTCCAAGACACCAGGAAGTCTCCAATAACACACAAAAAAGTCTCTAGATTTGTCGCTAGTCGCTTTTCACAAAAAAAGTCTCCAAGAGGGTTTGGAAAGTTGCCAGATATAGCGAGAAAGTCTCCAAGTTGGCAACACTGCCTGCGTGTGTGTGCGTGTGTCACCGGTTGCCATGGTGGCAGTCCTGACTAGCTAACTTGAAACAGCTGTGTCACTGTCACTGAGCGGGAGACTGGACTGTGGATTTAATGAGAAAACAACCTTTCAAACTATTGTATTTGATGGACAACCCTGAATCCCATCGCAAAAAAAACGTAATCATGAGAAGCACAAGACTTCTGAGAACGATTCCGTCGACTTAAATATTTGTAAGGATTTAGAAATGATAGTGTAGCTTCAGTTTATAAAGTGCTCATGTTTCCGTCATGAGAGAAAATTGTGGTCCGATTTAACATGGAGGTTGATGGAGCAGTTGGCCGGACTTCATGTCGCTTTCAGGCTTGCTGACAAAAAAGTATAAGTTTGTTGGATTCCATGACGCATGTTTACCACAAGCACAATATTTCCAACGTTTTCATATATAAATTATGCCTCAAAAGTCAATATTGTGGAGTGAATGGCAAAATACAAATACAAATAAGGGGGTTAGTACAAAGCTCCTCCTGCTCTAGCTATGACATCACCACTCTAACCTGCCCCATACACACCCATTGTAAACTCTGAAATGGTTCCCACATTTTCCTAAACTTGAACAATAATTACATGAAAACTGTGCTAGCTATCAAAAATGCTCAATTGGGCAAATAAACTCCAGACTTTTATCAACGTTTTAAACTTTAAATCATTTCTCTACGATAAATTATGGCGAGTCACTGTGGGCACAAAGATTAATGTTTTTTTGCTCTCTTCAGTCCGAAACCCAAGTCAAGTGAATGAAACAATTTCTCATCGTTTTTCGCACTTTTCGGGAAAATGGCCGGTCGAATCTCTTAAAAAAGTAATTCCAGGCGATTCCCGATCAGGCCGCACGTTTTGATTTATTTTGACGCATGTGCGGGCAACGCCGCGGGAGGAGATATGGTCCAATATTTTGCGGAATAAGAAGAAATATAGGCTATAATAAGCCCGCAGGAGAACATGATGTGCGCTTGTGCAGGGGTCTATGACCCCTTGCAGTTGAGCCACACTTAATGAATGGCAAGTTGAAGTTACTTGCACAGATGCACTGCGACAGAGAGCCAGAGGGAAGACCGCAAAATTCTCCTAAAGTTGGCTGTTGCAGAATAACCCGCTGAGATTTGACATAGTGACGACCACAGGTGCAGAATAGGATAAACCAAGCTGCAAATATTCTGCCCACTGAATGCCTCAGTATTCTCTGCCTGGATTTTGCAGATGTGCAGTAACAAATTAGCATACATCTTATTATGTTTTGTGTCCAAAAAATATATATTTTTGAGAATTTAAGTGAATGTTGTAAAATGCTGCCTTCAAGTGTTCTAGTTATTGTATGTATTTTCTGTCAGTATCATTGTAAAAGTACTTCTGGTATACTTTCTCAGTGTGTAAAACCGAATGTGAAGAACAATCTGTACATCCATTGTTGGTAATGCTTAATTGTGATGCTTAACACAGCTGATCAGCTCTTTCAGAATAAATAAAGACACTCCGTGCAGAGAATAAAGACAAAATGTGCATCTGGTATGTAATTAACGTACAAATGGTTTGTCATTGACATTCAAGAGAAAAAAAATCAAGTTGATTTAATTATGTATTAAAAATAATGAAGCTATTTCACTGAAGCCCCACAGGCTTTAATACAACATTACTGCCTGAAGCATTTTGAACAGAGCTGACATTTCTGATACTGCTGTCGCTTCAGTGCTAATAAAAATATCAAACAATTTGTAGCATTTAATCACAACTGCCTCAAGGGACTTTGCACTTTCTTTGCTTTTTTGGTCCACCTAATTGATTAAATAAGCATAAGTTTACTCAGCTGAAAAGACCTACACACGCGCACACACACACACACACACACACACACACACACACACACACACACACACACACACACACACACACACACACACACACACACACACACACACACACACACTTTAGTTTCACTCACAACAGAAGAGGCTGAAATTTAACAGTGCAAATGAGAATTGCTTATTGCAGAAATAATGTAGCTGTGTGTCATGTCCAATATGGTGAAGGTGTATATGGATTGGCAGGCAATTTAATGTTATGTTATTTTTATGGCGCATATTTTGGAGCAGCTTCAATGAATCATAAACCATATGTGATAGTTCAGAGAGATCTACTATAGTGAGACGTGTGAATCAATCAGCAGTTCCGCTATAAAATATAGCTGCACATGCCATATAGTGTAGAGTCCATCCAGTTTCTCGCTCTTTTTCTCTCTCTTGACCCATCCATTTGATACTTCCTGCATGACAGGTCTTCTACATCGAATCAAGCTCTTACTCTGACAGCCACAGTAACATGCAGTGGATACAGATATGTTTTGATTTGCACACCACACACACATGGAGCAAAGGAACCTGTCTGTCTGCCTCTAACACACACACACACACACACACACACACACACACACACACACACACACACACACACACACAGAAAACACACATGATGTACTGTTGTCTGTCTCGCAGTCCTGAGGCTGACGTGACTGCTGGATGGGTGCATCCAAGGGAAAGTTTAAACAAACCCAATCCTCAGCTGAGAGAGAAATCAATGTCAATCTTCTCTTCCTTCTCCAAATAATTATTTTCTAACCAGTTTTCAATAAACCAAATAGTTGTTTGGAATTGTTTTACTTCACAGCTGTACTTACTAAAGACTGTCAAACAAGGTCCATAGCCCTGATGTTGTCTCTCTTTTGGAATAAAACAAGATCCAGATACAGCAGAAAAAGATAGAAAATGTAAAAATGTCCACTCTCACTACAAACATGATGTGACGGGCCACACATGCCTGAAGTATAATCAGAGTTTGACGCTCACCATGTTAACTTCCTCAAAAATGCTAGGTACCCTACTTGAAATGTCACGGAATTGAGGACACACAATCTCACAGAGCATATCCCTTCTCCTGACTCGAGAATAAAGCTCTTGCCATTCCTTTGAAAATGACAAGAGAATTGAGGTTATGCTCACCCACGTCTCCAGGAACACATACCTACTCGAGGCGACTCACAGTGCAGCATATTTAATTGAAGTGTTTACACTTCTGTATTAAAGGAGTGTGAACGTATTGTGAGGGAGTTTCTTATTTGGGCCTATTTGTGTCTATAAATAATATATCCACAGCAATTAAATACCTACGTGTCCAGCATGTGCTCACCTTGTGACATTCACCGACTCTAAATGCATCTAAAAACTCAGGTACTGGGGTACGTCCTGATTCAAAACACACACACACACAGACACTAGCACACACACAGAGGACTCCAGTGTCGTCCTGACATCCTGCGGCTGACATAGCTGGCACATTCTGAACTGGATGGGTGCATCCAAGGAGAAACTGTGTAGCGAACAGTCCTCCTCTGACATATCCAACGCCGAGGGAGGGACACATCGCTGTCCATTCATTCATTGCATTATTTATTCGGTTGATGTTTTTCTACTCTCAAAGTCAATATAATTTGTTTCCATTCAAAATGCATTCATTAATCTCACAATCAGCCCTATATGGCTACAATAAACAATATAGTAAGACACAGTAAGTGAGCCTGAGCAAATGCAGCTCCTTGTTATGATTGTGGCCATCTGATAAAGGCAAAGGCAATACTTGGTCAGCATGGGCAAGGATCACTTCACTTTACTTTGATTTAAAGTAAAAGCAGTAGTAGACTATATTATTGCTCCACATGAAGGCTTAAATAATTGAGCAAGGTTCTGTGTCTCCACACCAAGTGAGTTAATTGAGAGATTAGGCAGGCTCTTACTGTAGCGTATACCCTCCGACAGATGGTCCTGCACTTTGACTGATGATTTTAAATGTGTTTTATTCATACACAAAGGACTACATACCTGTGAATCGTGATCATATTCCCATTCATGAAACCGCAAAATGATGGCCTCACTTAACAGCGATCGCAGATAAATGCCACCTCTCCGAGAGGTGGCAGCTGTGAGGTAGGACTCTTAATTGGATATAACTGTCCCAGAACACTTACATCCAGACAGGTATTGACAGGAATGGATAAGGAGCCCTATATGCCATCCTTACGGACTTGGGGTGGAGCATAGTAGGCTGCTCAACACCGTACTTCAATGAATAGGAATCAAGGTTGTGTCACAGAGTCACTGTAAAGGAACTCCCTATTGACACACCGATGAATGTGATGAGCGCCCTGGAATCAGACTTTAAAGACACCGAAGGAGATGAAAATACTGTCTCACAAGAGGATCTCGTTTTCCTGGACAAACTCAAAGAAGGCATATGGAAAAACAAACAGGGTCATTATGAGATGCCTCTGCCCTTTAAGCAACGACCTCACTTACTTGATAACAAAAAACTTGCTGAAATCAGGCTCAGTCATTTACGACAGAGGTTCTACAGAGACGAGAAATATAAGAAAGACTACACAGCATACATGAAAGAAGTCAATGAGAGAGGTGATGTCGAAGAAGTAAACAAAGATGGAACTCCTGGGGAACAATGGTACATTTCCCATCATGGCATCTACCACCGGAAAAAGCCTGAACAACTGTGTGTTGTGTTCGACTGCTCTGCAAGGTACAATAGTACTTGCCTAAACGAACACCTTCTACCAGGGCCAGATATGATGAACAATCTAACAGGTGTCCTCATACAGTTAAGACAGCATTCGATTGCTCTTATGTGTGATGTAGAGAAAATGTTTCACCAGTTCCACGTCCAGGAGGACGACCATGACTACCTGCGCTTCCTGTGGTGAAAAGACAGAGATCCAGAAGTCAAAAAGGCACAGACACTGCAAACAAAGGCCACCGAATCAACGAGTCTTGCCGACTGCTTGTCCAAGTTCTCATCATGGTCCCAAGCCACCGAGGCTGTGGCTCGCCTTCTGCGACGAACTAAGAAAACCATGTCATAATCCTAGATCCGCAAAGTCAAACATACAAGAAGGAAACCAAACTGTTAAACAAAGGAAATCAACTACAGCGTTGCAACAAACTGCACCACCTGAATGTGTTTTTGGACGGTATCCTCAATGGGAGGAAGACTCCGCCACTCATCCCTTGCTGACCCGTGCAAGCATCCAATTGTCATGAATAATGACATAAGGAATCGCTTCCTTAATAATATAGTAGTATTACAAAAATGGATAAAGATCATTGCAGATTTATTTTCTGGTTGCAACGATTCATTGGATTCATTCAAAGTACACAGTAAAATACCCAGCTCCTGGGTTGTCAGCGTGTGTTTGTAGAAAGTTAAAACATCCTGCTACATCCTTCTGAATCAGTGTAAAGGTCTTTGCTACAAATAAACTCTTTGCCTGTCTGTTTGAATTATATGTTAAATCAAGTTGTGCTTTCATCCAGGTATTATTTCAACACTTTTCTCTTGAGTGTGTCTTAAAAAATAAATCTAGACAGGTCCGTTAAAGCGCAAAACATCTAAACTACAGGTAGCGGCGATGAAGGAAAACAAACAAGTTCAACCTCAAAGTTTGACTGAAGTGAAAAAGAACAAGGGGTAAGAAGAAAGGACGTAACATTGCAGCATCTGCCTCGTAAATTCAAACCGCCTACAGCTATGTATAGACTGCTTGACCTTGCTGGATGGCCTGCACATATGGGGAATATACTTAGAACATGTGATCTAATGCATATTATTATCAGTTCAAAGAAGTAAGATACATTGTCCTTGCAACAGTGACGACTTTGGGCACCGTTGACCTCACCGGGTGAATACCGGTATTTAGTGCTGCATAGATGTGAGACTGAAGCAAAAGCAGGGGTGTTATTGTATTAAAAAAGGACTTAGTGGTTCCAAGCGTTATTGACCCCACATATTTTATATAAGATGAAGAAGGCCACATTCAAAGTGAGCTTTGGTCTCACTAGGGCAGCCATTGCCGCTTCTTTTTGTGATATTCACATGCAGGATCTAAGGTCTGACGCACATCCAGCTTGTTTATTTATGAGTGACATCTCTTTTATTTGCAGAGTCCGGTATTTTTTTGTGACCTCTGATGTGCACTGGAGTGTGCTGATGTGGATAGGGATGAGGGCCGGCAACTCGAAGTGTGAGACTGCAAAAGAAAATGGTTGCGATGAATGTGAAACTGCAGGAATGTACGATTGGGACAAACCTTTTTGGTGAAGAGAGAGTTGACAAGCAAAGTTCCCCACGTCCTGTCCAATCTTCAATTCTACCCTCATCTGTCATGGCACTTAAGTGGCTGAGATTAGGTTTCTCTGTCTGTGGGATGGAGTGAGGCTCTCTGGGCACTAAGCTTCCACTCCTTTGCTTTGGTAAAAGTCAGTTGATACGGTTCAGGAACGGAGTCTGGATGCCTCATGGCCCCACTCTCTTTGGAGAGGGTACACATTCTTCATTTGGCCCACGAGCACCTGAGGACACCTCACCGAGCTGCAAAAAAGGTGTTTGAGCTTCTCTCCTCACCTTGTTGCCACAGCAACTCTGATGGATGGACTCATGAATAACTGTATTACTGTACCATGTTCCGTGTGGAGTAGTAACTTGTGTTTCTAATAAATAGAAGAGGCTAGGACAAACAGCCAAAATTTAAACGTGTTTTTAACAGCATGTAAAGAATTATTACAAAGAGGAAACACTGTTTGTTTGTGTTATGTCTATGCTGCAGGGTTCGTATATTAAAAGTTGAAAAAAAGAGTCCAAATGGTAAATTAACTGTATTATCATGATTGTCAATATAGTAACTGCAAGAACACATTTGGGAATAATCTTTTTCTAAATGAACTACTCATTAAATTCATATATTTCATCCATCTTCATATGAAATGTAGTTTTTCAGACATTCTTACCCCATTTTCTTCTTGTATTGAACCAAGTTTGAACCGATTTCAAAATAATGTGATGCTTGGACACAATGCTTTAATGAAAAGTTGTTGTATAAGTTGCGTTAACACGCTTCATATACAAAGAGCCCTTCTAATCAACACCAACTGCAGGCACAGTGTGCCCTTCAGGAATTTACAGTTAACCAACACAAAAATGAATGACACATTCCGGCACATATCCAGGCGATACATTAGCGTATGATCGTTATTCCAGTCTGTGTATGAGCACCGAGGAGCGAAAGAGAGCTTATTATAATCCCTCTAATCTGTTCACTGCTCTGTTAGAATGAAATTCAGAGAGGGAAATGTATCAGAAGAATTCTCTCACATCATCCTTATGTTTAAAGTCAAACACAGGCTCGTTTTAGAAATGGTAATTGCTCTGCTGATAAACCTAATCTCCATTGAAGAACCAAACTGAATGTGACGATGTGGAAATGTAAATACAGTCTTTGGTATTTGACTATGAGACACATTTAACTGCAGTCTGTTGCTTAAGATGATGTTTAAGGCTTATTTGCAAATTCCTCGTGCCTTTCTCTTTCTTACCTTATTTCAATTTGTAAACACACCAGACACCCAGACCCGGATTCATTTCAAATTAGATTGAACAGGTAGTATTTCCACTATTTACATGAAATAGAAAAGTAGAGGGAATCTTTTCCCTTTTAAAAATATTGTTGTTCTTGACATTTCAATGTGAACAATTTGGAAATGCTATGATTTATTTGTAAGACTACATGACAAATGTTGAGTCCTGTATTAGCTGTTAGCTTATATGATACAATACCTCAGTCCCACAGGATGAAGCTGGTTGCAGGCCTAAGCATTAGCTATGAAAAAGTGAAGATAGTGTAGAACTATAAAACTGGAGCCTGTTCGAGACACATCTGTCAGTCTTTAAGATAGAATCAAATGCATTTTGTCCATCTCCATAATATGTATGTGCCAATTATTTAGCTTTTCTGTCACTGCTTCTTCTTTAGTTTGGGCCTCTTCTATTCACGTTTCATCTTCAATGTCATATCTGCTCTGCATGCCTCTTTCCATACATCAAAACACCTTGAACTTGTACTGAATAATGTAATTTTAATTATCATATGAAAGCCAGTTTCTGAGAGATGAGTGGAATCAGAGAGACCAAACGGAAAACCATATACAGAGAAGAATACAAACACACACTAAGAAAACTAAAATACTCACACACAGAAAGAGAGGAAATAGACTCTCAGGAGGAAGAGATGAATGATGGAAAGAGAGAGAGGCATTTCAATTAGTGGAAGTACTAGGAGAGCAGGTAACGAGCATGTTGGAAGAGATAGGAGAAAGATAAATGCATCATGAAGAGCCATTTAATTACACAACTAGGCTGCATGATCTCTTCTCTGGTGTTTGAAAAGTGTCTGACTCATCTACAACAGTGACAGAAACCCTTTAGGAATAAATAGTCCATATAAACCCATAAAGAAGCATACTGGACTTGAAGGCTCACTCACTTACTGTATATAGAAAACTGTGCATTTAAGAACAGGATTCCAGTTTGGGATTTAACAATTCAACTTCTGATACGGAACATTTTGCCTTTGGTCGGCTCAGCTGAACATTTTGCACCCCCAACTTTCATTTATCTAACTAAGCAGTAGAGCTCCTAGCATTCTGTTTTGTTGTTGCTACGACCTGCCTGGATAATTGCTGTGAAAATACACATGCACCATTAGTTCAAAGTTACTAAAGTCCCCTCAAGATTTGTGATGCAAACGGTATGTTTAACAAGTTTTTATTTGATTCTGACCAAAAAAAAAAGCACCAATTTTATTTTACAATATATAATAACATAACACAAGCTAAATACTTTCAGATGACGGCAACTATATTCATCCAAAGAAAGGCAATTCATTTGTAGAGTTATCTAGTCCATACACACAGGCAAGATATATGTCAGAGGATAATATTTGTGATAGTTATATTTCAATGTCAAAGTTGAAATTTGAAGAAATAAATAAACAAACCATAACAATTATTTAATTGATTAAAAATACATTATTTACAAGACTTGAAAATACACAACTATAATACCATAACTGTCTAACAGTCAACCTGGTGTTAAAAAGCATTAACTCAATGTTAAAGGAACACTGTATAGGATTTAGGGGGATGATTGGCAGAAATTAAATATAATATTCATAACTGTATTTTCTGAGTGTATAATCACATGAAACTGAGAACTGATTGCGTTTTCTAAGAATTAGCACTTTATATCTACATATGGAGGGTGTCCTCTTCACGGTTGCACAGACATTCCTAAAGTAGCCCAGAACGACAAACTAAACACTGGCTCTAAAAAGGGTGTTTCACATCTGTACGTTACCTGAAGGCCACCGTAGTTCTCCCACACGCTTGTAAAGGGAAGCGTGAGTGGAGCGGTGTGTAGTTGAATGCAATCTGCAGCCGCACCACTAGATGCCACTAAATGCAACACACTGCTCCTTTAATGCAGGGATAACATACCAGCCCGGAAGAGGATTAAAGATATGTCTGACCTTGGAGAAGTTATTAAAACTGTACGACTCAAATGGTTTCAAATGACTGAGTTTTAGACTCAATATAACAGCAATAAACCTTTTTCTCAGTCCACACCACATTCACAGATTCATGGATACACCACAACTTACACTTCTGATGCAATGTCTCGTATGAAGCAGCTAGACTACTCGAGGACAATAATTGACAATTGATCTGCTAGTTATTATTAGCCTAACCAAAAAAGCAATTTTTGAACAGCAAAACATCAGAGCAGTTAAGTTTTTAAACAAACATATGAAACAACAGCAAACATCAGTTTGGATGTGACTTTTTTAACCATTCTAATTTAACTTAAGCTCCAACATTTAGTAGCCAGTAAGCTTTTCAACCAACTCATGACTCTAACATTAGCTACTAGTGAGTTACTCCTGTTCTATCTGATGGCAACGACGGACAGAATGAAAGTCTTGACAGGTGCAGCAACAGTAAAAAAGGAGCAAGATTTAGCAAGCAGTCAGTCGTGCCCTAAAACAATAATGTGCTCTTCTTTTGGGTATCCTGCAAGTTTTGTTTGAGAATACTACAGAGAGACTACAGCTTTCAAGATTTCAGTTTGCTGCATCAGAGCCAAAGCAATTTGTACTTATTGTAACGAACCTCTGAGAGTTTAAAGTATTGTAATCGTTTGTTCCTTTTTTTTTGTCCTTTATTTTAGTCCGTTTTGTGACAGAAAGGAAAAGATGCCATTACAACGGAAAACAGTGGTACAAAGGTTACGTTTGTATTAGTTTTAGCACCTTGCTGATATGGGCACAAGGTTTGCACCTGTTCAAGTTCATTTTTTGAGAAAATATTGTTTTAGATTGTTACGTTTTTTGTCTGTGTCAGAACTTAATCTAATCAACTGCTATTTCCGTTTTTCTTGCTAGTTCTTACGGTGAGTTCAATAAACCTTTAAGAACCATCAGTTAAAGACTCAAGACCATAATTCAGCCGGGGATGCTACACTTATTTCACTTTAAAATGAAATGATTGAAACGCAATTTAAAAATGAATGCAATATTTAAATTGAATACAGTCTTTTTTCAGTTTTAATCCATCATATTCAATTTGAATCTGTGCCAAAATAATCTATTTAATAATTAATTAATTAATAAAGTGCCTTCTCTGTCAATTCAACAATCAGTGTGAGCAATGCAAATTCACATTTTGCTTGCAAGAACTGATTTCTTCTTTTCATCAGTCATTTGCCCAATCTCCACATCTCATGATGATAATCTAGCAAATTCAAATTTGCTGAAGGTGCAGAATGTCAACAATTTGTTCTGGGTGCTGCTTGGAGACAAAGTCCAGCATTTAACAACCTGCGTTTTTTTAACTGCAACAATTGTTTTTCTTCTTATTATCCTTCTGGGTTGAAGCTTCACTTCATTAAAATCCTGAAATTGAGGGGAGTTTTTATAGAAGGAATTATTAAATAGATGTTTGAAGATGTTAAAAAAAATGCTCTCTATAAACAGATAGACATTAAATTCCACTCTGTACTTTTTTTGTGAAGACTGACATCTCAAACCCTACAGGACGGATTGCCATAAAAGATTGTGCATACATCCATTGTGGTCAGATGATGTAGCTCAGTGACTTTGAAGATTGAATTTTCCTCTACCATGGAAAATGTCTACCATCAGGTAGACCAACTTCTACCAATGGTGTTTCAACTCGCAGTAATCTTGATCAGGGATACCAATAGCAGTTTATCACGATCAATGTTCACAGAGAGAAACTGGGATGTGAAAATAAACATTCCTGGAAATGACATTTTTCATAACAAAGCAAGGACACAATGAGGTAAAAACTTAAAATCACCTACAAGGCTAGAAGCAGAGATAAAGTCACAGAGACGGGATGTGGTTGTGGTCGAAAGGATTGGAATGCAAATGAATGCTTTGACCACAACTCATCATCCATGCTATTGAGACACATGTAGCTACAACTTGTAGTAATCTCTCCCCTCGTTTTCGTGAACAATGAATCAGAACAAAAGGCAGTTGTCTATTAATGTTCAGCCAGGGTGAATATGGCTTTCCATAAGGTTTCCTGTACTTGAACATCCTTACAAACTGCTTTAATTGGTCTTCATTGACATGGATGGTACAAGATGTAGACGCTACAGATGCTTCAATTTCCTGACGCACGACACACAAGGCACTTATAAGAATCTCTATAAGTTGCAGCGGGCTTTCAAGTAACTACAATGTAAAGTCACCCTCGTAATTGTTAAATGCTCAGAGAAAATGCTCAAGGAGTATGATGACTTTTTAGCCCAACCATGGTGTTTTTCTGAACCCGAACTTCTCAGTAGATGTGTTTTTTTTAAATATCTTGTTTAGCTATTTTTCTTTCTATTAGCTTGTAGTGTCGTCTCTCAGTCAGTTTGAATTTGATATAACATCTAGAAGTTAGCATCTCTGAAGATGATCAGCTACAGGATACCAACCCCCACACTGTAGACAACCAAGGACTGACTCAGATTGTTACATCTATTCCGGCACAGATTTACACCCCTCGCCGCTCCAAGTCACTCAATTCTCAGTGACAGCATCTTAACCCTGAGTTCAACCTTAAAAGGCAGGATCTGTAAAGCATATGGGTGCTGGCCACTTCTCCAGTGTAGAGGATATTTGTCAAGTCCACATCATGAACTAAACCCATTAAAACATTTGAAACTCTTCCTAAAAAACTGTTAGAAAATCTTGACTCCAAGCCCGGCGTGATGAAAATTGATGACCTTGCTATCAACACAAAAATGAAGTTTGCAAATGGATGCAATGCTGCCAACTGCCTTGTGGCAGTGAGAGAAGTTGCCAAACATGTTTCAAAAAATGAATTGGACATGGCTTATTTCCTGTGCTCAAAACATTTACAAGCAGAACATATTTTGCAACCCATTGCTGTGTTGGAAGATACTTACTTTGCCTATTTTGTCTCCCCTCTCTGTGAATACAGTCTGAACGAGCTGATTGAAAACAAGGATTTTCCTGAGAGACAATGTTGTTTTAATTGGTTATGATTAATGACCATTTTTACTTTTCTACAGAAATCAACAATGCACTGTATATCGCAGACTTTAGAGCAAGCAGAATTGTTTCCAAATGGCCAGATCTTTTTCTTGGTCTAGTTTTGAGGATGTTGGAGGCCTACATACAAGTACAAGAAGGAATCTGATATCCAACTAAGTAGAGCTTTAAAATGGTGATTTAAATGTACATCATTTTGGTATTTTGGTCCATGACCACTATGAGTTTGGATTTCTCCAAAATAATAATCTGGATTATGTCATAAATATTCAATATTTTCAATAATGTCAATAGTCAGATAAACTCATTACGTTTGTATTATTTGTATTATTCATTCTGTACAGTTGCACTCTCCAAGAGCCGTCTCTGTGATTGTTTGTACACAATATTTGAAATTAGATCCATTGCATTTTAGGTAGCACGGTGCTTGGTGCATTACATCCTGACTGATGGGCAACATCCCTATCAAACGAAGACACCCATCTCCAATGATCCAGTTGGACTATCTTAAAATGTCCAAACAGGTAGCTTCACTCTTCAATGTGAAGAAAGATGGATCAGCCAAAAGGCCATTATTACCAGAATGCTGAGTAGATCATTTGAAGGACAACAGTGCTTTTAATTGTTGCTCCAGAAACCTAGTGTTATATACAGTGATGTATTCATATTACCACTCTCTATTTTCAAACATTGTATAATACATGGCACCTAGCATAATTTGACCTGATTTTGAAATATTAGTTGAAGATTTAAAAGATTGACAATACTTTCAACTGGTGACAAACTGACTGAGGCATGATGGAATATTAACAGAAATGCACAGATGTTGGAAAAAGAGGCATTCCAGGCACTTGATTTGTGGATTCATGCAATGTTTTTCTCTTTTGTTGTTGTTGTTACAGGAAAGAAACCCAACAGTAAATTCCGATCCCAATAGGACATTGCAGAGAGTATTTTTAGTGATCAGCCAGAGTACTAGCAGTGACCTTATGGATTCATCGCCTTCCTCTGAAGAGGAATTATATGTGCTTGGAATAGTAATTAGAGGTGTAATTACACTACCACAGGTGGTGAAAAATGTGGGTGTAAGATTATTGAATTATTATTTTCTATATTTCAGAGCACTGAGGCAAGAGGTTTTCCATTTTCCATTTCCCTGGACATGTCAGATGAAGAACAACAACAACAAGCAGAAGAAGCAGAAAAGTAATCCAAGTAAAACTAACTTAAAATATCCAAAAGCATTCGTTCACAATGTACCCAGAACAACACATCAAAGTCCTCAAACACTGCACACCAGCGGATCTATGATAAGAATAATGACTGCTTTTACTATGAGAAGCCTTATGCAAAGACACTAGACACCTGAAGCAGAAGAATTCTGATCATTTTGAATTTTTAGCAAAGTAAGAAACATGGGTAACTACAACCATAACTGTTCGGTCCTGTCGTCTGGGACAAACCATACCAAAAAGGCAAGCAGCCTATCAATCAACAGCAACAGACTATCTGCCTTGCAGGTTTTCATCATAAGCGGTGCAAACCACAAGTGAAAGAGGATGTCTTTTTGCAAATACATTTATAACCGTTTCTTCATTTGACACAGACCATAATGACGATAAATAAATTAGACAAATGACAGTTTTTTTCCCTTGACATCAAGGCAAGGAGAAAACAAAACGTATGGACCATATGGACTGTATTTGTGTTGCAGGAGTTTAACAGTGGCTTTGTTAGCTTAATCCACCTTCAAGGTGACTTATTCCTTCATGTAAGTATCCAAAAAAGGTTCTTCAGTATTTCTCTTGCTTTACTTACAGTATATACACCATGATTGGTTGTCATTGTGTTTTCACAATACATCTCATATTTCGAAAAGCTACATCACTAATTAACAAACCTCTGTGAGGAGTGGAAGTAGAGCTTTAACTGTGACACTCCAACAGTGCCCAAAAGTGACTCAATCAAAACAGTAAGCAAATTCCTCAGGCAATGTTTCAGTTTTGGGAACACATCAACACAGTTAATTTAATTTATTGAAAACAAATAATCAACGTAAAATAATTGTGCAGGTTCCTGAGAGGGGAAATTGCTGAAAGAAACTGCTTGAAGAACTAAAAGTCATTGTGATTGTGTTTCATTGTTTCAACAATGTAAGTAATTAACTGCTGTCAGGATATTAATGAACCTCTTGAACAATACACTCTGGATTAATCCCTGCAGTGTGAGTCACCCTGGTGTCACTGCTGGTAGTAATATTAACTTGCTTATGATTTTCAAGGCGTGCCCCAAGCTCCACGCAAACATAAATACTCATGCAGCTTTAGTTTCTTTTGGAGTGTGCTTCTGTGTTAGCTATCTTATGCTTTCCTAAGGTGCTTACAGTAAAAGCAATATTTGCATTTAGATATTTGTAGTCAATTATAATCCCCGAACCATGCACTGCCCCTGACTCAGCTGCTATCGGCTTTCTCTCTAACTGTGTCTGAGCCACAGTGCGACTCCTCTCTCTCCCTCTCTCATTACACCACAGCTTCATGGTATAATACTGCTGGCAATATATTCTAACAAGTTGTTCTTACAAACAACTGCCTGTTTATTAGCTACCCATATGTAAAACTATACTGCATTTTACAACAGGTCTGCAATGATACGCACAAAATGTCTAACTTTTTATGCACAACAGATAAAATCTGCAATGGGACTCACCTGATTAAATTCATTTTAATTTGCACCCGGGTGTAAATAGCCACATTGGTGTATAGCATGCCAGAGACAAGCACCCAAGTGTAGTCTACTGTAGCCTATGTATATTTGTATAAACCTAACCAAACTGCCAGTGCATTTGTAAACTGGCAACTGTGTGTATCCAGCATACATACATACAAGCTGTCAGCTTGGAGCACATCAAGGTCCACTTTGGCCCTTTTGATCTCATTCTTCAAGGAAAAGCTGAAATAATTTTCCTTACAGAGAACACTATCCTCTGCTGATGGGGTTATTTCTACTCTGAACTGAGACGGAGGCAGAAAGTGTGTGTGTCTTGTGTGTTTGTCACACTAACATCAGTTCTACTCGACAACAGTTAGAAAGCTCTGTTACAAATATGTAAAGGTAATATTAAACCCTCTACTCATATACAGTTTGACTGACTGTAGAGAAACATGAATAACATCTGTAACTTGCTGGTTTGTAAAGGGACAAGTTGAAACTTGAATTTGGGAGTTGCCACCATATTTGTCACTGGAATCAGAAAATACATATTTGGACAACTAACTAGTACGATACACAAACTTGTTGCAAGTACATACCATTTTGACAGACAATTGTTTTCAGTTTATATTTTTGTGGTTTCAAAAAGAACATATAGTGCAGTGTGCAGTTGTTCACCGGGTCTCAAAGTCCCCCCAGTAACAGTGCTGCTAATTATTTTGTAAAACAAGTGGGTGTGATAATTACACGCTGTCGAACAAAGGCTGTTATTGAACATAGACATCATCTTGAAAGTGCCTGTGACATTCCTGTTGTTTCATTTTTTCCACCTTCTCTCTTTCACTCCTTACTTACCTTACTTTCCGCTCCCTCCTCATATCTGCCAAATCTGCCTGTTTCTCTGCCCAGTAATTACCCCCCTGCCAGGCATTTTAAAACCTCTGTGCTGTAAGAATCTACCAAACTACGAACAAATTAATTCAGAACATGTTCAAAGGAATGGCACTCTTTTCTTTCCTTTGTGCCAACCCATTGTCTCACTAAGCAAAGTATCCACATCTAAGGTCAATGTTAGTCTTGCCTTTTGATTTCTATCAACTAATGTCGACCAAATTCAGTCTTTGCTTGCATTTTATCCAATCAGAAAGACTTGGATTAGATAAGTGGATGAAACTTTAACAACTCCGGGGGTTCAGAAAACCAGGCAACTCCCAAAACAATCTAGATCATTCTAGATCTAGATTTTGATTAGTTTTCTTTTGGTGAAGTATCCCTTTAAGACTGACATACATATTAAGGTAACATAAAATAAATGTCTCCAGATGTGGCATACTGTATTAGTATCTGTATCATTGCATTATATGTATTGTGTCCAGAAATATCTTCCCAAACATATCCAATATTCTGCTAACATACAATGCCAAATTTGTTTGTTACAGTTTACTTGAGACTACAGTAAGGGGCCGATCACACCAGATGCGACTTTTAAAAGTGCAGCCGCTTCAAAAACGCCTTGGCAAAAACACTCTGGGCAAAACAGCCCGGTGCGCCTGTGGAGCAAACCTGCGTGCGCAAGCGGGGGACATTGATAAGCTGTTAAATTAACTTTTATGCGCCGTACCATAGGAAAACAATGGTTTTGCTAGCGACACGTTGCTAGTGACGCGTCTGGTGTGATCGGCCCCTAAGAACAAAGAGAGCCTGTGGAAGAGAAGACAGAGGTAATGACTGTGGCAGAACGCGTTGTGAAGCCGGATGGCAGTTGCTACTGATGAACACTTGAAACACTCCCTTGTACATGTGCTGTGGCAGCATCAGCTCATTGAAGAGAAGGTGGGAGGCTTTATCCGAGATAAATGAATCATCCTCCCTTGTGCCGACGCCTCCAGGGGTTCCAAGCTAAGCTCCGTGACTCTGCCAGCCGGAAAAGTATGGGGTCGGTGCCCAGGATTCGCCATAGTCTGCACTGTGGGTGGGGGCTGGGAGGACAGTGACACATTTTGGATTCAGGTGTACTGCACAATGTGAGATTACCAATTCTGAAGGTGGCTGATGTACTATTTCCTCCACAGTCTCATCTCTGAATTAATATATCATCTGTGGATCTATAATGGGCTTAACTTCCCACAAATCAAAGAAAAAAAACACACACGGGTAAACATGCTCCCACAAAGACATGGCAACCACGACCCAGATTGCATACTGACAAGCACAAGAAGACAGTTCAGTCACTGGGAAATATCCAACACACAATTGAGTTACAGTCTGTATTTTGGAAGTTCAGGCAAGTTTAATTCAAAATAATTGCAGCTTCCACGGCGTTTAGCCATCTGATATAATAACAAGAGGCATTCACTGACTTTCTGCAGATCACAGGGAGTCTAAGATAGCAGACCTGCTTTGCTCCTGAGCCAGAAACACACACTAACCAGGGCCCTATTTCTCGTACCTGTCTTACTGAGTTAGCGGGCTAATTGTCAGGATAAGATGACGTAGGTCAGGCTTTCTCGGTTTCTCGAAGCAAGCTTAGATAAATAGCAACACATCCAAAAATTTAAACCTGCTCCCGGGCAGGCTTACTGAAATTCACTGGATAAGCTGGACACTCCCACGGACAAAAAAGGCAGCTCCCTTCCTCATTGATGAAGGAGCGATATTAGTTTTATAGGGAGAGAGTTCTTTCAGATCGCAAGGATCCATCCTTTACATTATCATGACTTCCTGCACGCGGCGATATAGATTTTGCGGCAAGAAATAATTTATTTACGAAAGCTTCTCGAGCTGCGGACATTGATCACCACAGGCGCAGCTGATCGCCCGTCTCAGACACAGACTATCAGCCGCTGCATGCCGCTGTTCTTAAGTTTATTTAGCTCTTAAGAAACTTATGGTTGTGTTGAAAGCACTCATAAGTGACAGTGTTATTAGTACACCATGCATATCATTATTGTAGAACACGTGATGAGAATACAGAGAATCACACACAATTTATTTTCACTGCTTCAATTGATTGAATTTCTGATTATGAATAATACATACATACTGATCCGCCCATACACATATTCAAACTCATATACACATATATAGTACATGATTCATACGTGCATACAGTACATATATCCTCATAAGTATATATTTATTGGTAAATATAATCTGATTGATTTGGGTGATGAAGCACTTCAAATTAGCCGATACATTTTCTCAACACTGACGCATTTAACTTGTCTGATATATTTGCGACGCTTATAGGCTCGTTCGAGGTGAGCGCAGAATCGATCGGCGGCGATCGGCGCGCAATGCATGCGGTTAGATTTGTGTCCGACTTGCTCCCGACTTGCTCTGACGTCATGCACACGTGGTCAACGATACTCTCACGAGACTAAGCCGACCGTCGATTTCAGAGGCAGGCGCTGCAGTGGCTCTCCCCCGACTGCTTGGCCCAGTGCATGATGGGAAATGCCTGGCTCTCGCCACATCAGAGAGCTGATTGGCTCTTAGATCTGACAGCAAACACCACGTGTTGTAGAAAATTTGTATTTTATGTGTAGTTGGAATACTTAACGCTGGATTATTGACTATTAGTCTCATGTTTGATCTAAAAACATTTATTGTGTGGTTGTTAATATAAAATCGTATTTATACAACACACATCAAAACTACTAGTAATGTATTTCCCAGGCAGACATCAAAAGAACAAAGGATGCAGCTACACACTCATTTTTACATAAATATATATTTATAAACACATATAATAAATCCAAACGTGATCTGTAAACTACAAGTAAACAAAAGTTCGGAACTAACAGGAAGTACTTTTTTCTGTGACTTTTTGCGTATACACAGCTGACAACTGTTCGACTTGATCGCAGTTTTTTGTCAACGCCTCCTGCTGCAGCCGCCTGCTCTCGTCTGGATTGCAGGCGAGGCGCAGCTCTAACGAACGAGCCTTATGTCTCTCAGCGGGGCGCTGTTAAAGTTGCCTTCACGGCAACAATGTTGCAAAAACGTTGGAATATTCGCAACGCGTTTGCTGTGAATGACTACGGTATTGACTTCCTCATATGCCTTCATGTTCATCTCCTGCTTCTCAGCAGAGAAATAAAAAGAGGTTCCTCTGAGTTTATTTGCCATTGTACTGTTAGAACATCGTGGTGTCAGTGCTCGATTATTATCCCTTCTGAAGAGGAGCGGGCGCGCGCATTTATCCAGATGACTGACGTCTGGCTAGAATTAACGAGACGTTTCAGCGCGGATCAGCCGTGAAGAAACCCAGATAGTCTGATGTCAATCATCTCGCTAATTTAAACTGGAGATTAGGACATTTGCTTGACTTTGTTTAGCCAGGTACGAGAAATAGGGCCCTGCATGCATTATATATTTAAATATATCACTTTCAGGAGCATTGAAGGTGAAGGCTTCCCTTCAGTGTTTCAGATGAAGAAGTGACCTCTATTCCACAAGTATCATCCACTCTATCATGATTCCGGCTTGCACACACACTGTGCGCTCACTCAAGCAAAAATACTGTATGTCTGCACACAACAGGTTTCCATCTCACACTGTTTTGCTGTGTGTTTGAGATATCATCACATCAGGGCGGATTCAATCCATCCCAGAGACTCAGAGATAATGACTGTGCTCTCAGACTCCTCAGCACAAAAAAAGAGAATTCCATAAGTATTACGTTTTCAAAATATATTCATAGAGGAAGTGGATGTGGTCATACTGGGTGAATACAATAATACAAATTACTTACAGCTGATCCAGATTCTTTTTTATTTTCCCAGGTTATGTAAGTGATCTATGGTCACATGTTATAGCTCAGCATTCACATGAATGATTGTTATTCAATTTTTTTTTTTGACGTTTCCAGAAGCAAATGCTTTGCGGCCCAGTGTGAGTCCGGTCCTGTGACAGGGAGAGGCATCAGGGGAGAGGCATCCGTATTACATTGGGATGGTTTCATAATGAGTTTAAGGTTCCTTGTCGTAACTTGAATATGTATGACCTTGTGGTTAGTTTGCATGTGTTGGACACAAGATAATTGAGCTGTGAATCATCCGCAATGAGAACCGTGAGCGAGTCTACTCTGTCTGAATACTCTCTAGACTTCAGTGAGAAAGAGATTGAAATTGACAAGTGACAAAAAATAGACGTCCAAAATTGAAATCTATTGCACATTTACTGCAGAACAAGAGGAAATATTGATCCCCGTAAGTAAAGAAAGATGTGAGGGGTATCAGATATGAGGCATGCTGCATCATCTGCTCTCTCTGCGGCTGATGTTAGTGTCTCACTGACGTTTTCCGTATATAAAGTGAAGCTAAAAGCCACTCAGCCATTCAGAACCATGACTAGTTGGTCTTTGTTGTTTGTTTGTTTGTTTGTTTGTTTAGTTTGCTCTCATCTTCGCCATTCATTGAGTTAGTAATTTATCCTCTTTTTTTTGTTCCTTTACTTTTTTGTGTGGCTATAATATATATCTGATACCTATATGAGAGATATCTATTTCCCTCAGGAATTGGTTGCGACCTAAATCAGAGCTAAACGAGAATTCATATTGGATTTACTACTGATGGATGTGTAAAGAGACTGTGACTGTCTACTTACGAGTTCACCATACATAATGAGAAGTGATGAGTCAATGTTGTATTTAAAACTTGTTTCCACTGCCCCCAGAATATGAATTAAAAAAAATCAATACAAAACTAAAAAACAAGTAGCAATCCTTGACCTGTCTTTACTTATTTCTTTTGGCTTTCTTCACAGTAAATTAAGAATTAACACATGCAAAGTGATACAGTACATGCATTTAGTTGTTATTTCACATTGAGCTATTATAATATTTTAATTTAGTTTCACGCTATACATAACTGTCTTTTTCACAGAGGGCATTCTGACATGTCACAATAGTAAAAACACAGGTGTAAATAATAGATGAATAATAGCTGAATTACATTCAGCATCTTCTTCCTGGTATTGTGCATGCTGGCTCACTGTCATGTTTATTGGGGCACTATTATTAGAACAGAGCCAATAATGTAGTTCATGTATTGTTAAGTCAGCGGACTTCAAGGGGAAATAGGTCATTGAATTTCTTGTTATGATTTTACTTTATTTTAATAAATTAGACCTGAATGTTTCATGTGATTACACTACATTTTGGCAAAAATCAGGTCGGATGACTGAAATTGAGATGCACCACAGAAAACAGGAGAATACAAACAGGAAGTTTCTGTCTCAGTCATTTTTTAGTTAGTATTTGTGGGAGACTCTAATGCACTAATACTATATACGTTGTTTAGTCAATCAAGAGACATGCCATGAAGTAAATCCAACTCGTGGTGAAAGACTAACTTAAAATCAGACTGAAAAGCAGTGTTTTAAAAATGTAATCAATACATACTAGATCAAATGAATAGCAAAGATGGAGCGTGAAATAGCACAATACTCTGAATAGAATAAAACAAATTAAGTTAAACTCAAAATTGTCCTTCATTGAGACGAAGATGGAATTCTGTTTCACAAGCCTTTGTAAAAACCTAAGAATGATCCATAACATGTTCATTCTCCTCTGCAGCGGTTTCCAAAGGATTGTTCACGGTACATTGAGTTACTAAATCATATCAAACTATCCTCTATCTCAGCCTTTGGACCTTCTTTCACATTTGAATGCACAAAGGCACACATTTCCTGTGGCTAAAGATGAATGTGTAAAAAAAATGCATCTTTCACTTTTCCTAGTGACATGAGGAGAATTCATTTATATTCGCACACGCACACGTACACGTACACGTACACACACACACACACAGCCACACACACACACACACACACCTAAATCCATGGTAATGTCTATCTCTTAAACGGTGCTTTCTTTGATGGCTGAATATTCCCGTCGTGGACCCACAAGTTCTACTGGAGGTGGGGGTTGTAATGGGGAATGCTCCCGAGAGAAGGGTTTTGAACGCAGCCCTCGGGCTGGCTCCTCCCCCAATCAGCGCCAATATATAAGACACCTGTTGTCATAGCCTCATTCCCCTTTTGGTCCCTGTCCTGTTCATGTGGTGGCTCGCAGTGTTCTTTAGATTATTTTATAGTCAGAATCTTAATTTGTATGTTGCAGCACGGTGTTACCCTTTTTAATCTCTTTTTATCATTTGTAGGTTCACCTGCTGCTGTTTTGCGTGAGTCTGTTTTGGTTGTTTTGCCACGCCTGTTTTGCTCTTCTGTTTTTGCATGGTTTAGCTGTGATTTTATTCTGCATGCTTTGGCTTTTAGTGTTGTTGAATATATATTTTAATTCCTGCAATAAACTTCTGGTTAATTATATAAAACACGTCTCTGGCCCAATATCGGTAATGTATGTGTGTCCTTAACCAATTCTAAAGACTGATATTTCTTAGGGTTTGTTAAACTGATATTTCTTGGGGTGCAAGTCCCCAGGTGGCATTGTTGGTTCCCTTTCATTCCCCCTACCCCTAAGATGCCATCACATAGTCTTAGCGAGTACAGTATATCAGTGTGAGGCACACTATCACAGGTAATTCCCATGAGGCAGCTTATGTGAAGGCTCTCCAAGGACTTGATGTGATGGCTGTAGGTTACCGATGGCTGTAGGTTACCCAACATTCACAGCTATAGAGGGGGCTGGTGATGCAGACTGGTGGAGAACTGCTCAAGGAGGATTTTAAAGTGCAGCAGGGGGAGCAGCATCCCCACTAGCGCTGTCTTCGCCATGATGAAGTACATCCCAGTGGAAAAGGTTGGTCCCAGGAAAACAGGTCCCACATCTTGGTAGCAGGAGGCTGCCAGCGCCTTTGTCTGTCGAGGCCCGCGTCTTGCGCACCACCAATCTAACAGGCTTCCTATGCAGTGGGGCTATTTACCCATGGCTGGGACAACGGTTCACGGGCACCAGAGCATGTCCACACAGTGGTCGGCCTGCACGTTGCGTCGCTGGGGTCCAGAGAACACAAAGAAAAGTAAGTGAGATTTACAAAATGACCGAGAGCAAAATGGTTGTGGTAAACACTCAAGGTCAGCACATTGAAACCATCTGTCTGCCTCTCGTATGCAGTGTGGGAAAGAGCAAAGTGGAGTTGCAGTCTTCCTGCATGTCGAGCTACCGCTTCCCTCACAGTTTAATGAGGGGAAATGCCGGAGAAGAGCAGCATGGCTGTGTTTGCAGATGAGGAAAGGGATGGATGGTAGTTGGAAGTCGACAGTGGCCAAATGACTACTCGACGCAGCAGTTACCAAAAAGATTGCATCAAAATTCTGCCCTGAGAGCCTTGTTGGACCTGTATGTCAAATTGTGAAGTAGCACTTTCCTTAAATAACTGGAACAAAAAGCAAGCTATGTCGTTATACTGCTAGAATAGAATAAAAGAACCCAGATGCATGTATATACCCATACACAGATTGTGGTTTAAAACCTCTTAAAGATATTTCCAGCATTTCTTTACAAAAGTGTGTATGTAAAGAACATGTCTAATACATCCATAGTTCTCTAAGTTTAACTAATATACCAATTAAGGAGTCAGAGCAGCAATGAACGTTAAAACATATCACACCATGTTGTAATCTGTGAAATGCATTTGCCGTGCTTCAAACATGACTTGACTTTCAGAATATTGCGCTTCCAGTGCTAGCTAAAACCACTCAATCCGCCAATAATGAGAAGTCTCTCCACTCTGGGTGTGGAGTTGCTGACACAAAGCTTTAGAGTGATACATGGCTTATGAGTGTGTGACTAATAGAAATAGAGGGATAATCCCTCTCACTGCTTGGGTCTGCAACTGACTGGATGGGAAAAGAGGAGAGAGGCTGAGACCCTGCCTTTCATCCTGAAAGATAGATGGAAATGGGAAGAAAAGAGGAGAGGGCAAAGGAATGAGTATAAAAAAAAAATGAAACTAATTCCCAGGCAGCCAGTACATTGTCATCACCATGGTAACGACAAGGAAGAACATTGATCTATACGGCGGTTATTGTTGTCGGAGGTTGCCTCCAGGATTGTCTTTGGCTTTCCATGACATTAACTATGTTTGAATGTGGGGAGAGTAAATATATCGATTTTGTGTAGCAGACATGTTTTTTTCAGGCAAACCGTATAAAGCCTAATTCATCGGTCCTAAATATGATGGTTAGCTTTCCTGTTTGATAGTATCAAACATGTTTTTATCCAGGTGGAATATGGCAATGAATGTAGGTCATTGCTTTATTGTTAACAATTGTTAACGGTCACTCCCCTGCACACTTCATATTTAAACACTCATGCCACACTTATGCCACTTAACATACACTTACATTAACGCTTACATTGTCTGAGCACTTTATTTTATACTCGATTTAACATCATTGCACTGTTGTTGTCGTTGATTGTTTGTCTCGTCTGACGTCTCGTGTCTAATGTATGCACCTTCTGCCTAGAAAAATTCCTCGTTTGTGTAAACATTCCTGGCAAATAAACGGATTCTGATGGTGGTTTATTTGGAGTTCTTTGTCAATTTTAAATCCAGATGTTCTGAACACAAATACGCTGTAGATCCCTGAGCTAAACACACTTAATATACAGCTTTTTCAGTTTCATTGCGATTTAAATAAAACTTGTATTCTTTACTGCCGTACCTACTGAGAAGCAACCGCTTCCCTACACGTGCATGCAGCTTTACGTCCATTGCTTCTGTTTGCCAATTCATAAAAATAAAAAGTTTAAATAAGTATAGCCACTATTTTACCCAGCACAAACAAACAGCAAATCAATACTATACAATAATATTTTCAGGCGTTTTGATCCTTTTTTTTTTTTTACTTATTGTGCTTTTTCCCATGTGAACTTCTTTGTGGCGGAGGAATGATATCCATGCCCACCGTGCCTATTGGCACTCCGTGCCATTGCATCGGCAGAAGCTTGACCTTTGCCCTTATGATTTTGTGAACCGGGGTTACTGTTTCTTCAAGTATTAGTTGAACTTGTATTTACTGCACAACATAATTGTGTTACCACCATACATATATAAAACAGCTGCAATAAACATTCTGTATAATTATAGCAGTTTGTTGGTGATGATTGTTATGATGATTATCTGGAGGCCTGCTACCTCTGACATTGACGTCTGCTGTTTCCAGCTCAATCTGTTTCATATTGCCCTGTCTGGCTCTCTCCCTCTGTTCAACGCAGCCAGGAAGTGGCTTCCTCGAGGCTGACGGTGAGCTCAGTATGTCGGGCAGAACCTCTCTGGATCAGTGGCAGTAAGTCTGGAAGGCAGGGATTGAGTATGTGAATGGAGGCTGGAAACGGAAAAGGGATGTACAGATTAATGGATTCAAAGAGCTCTTGCGTGTGTGAAGAGGGGAAATGGTGGAAGCGGCTTTGATCAGAGCTGCTACTAATCCCAAAGACATTTGAGTAATTAAGCTAAACTAAGTTGATCTCACTGTAGCAGAGACATTAAAAAGGCTTCCATTTATTTACCTCATTTACATCTAGTTCCTTAACGGGGAACCAATTCTAAAAATTATATATTTGACTAATTCTGCATAATGGAGTTGCATTACTTAAGCACAGCTGAAAAGTTGACACTTGTCAATCAAATGAGCTCAATTACTGTATATTCATGTGTGATGTTAGTCCCCATGTTAGCCATTTCATTGTATGACCATTTCTTGAAACCTGATTTGATGTTATTGTATAAAATGTCCGGTTGTGACCTCCAAGGTAATCACAGCATCATGAAACTTTAAAACCACAAAGCAGAGACCTCGGGCATTCAGAGGATGTCTGGCTTTCCTAGTTATATTGACACTACCAGGCTGTTTTGAGCAGTTTCTAGAACAGAAGTGATCATCATCCACAGTATCACCTCAAACTCCAAGATAAGAGGTGGTCCCTTTGAAGGATTGCAGAAAATAAAATAAAATTGACCGTTATTTCTTTCCATATTATTTTTTAGCAAAGCCTCAGGGAGCCGGAACAGAGGGGCTGAAGAGCCGAATGTGGCTTCGGAGCCGTGGGTTACTGAGCCCTGGCCTCACCAAACACAATGTTTATTACAGATTTATGACTAAAAACTTAGACACTAAGTGCTCAGCTGCATCTGCCAGCTTTCAGATGATGTATGCTACGTCTGGTATATACTGTTTTACATTATGTGAAATGTCTGTGCTGCATTTCAACGGCAACATTTCCTCACATGCAAAATAATCGAATAATGAGCATAATGAGCAAGGCAATTATTGCATACACCTGTGTCGATGGCGGGCATAATGGGTTGTTTGTATTTCCCTTATCTACTCCAATGATTGTTCTGTACATTGGAAGTAAAGGTGAGGATACTATGCAGATCCTGTTATAAACATATTAAACAGGTTCACTTGAGACAGTGTCCTTTGTTACATATAGCACATTCTTATAAGCCCGACCCTTTTTTCCCCTGATCTCACAGAAATGAGAAGTGTTTTTTTTGTTTTACTAAAACTGTGCTATCTCCTCATCCACAGTTCCAATCTAATTAATTTAAATTGCTAAAGTACTGTAACCTGTGTGAGAAGATACGTGTCAGTTTACATAAAAAAAAAAGATTATTACATTTTAATAATTCCGTAAGCTCCTCAACATGACTAAGCGATTATAACGTTTTACTAAAACACTCATAAGTACCCCTAACAATGGCGGATTTCAGTCAAAGTAACTTACCTGTAACCTAGGAGACTGTGGGAGTCTAACAGTAACAGTAAGAGCAGTATTGGTGTCTCCGCATGGCGAAGCAGGGCACTGAGTTTTTTTCTTTTTCTTCTGGGGGCGTTTCGAGGTCCTGCGATCTCATTGGTCCTCAGACTCGTCTTAGAACACGTCAGACGTGACATGCGGAAAGAGACGGTCAGTTACATACCAAGTTTGATATGGTGCGAGCAAGATTCAGGTCAATGTAGGTTATTTTTCCATTTCTGAACCGAAAAACACAATTATTGGACTGAATATGCTTGATAACATGCCAATGCTTGTGTTTATTGTGATTAGTATTGCAGATGTAGATGCTTTAGGTCTTAATCTTTCTAAATATTTGCAGTATTACTCTGGGGGATGATGGAAAGGCACCGAACAACACAATTAAAATTAAAATACAATTTTTTTTTTAGTTTTTAAAGGCAAGGAGTTGCGGATTCTTTAGAGATCAAGGACAATAGGGTCTGGTATTCATATCAAGGCCATATGAGCTGTAGAACACCTAGTGTCCCCTAAGTAAGGGACCCTAGGGCTTATCAGCTCTGTAAATGTGTTGATGTCAAATGGTAACACTCTCCACATGAACAAAAGGAGTAGTGATCTTCTTTGTAATGAGCCCCACATTATAAATCTCACAGGTTATTAATAGATAATGAGATTTGTCACTTGCCATACCCCTCTGACAAAGGAGAGACATTGATGCAAAAACACAAGAGAAAAACAAAGAAAGACACACAGGTGGAAATGAATTAATCAAAGCAAGAAGAGTGTGTAGTCATACATCTTATAAATCTTTAGTTCAACAGTTTGACTTGTCTAAATAAGTAAGGCACTCAAACCTCTGCCTTCAAATCCTGATTATTGAAGTCACAAAACACCATACTCTATTAGTAGCTCTGCTTATAATACAGATTTTATGCTTTCTTTGTTACCAGCATTATATCTGTTCACTCATAATGAAGTTGTTGGTGTTGGTGTTGGCTGCTTGTCCTCATATAGGTTCAACCATCAATTGAAAACTGAGACAATAAAACAAGCGATAAGTTGTGTATGAGTTTGTCTTAACCTCCTACAGTAGAAGTTGCAATAATATTTGAGGAATGACGTCAAAAAGTTGAAGTATAGCGAAGCCAACAATTGATTAGATCAAAAACACAGCACATTTACATTCTAATTTGACACTGACATGTCCACACTAACATACATGGAAGTAGTCTCCTTCCAAATATAAGACTAACTGAAGTCACATGTCAAAGCCTTTTTCTTTTTCTGACATGTTGCCAATAATATATTTTGTCCGATCTGTTCCTTTGGCCTCTCTAGTGGTGCTGATACTTTGTCGATGTACAGGAATACAATTGTTGGTGTCATCTGTTATATTTGATGGTTTCTTTTTCTTTTTTTGCGAGTTGGGACCATTAACTTTTGCTATGACACTTGCCACTCAACACATTTATTAATGGTTGGTGGTTGTATCCAAACGGGGTCACCGACCTATACAATTATTAGCAGTACTGCTACAGTGAGGAGCATATTATAACCTCTGTAAACCTGAAACAAGGATCTGTGTTCATACATACATGTCCCATTGTGTTGATTTCATATTGTGTTACTTCACAAGATGTAAACGTCTCAACAAGTGGCGTCTCCATTGTGCAAAGGTCTGACCCCTGCTGTGCTGCAAGCTTTTCCATGAAATTGGGACACTGTTCCTGGCCGCTCAATGGTCATTTTGCATCTTTAAAAACGCTGAGCATTGCATTGTGGAATTTTTTAGGGCACTAAAAGATAGATTTACACACTCAGTATTTGGACACTTAAATAAAATGGAGGACAGCAATATAGTGCGATATAGAGTACATTGGGAATGATATTGGACACTAGGAAGTGCATAGGTGAAAATATTAAAATGAAAAATGGATGAATTCTATTTAGGTGCTTGAGTTTCAGGGTCCCTGGCATGGCGTACTGGACACACTTGAATATAATGGAGCAATCAAATGGCTAATGCCTAATTGCGTAGTGCATTATTGTTCTCATTTTAGTGTGAAACATATTCATAATTCAATAGTTTGAGTACTTATGGGGGAAAAAAGCAAATGTACAACAAGAAAGCATTCCAGATGTCTTAAATGTTGAAAGTTGTGCTGCCAGTAAAGGTGAGAAAATACTTCTGGGCATTTAATAAGCTCTCAATTAGCTAAAAGTTGATACAAAGCTGGTAGAAAAGCATCTGTTGTGTGCATGATGATGAAGGAACATCTCCAAATGGCAGCTGACAGTTTTGATATGCACTTGTGTGCATTGCAACTTCATTCCTGATGAACAAGCAACTTAGCACATCCCTATGCCTGGAAAATCAGTGGCGTTGGACATGTACACTGCACTGCTCATATCAATTTCCATCTAAGTCGAATTGTTCTATCCAGCTTGTAAAATATGTGCATGATAAGGCAAACCGTTGCAGTGTCATCAGTAGAATGTGCAGAGGTATCATTAAACAGCAGAGGACTTCAATGGTATTTCAATACAAAGAGGTATGACTGTAATTCCTGCAGTTGTGTTGATACCAGAACAAAATGCTATTTAAATGCTAATATGTTCCTGTGCATTTATATGACCTTGCAGATGCATCTTAAGCAGATCGAGTAAAATCTAGTGGCTGTTCGGTGCTTGGGAGGCAGCAATGACTAAATAGCATAGAACATGGATTTCTATCAAATATCCCAAAGACTACAAAGCATTTATAGTTGTAGTAACTTAGCTTTATCGTCACACTCAAACATCTATTCATAATTTTAACCATCAAAAACACAGGATTTTAAACTGCACTTAAAATGCTCTGCAATTCATTTAATGGACCAGTTGTTCAGTGTCTTCACTGAATTACACTTAATACTTGCAGAGGCAATCAGTAATGCTATTAAGAGAGTGAAATCAATAATTGCTTTGTTCACTCACAATTACATTAAAATCCATTGTCTCTCATTTATCTGTATTTTGCTGTCTTTCTGTTTCTCTCTCTCTCTCTCTCTCTCTCTCTCTCTCTCTTGGACAATCATTCTTAAGAAGAGAGAAATGTGTGTGTGTGCGTGTGTGTGAGTGCTATGGATGTTATTCCAGCAAGGGATAGTAAACTATGCACAGTGATTAATCATTATGCTCAGTGATTAATCATTACAGAGCCATGTTGGTTTGGTCACAACCAAAGTGCATGCACACAGGTGCATGTTCTCTTAAACATGCATGAGTTTGTGTGTGACCTGTATCTGCAGCAATTATGACTGAAGGAACGCTCTCTCTCTCCCTCTCGCTCTCTTTCTCTCTCTCTCTCTCTCACGCACACACACACACACGCACGCGCGCGCTCACACACACACACACACACACACACACACACACACTCCTGAGGAGAATGAATACACTCTGAAGTACGTGGTCAGGGTTTGAATAACCGCTGGACTGTACAAGCCCCGATTGTGGTGCAGTAATTGGCAACCTCTGCAACACAGAAGCAGATACACCAAATGCACGTAAGAGCTGGAGAAGCAGAACGCATAACCTGTTTGAGTGACACATTCTGTATGACACCACTCTCTGCTTTAATCTCTCATAAAAAAAGCCATTGAAGCCTTTCTTTTATTCTATTAATACAAAAATCCCATTCATATAAATAAAAAAAAGTATATATATATAATAATAAATATATATATATATATAATAAATATATATATACATATTCATATTTACATAGTATTGTAGAGTATTTATTTATGTCATTTCTTGTGATGTAATGTATCATATTCTATACAATAGTAAGAAAAACAACAACACAGAAATCCAATTTACGAAGTTTTTGTAATTTCTCAAAGAATCTTTACTCTAAAAAACGAGTAAGCAGTGCTTGGAAAAACGTAACAATGATTGTTTGGGACGATTCTCGTTATAACAGTTTCTTTCTTCTGTCTGTTTCATGAATAAAGTCACAGTGACTGCTAACGTGATAGTTTTCTCATCTCTTATCACCTCCAGAGGAAGCACAGTGACATCTGCTGGTTGGTTATATTTTATTCAGGTTTTTAGCAAGGTTTCAGGGGTTAAAGCCCTTTTTATTTATATGATGCAAACTCAGTTAGCTTCCACTACAGACCGCTCTAACAAAGAATGATGAACTGCATAAGAACATTTTAGAAAAGCACAGATGTCAGCTGCTTTTCTCTGCACTGGCATCGGTGTCTTCTTCACCAAATCATTCCTGATTCCAGAGAACTAAAATAGTCATAACTCAATTAGCAAGAATGTAAAAACATCTTCAGGTGCCGTTAGGAGTTAAACACTCAGCTAATCTGCTTCAACAGGATTGTGCGGGTGTGGTTTCATCACATTGGATTGACAGCGGCAGTAATAACCCACCAACTGTCGTCAATCCTAATTCAAGTAATTGGTAACTTGATGTACACGACACTACATTTTTGAAAATGAAATCCGCCCACTTCCAACAAGTGAGAACAGCACAGAAGGAGAACAAAAATACAGAAATCAGTGAAACGACAACAACTCCATTAACTTTGGCAGACAACATAGCATGTCATGTAGGATGCCACGTTAATCCTATAGGAACCTGATTGAGAAAATAGGTTTACAGGGTCCTTACACTTCAGTCACAAATCAGCTTTTTTTTTTTACCACACAAAACAAAGTTTAGTACTTCAGAGTTAACTTTGGGCTTGCATGTCAGGTGTTCACCATCATGACCTGTGTGTCGTTGTTCTGTCAGATACACGGTGGCTGCATCCTGATTCATTCTCCTTCATTACAGTGATCTTCCTCCATGACTTTGTATGAATTGGGCAAAGAAAGTAACACTGGGCTCCTCAATATGTTCCTTGGCATGTTTTGTGTACTGCATTCAGATGCTATAACAAGAAAAATCTACACTCATCTCAGGATCTCCTGTGGGAATGAAGAGTTGTAAGACACAAACTGTAAGAATATGATATTGTCACCAGGGGGAGCACTTGGACAAGACAATTTACTGACCTCACTCTAATTAGCAAACGTTTAGTGAACATATATTTATATAGACGTAGATGCGATAGATCATTGATTCTTAATCAGGGATATGTGTACTCCAGTGAGTACTGGTGTAGTTATCAGAGGTGTGTGGAAAGATTGTGGATACAGAAGTTACTAATTAGTTCGAGGTTGGTATTTGGTATTTTATTGTCACAATACCCAACAAATACCAGGACTGCATATGCAGGAAAACACCCGTTAATTAACCAGTCACCTTAAAACTAATGGACTACATTTCTATTGCACTGTACATATAAGAGCTCCAGAAATGATTAAAAAAAGAATTATACACTTCCCCCTCCTGTCAAAGTCCATCTGACACTGAGAGAGTGCTCGAAAAGTAGTAAGCCGGGAGCCAAAAAAGCCAAAAACAAATAGGGGTGGATAGATAGTTGTAGTACAGATGTAAACTACAAAACCTATATTGAAAAAAAGAGACCAAGCTAATCTTATTATATTGTAGTATATTGTATTTATTGTATAAAGAAAATATTGTAGCAATATGTTGGATTTTTTTCTAATGAATTGTGTTAACCTTCTAGTTTTGTGCCGTCTTTGCCGTGGCTTTAAAAACGCTGGCTGTCTTATGGTGCTCCAGCAGCACTCAGGAATCAGTCTCGTCATGCAAGGCCAACTCAAAAGCCCCAAAAAACTTCACACAATCAATTATTTTGGATAAAATGTGCCCGTTTTTATCCACTTCATCATGTTTCTTCACAGCAGTCCTGCGTCCGTGGGTAGTGATGTTGACTTAGCTTGATATGCTAGTTTAGTAGCTTAACGGAGTTATCCATGTGTGTCCTCCTGGTGTTTTCATGTTTTCTGGTGTTTTCATGTTTTCTGCTTCATGTCCCTCACTCCCGTATCTGTCCATGCTGGATCGGTCCACGTTGATTTAAAAAGCAAGCATGGAAAGTAAAATATGGCATTAGCACGACTGCATCCAGCAGCTAGCTTAGCCAAACCGTCCTGTTGTAGCTTAGCCGTCTGTACAGAAGCTCAAGCTACTCCCTTTTTCTGTTGTCTTATGGTGAGGTCCGGTTGATCTGGGACCAGGTGTTTTACCTGTAGTTTCTCTCTTTCTTCTTCTCTCAAATAGGTGTTGGAGGAGAGATTATACAGAGTTAGCATTTGGTCTCTCCTTTGAAGAGCAGTGCTCGCACTCGCCGCTGTCATGATGCTGCCTCGAGAGACTAGCCCTGACGAGCACGAGAGACGAGACGCGGACCCTGGGGCCAAGTAAGAATGGCCCCTCCGTGGATCTTTTTAGGGCACTGATTGGATAAATTGTATGTCACTCATTTATATATTTAATCAGTGATTGGCTAAACTGCTTATTAGACCCGTCTTTCTTGGGCAAAATGGACCTGGCCCCAGCACGTGCACGGCGCAGCAGAGACGTGCACGGGGGCAGCTGAGAGGTGCACGGGCGAAGAGGACAAGCAGGAAAAGCATATATTTTGCACAGATATTCTATTTTACAAATATTACTGGTATATTCCATAGCTCAAAAACACAAATATTGACCATTTGTATAATTTATTAACATTATTATATTTTGTATAATTAAGGATATTATAAATATTATTATTATTATTTATTTTTTTGGTGGCTGAAGGTGGGGCCAGGCCCTGTGGCCCTCTATTGGCCGGCCGCCACTGTATATACTTAAAAAGGCTTATAATCTTGCAAACTTCTAGAGGTACTGTTCATATTTACTACCAGTATTGCTGACACAGAGTAAATGAAGTATACATGCATTTCCGTGCTTATTCAATGACAAACTGCTGGATCTGTCAGCACCTGTTTGCTCTCCATGTTTGTATGCGTTTTTTTGTGCCATTTCATTGGCTATACGAACGGCTGGACATGACAGGCTTGAATCTATAAGGCTCGTTCGTTAGAACTGCGCCTCGCCTGGAATCCAGACGAGAGCAGGCGGCCGCAGCAGGAGGCGTTGACAAAAAACTGCAATCAAGTCGGACAGTTTTCAGCTGCCTTCAAAGTATACACAGGAAGTCACAGAAAAAAGTACTTCCTGTTAGTTCCAAACTTTTGTTTACTTGTAGTTTACAGATCACGTTTGGATTTATTATATGTGTTTATAAATATATATTTATGTAGAAATGAGTGTGTAGCTGCATCCTTTGGTATTTTTATGTCTGCCTGTGAAATACATTACTACTGGTTTAGATATGTGTTATGAAAATCTGATTTTGTATTATCAACCACACAAGATGTGTTTTTAGATTAAACATGAGACGAATAGTCAATAATCGAGGGTTAAGTATTACAACTACACATAAAATAAGGATTTTCTACAACACGTGGTGTTTGCTGTCAGATCTAAGAGCCAATCAGCTCTCTGATGTGGCGACAGCCAGGCTTTTCATGAGAGTATCGTTGACCACGTGTGCATGACGTCAGAGCAAGTCGAACACAAATCTAACCGGCATGCATTGCGCGCCGATCGCCGCCGATCGATTTTGCAAACAAGTGGAAATACAGAAATATTGTGTCATATCTGCCAGCTGATATGATGCAACACCAGTTCATGGATATTTATTGACCGCAGTTCGCTTTCCGCTTTGAGTCTGTCGATTGTGCACAGGTATCGTCAGTTGCATGGCCTTATAAGGAGCTGGCGGGGCATTTCTGTATGCAAATTCAGGTGCACAAGAAATCCTCATTCGGGGAGCACAGCTGAGAACGCTTCGGCTGTGTAAGAACCCATTTTCCGGCGTTCATGAATCAGGTGGACATCTTTTCTGACGTTGGTCTTCCGAAGTCCGGAATAAAACATTTCAGAAGACACTTCAGAAAATGTTTGAGAATGAAGCACAATGTGTTTCAGAATTTATTTTTATTTTATTTTGGAGAGCGACAGGGGAAGTCTCCGAGATCGACCGGTCGATCGACAGGTTGGCGACCACTGGTCTAAACTGTACAATGTACAGTGTATGTGCAGTGTACGTGTACGACCCGCAGGGGGGAAAGCGGAACGTGAGAAGGAAAAGTGGTGATAAAAGTGTACTTGAGCTCTTATCCATACACTAATCTGATAGGATTGTGAGAGTATACGTCAGACTACTGTTATACTGATGATAAGAAAATTATCAGACATTGATTTGAGTGATTCTGGAAGTTCACACTTGAAAAGCAGCCCACTTACAAGCTGATACAGAGCTTTGACTTCATGTGAAACGACTAGGATCCTGGACAAAAGACAGTATGAAAACCAAAAAACTGACAACATCAGCTGGCTGTGAACACCAGACTTAGAGCATCAACTATAGTACTATCTTCAGTAGGAAGAGGCTAGAGAGAGCTCAAGAAGGACAACACATCAACATACAAGAGCTCTTGGACGTAAAACAAAAGGACAAAAAGTTCCACTGTATCAGATGCTTGTTTCAACTTGTACTGTACATATAAGAGCTCCAGAACTTTAAATATCAAAACAATTTGTTCTAAACTTCCCCCTCCCGTCAAAGTCCATCTGACACTGAGAGAGTGAGAAAATGTATAAATGGCAACCGACAACAATAAACTTTTGATTTTGCATAACTTGCGGGAAAAGACTTAACAGTTTGTGTCTGAAGAAAGAAAACAAACAGCAGAAAAATACAATTGAAAATATGTTTAAAACAGTCGGTTTCCTTTCCTATAGCCTAACCACACACACACACCCTACCCAGCATGCATCTCCAGAGATAGTTTTAATGGGGATGATTAGTGAGCAGGTTAAGGGACAGGCATACAAAATCACAAAACAGGTTCTCCTGTTTGCAACCAAGCCACATTTATGAGTGAATCCATCATAATGGGGTCGGGTAGAGTTTCCTTGTTGTGTCAGAGACTCTAAATAACAATGAGCTCAAACTGTCCTGCTGTTGGCAGCAGCTGTGAAGAGGAACATAAGGACCGTCTCCACCAGTGACCTGTATCGCTCTTTTTGATTCACAATCCACCTCTGTCTCATTGCTGTGAGAAATCTGATATCCCCCCCTCGGTGCATTTAGACCAGAAAGCTAATGCAATATGATGACAGATAGAGCGAGGTGAAGAGACATCTCCTCAGAGGTTTGTTCATAATAAAAGACTCCATTGAATAAAACATGACGTGACAAGAGCGCAAAACATTATTATCCGTTTTCATTTGCACGGCTTTCATCAATAGCCTAATTTACCCGTATTTCTATATTTACTTCACATACATTACTTTCATGTTTAATTGTCTTCCTTAAAGTTTAGCCAATAATTACAACGATGTATATTTATTTGACAGCAGTCTTTGTAGTCGGATGACTCCCTTAACTACAGTCTACAAAAGTCTGATTACACATTAAGACGTGTGTAAACACTTTTAGTGGTGGCACTGGCTCACTACTAAAAGTATTTTTAATCATGACTGTGGTCTTTATTTGTAACAGACCTGAAGTCATTAGGGGCCTTCTACTACTCTGGCTTCACACCACCCTTTAACAGCAATACATTTCCCCTCTGTGTCTGTTTATGTGAAGATGTATTAACTGCAGGCATAATGGGGCCCTGATTGGGCCCTTTGTTGTCTTGGAAAACCTCCATCCTATATTCCAGCTGCATGCTATATTTACAGCAGTGTGAAACTTTCCTTACAATAAGCTATGAGGACAGAGAATAATTATTTGATGCTGCTCTGAGTTTATGTTGTTTCAATACTAACTTTATACGATTGTCTATATCCTCCTGGGAACTGACTAGTGTCATCCAAATTCATATTTTTTGTGATTTCCTACCTATTTAGAGTAAAAAAAAAACACATATTACAATTTAGACTTTTTGAAAATGATTTACATTTTTAATTTGACAGCATGTCCACTGTAGCGGACGACAGGACAATTTTCGGGTGAAAAGACAGCGAAATATGGAAGATAAAAAAAATGTATGGCTATAGAGAGATATTAAACCACTAATACATTCAACTTTATTATAAAACAAAACAAGTCTTCATCTTTAAATGTTTGCTGCTAAATCTTCAAATACTTTATTGTCAATGTACTGTGTAAAGTACTGAATTCGACTCCAGTTTGTAGGTTGTAGAGCAGGGGTGGGCAAACTTTTTGGCTCAGGGTCCACATTGAATAAAAAAAATTGACAGACGGGCCGGGCCAGTATCAGATGAATGGAGAGTGTTTGTGTGAACCTGTCACGGGAGGACAATGTTGCGGACCCAAATGCAGACCACATGAGAGTATGAGTATCTGGTAAAACAGATTATTGGAGCCAAAGGGAAGGTGGGGAGCCTGTGGTCCGCCACAGGGGGTGCTGGACGGTGGGAGACCCGTGGCTCTACACTGGATGACGGCGAGGCCGGCAGGGGGCGGTGTGAGAATATAACGTAAATGACTCAGCTTTTTTGTTCAACTTGCTGGTTAAATCTTCATCAATGTGTTCTACACGCCGAGTCACTGTTCTGCGTGATAAACTCAATTTTTCAAATTTGTTTTTGCTCTCTGGACATAGGAGACCTGTTTCTACGATTCTTTCAAAAACTCTCCTTCAGAGAAAGGCTTGTTGGCTTTTGCTAATTTGAATGCTAGCAAAAAACTTGCCTTGGTGCTTGATTCTTGTATAGCAGTTTGGGGGAGAAAAATATTTTGCTGACTCTTTAAATTGGCTGCCAACCTCTTAGCAGTAGCCCGACTTGATTTTCCCAAAGCACGATGACCACAACAGACCAGCGTTGATGTTTCTTCATGCTTATTTATTGCACAGCGCTCTTTTAGGCTTTTCATGTGTGTGTTCTTCTGCAGCAGCGCCGTGTGCGCAGCAGAAGGCATTACAGCGGTCTTTCTGCTGCAGCAGAACACACACACGAAAAGCCTAAAAGAGCGCTGTGCAATAAATAAGCATGAAGAAACATCAACGCTGGTCTGTTGTGGTCATCGTGCTTCGGGAAACTGAACTTGGGAACAGAGAAGCCCTACAGCGGTCTTTACTATAACTTTTTTTTTTTTTTTTTTTATGTTATAATGATTATAATACTCGGCGGGCCGGATTAAAATGGCCCGTAGTTTGCCCACCTCTGTTGTAGAGTCATCTTGACAGTATGGAAGCCCAGGTAGCACATGTGAATCTAATATGATGGAAAATAACACCATTAAATGAATGGTAATAACAGGAATAATAATTAAACCTCAGACAAATCTATTTGGATTAAATGCAGTCAGGACATAGTGCATCCCTGGGTATAAACATCGACCTACGTGCTGCTCCTGGCCCACAGAGGACGAGGTCGTTCCTGCTCATCCCTGTCTGTCTCTGAGTCTGTCTGCTCATCTAAGCCTCCTGTATCTTCTTCTGCTTATTCTTCACCAGGCTCAAACTCATCCTCATCTCTCCCATCATCTGAAAGCTCTAAATCTGATTCACCCTCAACTATCTGGCACAGCATCCTTTATGCTTGAGTTCTGTCTCCGACATCAATGTTGAGTCATTAAATACATTCATTTTGTCCCGGCGTCCACTATAATTGACATTCATAAAATGACTATTATTTAAATAAACAAATAACTGAAATGCTTCAGAACTAAATATATCATTCCTGACATGTTACTAAACAAGAACATATATGAATATCATAGTAAAAAAGACAATAAGTCAGCAATATTTGACTTACCCTTTGACTTTCCATAAAATGTGCTGGCTGATCTTGTGTCGAAAGAAAGAGGAAGTTGTCATGATCCCACCTCTACTCATGTGGTATCAATGGAAAGCCCAGGATGTGCTCTTTAGAGTACAGCAGGAGTTGACAGGGTAACTCAAATGAGTAAAAGGAGAGATGCAAAACCAAAGTGTCCACCACAGAGGACACAAATGAATGGGCTGGGTCTCAGGAGGATATGTAATATCAGCCATTACAGTATAGTCAGTACAGTATTAGTTGTTCTGGATTTGGTAATAAAAGGTAAACCGGTGTCATCAAAACAACTAAAGTATAAATATGTACTTATAATCTTGAGTTCCAATTACCTTTACGGAATGTTTAGTCTTTGGAATATTGAGTCTCATTCATCAAAATCTGTCAAATTATTAAATTTGATTTAAAGCAAATAGCAACAGACCAAGAGGAGGAAAGTTGTTACTACATGCCCAAACGAAATGTGCTTTGTGGTGAAATGAAGCCCTCGAAATATTTTCAAGCTTGGCTAATTGGAAGTCATTTATTTCTTGTTAGGACGATCAAATCCATAAGACATACACTTAGCTACTTGCAAGAGCCATGCATTTAGAGTTAACATCTAACTATGACATATGACCTCTCTAAATGTCCCAATCATCACACTGACATAAAATATTAAGTGTTACAACATAAAAAGAGTCAGGCCGCAGGCTTTGAAGAGTAATCCTCGTTTCCCCCAGAGGTTCCCAGCGTGAAATAGGATAGGGTTTTTAAGTCCTAATAAGTTCTTAATTTAGTGGAAACACGCACAAGAGAACACAAACACACACACACACACACACACACACACCAGGGTCAATGGCAAGTTCCCATCGTGTTTGAGTTATGTCCCCACTAAATTATGGTTTGTGTGTGCGTGTCCTTGCTTGCTACACATTCTGGGGTCCAGTTTCAGGATAATTCAACTAAAGATTGTTCAGACTTGTAAAGACCACTAAAACATATATGTTGCAATCATTTCAACAAATAATTTCTAGTTAAATTAAAGTTAACTTGTAATGTATTGATAACAGCTAATGTTGCCCATTCCTGTCTCCATTCATGCAGGTTTTGGGTGTTAGAGTGTGTTTTTACAGTCAGAGTGTGATAACAAACCGATTGAGGTTGGTTAATTGGAGCACGTGGAGACCAGGGGCCTCCATCATTAATCAAAGCAGTTCTCTTTTTAGAGACTAATAAAATGGCTCTGGTTGATTACACACTGCCAGGAAGCAGACAGGTCTGATTGTGAAGTAGCAGTCACCATAGACCCACTGTATTTATCTACTGCTAAGTGCAATCAACTTGTGTAAATATTGGAAGATGAGAATCAACTTCAGCCACTTAATTTTTTTTAGCGCCTTTATTTCTATAATTTTCTTTTAAGTTTTAATGCATATTCAAAAAGCAGAATTAAGTGGATATTATAAATAAAGTTGTGAGTAACTTTTGTTTTTGGTGCATTAGTGTTTTTAGCTGTAGCATTTGCAAGTCTTTCGGCTCGTTGATTAATACTTAATAGTTGAAAGTCATACAAACCCCACACCTTTAACTTGTAGAAACATGTGTCTATTTGAGTTGAACCATTTATCATATTTAGACTGGTGAGGGCACTGGAGCCGATCCCAGGTGACATATATTCATATACAGTATACACTCTGGACAGGTCGCCAGTTAATCGCAGGGCACATATACATTCACACCTTTGCTATTTAGAGTCTCCAATTAACATAAACTTCATGTCTTTGGACTGTGGGAGGAAGCCGGAGAACCCAGAGGGAACCCACGCTGCCTCGGGGAGAACGTGCAAACTCCACACTGAAGGAACGCCCAGGATCAGGGATCGAACCCGTGTTGTTTTCTTATGTTACTTTGTTAGGATTATGCAACACAACTAATAAGTCAGGTTTTATTAAAAACATGATCATGGTTTCGCTTAAAATTACTACAAAATTGAAACAAAACAAAAATACTTGGTCATGTTTAGGCAGCAAAAGTACTTGGTTCACACAGGAACCAAAAAGCAGTCTCTTGGGTGACTCTCCCTGATCTCCTCCCTACAACTAAGGATTCTACATTTAGGTAAGAACAGGGCCTTAATACCTCGGGCGAAACTTTACATTAGCAGATGGATCCACAAATAGCTAAGTTGTTTCACATGCTATTCAACAGTGTTGTTATCTTTCGTGTATTGAGCGTCACGGGCCGCTAGATTAGCAATAGACTTTTAGTGTTGTTATTCACGTTGACCATTTTACAGGAGACAAGGAAATCAATTCAACAGAGACACAGTAAACCACCCTTCTCCCTGCACTGTCTTCCATTTGTTTGTGTCTAAACTAGCAAATGTGAAAGTACTCTAGGGTGCAAAACAATCTCTGTTCGTCTTCAATAACGCCAACAGCTGGCAACACCAACGCAGGAAATAGCTAACGTGATAATTGCATCCGTCTGAGAATTGGCAAACGTGAACACAACTTCTTTTTCTAATAATTTGCTGTCAGAGGAAGTGTCTTTGTGCCCATGTGAAAATGGTGTTTGTGCAACACTTGTGCATGGGTGAATGACTGTTTCCAATTACAGTTACAACATGTATAAATGCATACATGCACACAAACACACACACACACACACACACACACACACACACACACACACACACACACACACACACACACACACACACACACACACACACACACACACACACACACACAACCTTCTGTTCTCCGAGGCAGGCTCCAGCACTGCTGTCTGGCATTCCTCTCTATTGACAGTTGACAGCTTTAAGCCGACATGAAGTGTGGATTTCACTGCTGCCATGTAATTGACATCCTGTTGCTTGTCAGCCTCTTTTCATTTTCTACTGCTTGTTCGATCAGAACAGTGGTGCCTCATTCTCACACAAACAATGCAGGTCACATGATGAGGCCTGGGAAAATTATTCTGTTGTTTTTTTGAATGCAGAAGTTTGTCTTGATGCATGTGTATGTGTCTGAGAAGTGAAACCAGATCCATCTCTCAGATTGACAGCTCATTACACTCTCTCGATAGGAGTTTTTGATGGGTAAGCGGCCTTGACAAGATGTTTATGGGCACTACATAGACACACAGGCAGGGCAGCTTACCCGGATGTTAGCTACCTATGTTAGAAAGCCATGCATATCACTTCCTGGTCCTGGGTGATTAGGCGATCGTTGTGAAGGCAATAGCATGTGTTATTTTACACAACAGCAACAATAAACAGCTCATTTTTCAGTAATACAAAAGAAGAGGCACATGTGGTTACAGTGCAGCCAAACAAACTCACGTTGTTTTAATAAAGGCTTTTAATGTGAACTACTGTGGCAGTAGTAGGACATGTTTGGTTTAAATTAGCAGTAAGTTAATACAGCGGCTCTGTTACAGTGACTCTGACATCACTCGGATAAAAATACAAATAGCAACAGGATTACAGTCATGCATCCTTTTAGGCAAATGGAATGCAGCCCTGGAATGGTGGACTCCGAAACTAACAATAAAAACTACGAATGGAAAAATACAAACCATAAATAGTATTAAAAATGTAGTTTGAATGGTCTTTTCCAATGTGTTCTTTCTTTCTTAGATTATATTCAACTTGTGACAATCGTGTTAGCTCCCTGCAGTTAAATAATTATTCGTTAGTTGTTGAGCAGCCAAGTGTTAGTTGTGAGTCTTGTATTGTCATTAATGGTCACTTTGAATACGTCTCACTGAGGACAAAAGACAAGACTTTAAAAGGCCATTATAGCTGGTCAAAGGCCTTGTAATTACATGGTATTAGTCAGCTTGGACCAATGTCAGGCCTGAATAATAAAGGGTGCTACAGTGCAGACTCACCACGATGGCCGGTGTGACAATAGTCTTAGTTCTACACATGAAGACAAATGCTTTTCTTACTCACATGATACTTGTGTGTATGTATATATAGTTTTTTCTGTATTTTTCTAGTTGTAGTATTAACGGTAACAGATCTCTCATAATGACACCTGTGCAGAGAGCATGTACAAGTGCAAAAAGTGTTATAAAAAACAATAACTATACAATAAAGATCCTTGTTTGGAAAAAAGGAAGGACAGTAGGAAAAAAAGACTAATCCATGAACTAACCATTGCTGAGACAGCAGGCTGAACCTCAGGTACTTTATGCACTTCAAAACTTCAAATTAGGAAGCAATTATATTCTCTCCTGGGTCATTACTAAACCTACTGAAGTAATGGAGCTGCACCTACAGCCTTAATTGCAGGGATTACAAGTGAAAAGGCATACTTTCTTTAACTATTGCTGTCAGAAATAAAATCTTTCCAGGAAGAAAGGAAACTTTAATACCTAATTTGCTAACAGTGAGAAAACCTTGAGTGAAAGGAAACTTTTTCTAATCCCTCTTTGTACTGATGCTCGTCTTTTAAGCTTTTCCCTATTAATTAACACAGATGGCACATGTTTATTATGTGACTCAATGTTTTTTGGCCCAAGACAGCAGAAAACTTCAGGGGTTCTCTCTCAGATATACAACTACTTGTATCGAGCAAAATCTGGGTTTCCATGCACCTCTACGCCTGCACTAAACTGGGCTTAATGTTGGTGCATAGCGTAGTCGCTGGTGACAAGTGCAGCAAGTCAGTGATTTAATGCAACTTCAAAGATTCCAGAGGGGGAACTTTCAGTCCCGTGACTGCAATGCTTTTCTATTACATCACTGCGACGGTCACAACAACTTGTTAAACTGAAAGACAGAGAAGATAAGAGGGAGAACTAAGGAGAGGTGAGCGCTGAGGAGTACTGGGGCAGAGGGACATCCCCTTCCCATTACCCAGCATTAGCCCCGACCTTGTTCAAAGAGAAGCATTCCCTGTTGTCACCACAATGTCTGCGAGGGGTGGAGAGTCAACCAAACCTAATTGTCAAGCCTTTCTCTTGAATTATAGCCTGTCAAGTCCAAGTTCTTGCGAGTATCATTTGTATACAATTATTATTTATTTTCTAAAACTGTCCACTAAGCAGTATTGGTTTATAAAAATACAGTTGTAAGAATGATCACAAAGCTCTGTTTCCTTGAAGGGAGAAACAAAGGTAAGACTTAATGAACTCACTGTAGATGATGTTATCCAAAGCACCAGGCATCATAAAGACAATCTAACCTGCATTGCAGACTATTGAAAAGGACTATTGAAAGGACTTCAAAGGACTAACAAAACAAAAACAAATGTTGGCAGGCATGTGACGAAGTTCATTTGACTTCTGTTGAAACATGTAAAATGATTTGTACATGTTTGCGCATAAAAACATTACGCTAGTGTAATTGTTACATGCGAGGTGAGGGAATAAATAATGTGTCCTGACACACAGGATATGGGTGTAGGTGTAATGTGTGTAAACTTCTGGTGCCATGCATGGGTCAGCATGTTCCCGGACCTTTAAATCACCTGAGTGGTGGTGTAATTACGGCTCTCTGGGACGCCACTCAACCCTCTAATGCCCAGGGGGCTCTACAGCGGCGCCACTTGTTGCGCAAGTATTCCCAGAGAGGGAGCTTCAGGGAGGGGAACGCTGGCTGAGAGGCGGGTGAAGTGGCTGAGGGGAGTTAGGATGCCCTTTGGCAATTTCGAGGTTAATCTTTTTAAATGTCGGCTGACAAAGTAATATTGCTGAGTGAGTGTGCATGCGTGTGTGTCAAAGGGCAGGGTCGGGGACCAGGGTTTGCGGGAGAGGGTTTGGTGGCAAAGCAAATGAAAGGGAGACAAAAAAGAGAGAGTCTTCAGACAGTTTGCCCAAGATTTAAAATTTTGTTTTTTCTCCAAGCAAAACAAGTTTTTTTAATCCAGGGAAACATTTCCAGTTTAAGCGACACTACAAACCAAAGTCCCACACATATAGAGTAGATAGTAAACCCCTGCCAAAGGGATTTCACTTTCCCTTACTTTCCATTTAAGCCTAAGGATTAAGATAACAATGTCTGGTCAGCTTCTTGAACCTGCAGACTACTGGAAGCTATGCCATAATGTACTGCAGGTACTGACTCCTTTCATTAGCTCTGTGTCAACTGATATTTACAAGTCGTAAGGGATGTGATCGATATATATATCAACAAAGAGGGTTGAAGCCCAGACATGGCAGTTGGGGCCTTCTGCAGTAAATGATCGGTCCTTCATTGGTGAGTGTGTGAGTATGGATTTGTGTCTGTGAGACTTCAAAAAGCTGTGAAGGGAACAGTCCTTGATAATGGATTATATCTTAAACCATCAAATCGTTTGTTCCCCTTTCATAAAGGCTTCACACTAATGTTTCATGATAATAAAAAGGCAACAATCACTTGTTTTGTTGAGTATGGTTGGAAGCTCTACATGGCAGACACAGAAATACATTTGATTTGGGAAAATCCCTCAATCGGAACATAAAATAATGATAATAAACAAGCATTACTCTTTGTTTAATCAATGACTTTGACACAGCGTCATGATTTATTTAGGTGTAGTTATAATTACAGAGGCCAAATGCCTAAGGTTTTAGTTTTTTTTCAGGGGCGATTGACCATAATTCATTATATCTGAATCTAGATGTCATCTTATTCATGTTTTGATGAGATAAGGTTTTTATTGTTGTTTTCCCATCGACAAAATTAAGCCATTATTTGTTTTGTTTGTATCCTCAATTATTGCAATTGTATTATTTTTTTTTAAATGTAATCACAAAATCCATCACTGTCCTAAGCTATACTATATAAAAGTGCATTTGTTTCCGAACACCAGGATCCATGTACATATGTTTGTATGTACTGTATATAAACACTGTATAATATTTGTTTTTTATTTTTATTGTTTATATATTTTTTAACCACAACTTAAAGACAGAGCACATGGCCATTTTCCATACAATTAAGATAATGTGTCAACTGACACCAAGCATTGTATTAAACGGTTATTTCCAGATCTAAATTCACACTGTGAAGACTTGCAGCCATGACAGATGCATGGGTCAGCCTGGCTTTCACAGAGGGGGAACTGGAAAATACAAACCCTTTGAAACTCCAGATTCCCCATAAACCTGGTTGCTATTTAACCAAATCAATTTGGAAGTAGTGTTTTACTAAAATGCAGAGTTGTGGTTCACACATGCATTTCACTGTACTACAGTAATAGTTAATCCGCTGATCAATTAGTGGTAACTCACAATGCAAATACGTTAGTAATGTGGGTAAGGTGGAGCTCTTGTAAACCACACTGTAATCATTATCAACTTATTACAGTACTCATAATTATTATTGTTGTGTAATACCACAATTAAACTTAACCAATCATTAACGATTAATTGACACAATTAGTGCCTTGCATGCTGGGGTGCTGTGGTTGAAATGCAATCCGCCCAGCTGTAAAAAAAAAAACGGATGCACAAACATGTCAAATCTACCACTCCCCGCTGCAGTGTACACGCCAACGAAAAAGCACACAAGTCTCCAGTTCACCCTCGTGGGAGAGTTAGCAGCCACACTTGTGTGTGCAATACATGCAGCCACTTTCCCTGCAAGTCTCCACCGCATCAGAGAGTTTAGCTGCAAGGTGTTGCAAGCCTAAGGTAATGTTAGAGGTGAAATGCTGTTTGTTAGGAGCATGTGACCATGCAGGTACATGTCGCAGTTGTAATGGCGTGTTCACACCGGACGCAACGCGAATTTGCGGCGCCGCGTCCACCGCGGAAGTTTACTCGCGTGAGTAGAAAGAGGGTGTTCACACCAAACGCGAATTCGCGGCGCGACCAAAGGGGCGTGGCTTAGCTCTGTTGCTTGCCTCTGTGAGAGACAAGCGACGAAGCTTTCATTTCCACTATCGACCATGGAATAAATAACCACTAGTTCTGCTTTATACTTGTTGTGGAAGTCCCAAACATGTCGGAACATGAAACGCCCTCGTATTTGGGTTCATAACATCATCCGTAGCCGCACACAGGTCGGTGAATTTCACCGACTCCTCCAGGAACAGCGTCTCGCGTATCTCAGTAAAACGATACCGATTATGCCATCCACCATGGAAATAACCACCAGTTCTGCTTTATACTTTTTGTGTAAACTCCAAATATGTCGGAACATCAAACTCCATGGTGTCTGGGTTCATACTATTATCCGTAGTCCCACAACAGCGTCTCAATGAAGCCGCTGTCAGCGCTGGTTCAGGCGGAGCAGCAGGAGTTTCATTCAGAAACGGGGAGACGGCGGTGGTGACGGGCGGAGCTTCTCAACGCTGATTCTCAACGCTGATTGGCTGCCGCAACTTTGCGTCACGCGATTTCTCCGCCAGAGTTGGGATAATTCAACTCACGCGAATTCGCGCCGCGTCCTTCGCTTTGTTCGCCCCAGGTCAAACGTTCTGTTCGCGCCGCCTCCAACGCGTCTATCTCGCCGCACATTCGCAAATTCGTGCCGCAGTGCGTCTGTGGATTGATTTAACATGTAAACTGGTCGCGCCGCAAATTCGCGTCGCGTCCGGTGTGAACACGGCATAAAGAGCAACCATTTACATGCTATTTCAGTTGAAGACTTCTCTTCAAGGGCAACTGAAAATATTAGTGTTTAACTTATAGTTAACAGTCCATACAGTCAGTATTTATGTCTCTGTATTGTTTGCAACCCTATTGGTGCTGTATAATATAACATGTATATACTTCCCTTTATCTGTCCAGCTTTGTTCTCCTTGTCCCGAGCTGTTCTTTATATTTCTGTGTAAATACATTGACAGAGGTGCAGAACATCGTTGTCAAATTCCTTGTATACGCACGCATACTTGGCCAATAAAGCTGATTCCGATTCTAAAAATATAAGCGTGTTCGCATTAACTCATTAGTAATATGTCTTTCATTGCGCCACGCGGCTGTATATATTTTTAGAAGTGGGTCTTTCTCACATGCTCCTGACACTCATTCATGCATGACAGCTCACACAAACACACGTTCATTTAATATTTTTTCTACTTCATTTACTTTTTCATCTAGTTCACCTCTCCCTTGCCTCAGATTTCGACAGGGCTCCCAGTAGTTTGTTGAGGTAATTATCTTTAGACATGGCGCAGAACAAAGCAATCAGGGAGTGTCCCTAAATACGCCGTCTAGACTTGGTGTCTCGCTCCTTCTCTCCGTGTCCCTCCATTTATTATTTGACCTGCTGTCTGGCCTGATGAGGAGTCAACCTTTAACATAAAAGATCATAGACGACACCAATTGCCTTCAGCTCATTGCTTGTCAGTTATCCTTTAATTAGTGTGATAGAATTGTCCGTTTCCAGCATTTTTAGATCTTTCTTCTTTCGGAGCAGCTTTCAGCAACTTAAATGTTGGAGTGTAACATATCTAAAGCTTCTTACTGTGAGACAAACAACAGGGCAGCGCAGTAAAGAGACAGTTAGTCTGACCTGTGGTAATGGCCCTCCTTTGAAGTGGTGAAGATAGTGCTTGTAATCAGCTTAATTGATTGTAACAAGGCACCAGCACCAGAGAGCGAGATAGAGACAGAGCGCTGTGGGGTGGTTTTAGAGAATGTTTGGGTGTTTGGGTAGGGTAGTAATTCCCCATAATGACAGCCATTACTCCAAAGGCAAACAGTGTCACTCACTTCTCCAAACGTCGGGTCAAGCTGGTAGATGTAGTCGTTGTGCTAGAACACAACCACAGGGGAAATTACAAGCAAATCGTGTTTAAGTGCTACTCAAGTACTGTTGAATCATGGGTAGTTGCCTTTCAATTAGGTGAGGAATAAACTGAAGTGCAGCGCAGACACCTCAAGAACACTTGATGCTCGTCGTACTTTAATCAAATGTTGATTTTGCCATGAACATGATGCTAAATTGTGTGATCTCATATGGAGTTATTGTCACATTTACTGTATAAACTGCATGATCAGAAGATTTGTCCTTCAGTATATCTCCACCGCTCTCTCTCTCTCTCTCTCCGTTTATCTGCCTTGCTCCCTTCTCGCTCTTGTCTCGTCATCTGGAGTTGATCATTCCATTTCCTGGCTAGTATTACAGTCAACAATTATCTACAGATCAGCAGACAGCCCAACTTTAAAAGCTTGGAGAGGGCACCCACATAGGAGCAGAGAGAAAAAGTCCTATCGTTATTATAAATTGATTATACTAGTGAGGTTGTTATGGTGCCAATCTCCAGTCTTTAAACCCGCAATAAATGATGGCCAGGCCTCATGGGGTCAGTAGAAGCAGGCTGCTAACAAAACACTGACAATGTTGTCACTGTTTAAGTTGATCTGGTGAACTAGTTAGCATAGCTGCTTATCCACACACTCTGAAGATACATTAGACTTACATGAGACATTATTTTGAGTCGTGTGTCTGGCAACTTGGCAAATGTGAGATTCACTTCATCTTAAGCTCTGTTTTTGGTTTCAATGTTCCACTGTTCTCATCAGCTAGTTGCTGTCTGTCATTTATCCTTGGGTTTAGTTTCTTTTACTGAAAAGAGTTCCCCCCTGCATCTGGAAACAATGCTGATGAGAGCAGTGGCAATGAACCAAAACAATAAAATTGCGGGTCAGAACAAAAAACATAAATTTAAAAGACACTGAAATGCTCCCTGAGCAGAACTGAGGAGTTGGGTGATAATTCTTTGTGGGTTTGTCACTCCAAGACAAAAAAGAAAAGAAACATGCACAGTGTCATGTGATGCACTGTGGATATGAACATATTGATAATAGAACATTTTAACTGTCTCTTGTATCTTATCTTACAAAACAATTGCACAGTCAACTTTGTGTGCAGATGAGGTAAGTGTCGACATTTTAGATGTCGTCATTTTTGTTTTCAGCAAATTTGGTGTAGATTACTAAATACTGGATTTCTTCACAACCTGTTGATAGTCCCATTGCTGTGTAGCTTGGTCTAATGGACTCCATTCTGGCAATGTCCTTAACAGTTTATTTCATATTACAATAATTTAGTGGTTAAAATAGCCCAGAGACCATTAATGTAAAACAAAACATGTTTTACCTACAACATAATAATTCACACAGCACCCTGTAACCTTTTGTGTCATCGCTCATGTGTAAACCATAAAATAAACTGTATGTGTGTATGATATAACTTCCATTCCAGCAGTAAACATATTCCATGCTGTTTAAATATATTTTTACAAAACAAATAATGTATTTATAGAAGATAAAGAGTGCAGTAATGGTCTATGTTCAAAAAAACAAAAAAGCACAGAACAGCAACAGTATTGTGTATGTTAGACAAGAATATAACACAAAGAAGTGTTTTTCTGAGATGGATTTACAAAAGCATGTGTTAAAGATACGATCAAAGCCGACAACCTTCAATTACTCTGAACGCCATTACAGTGTCACATTTTAAATACCGGCTTTATTTCTGCCAAGAATTCAGCGCCATCATTATTTATGAGTTGCAAAAGCAAGCTAAAACTAAATACATTATTTACACTTGCTGTTAAGCGGCTTTCTCTGCCTTTCCCTCCGTCTCAGGGCTGCAAGGTGAGGCAGATATATTGGACAAGCATTTTGGTAATTGCCATCCTGCCAATCAGTCCAGCAGCAAGCCCCTGTTGCTCTATTTCAAAGGACACATGCAGAGGTTTGTAACCTTTGACCCAGTGGGTGAGGAAAGGTTCACCGCAAGGGACCCCAGTGGCAGTTCTCCCTCTACAGGGTCAGAGCAAAGATCAGTGTGGTTGTGTGCTCCCTCGCTCTAATATATCTGTCCTTGGTCCCACTGGGACTGGCGTCTTTTGCTCATTAAACAGCAGTGAATCTAAGTCTTGAGTCTGCCACACACACACACAGTCAAAAAGACAGGAAGGATTCCATCAATGAAGAAAAGTAGTCGGTGAGAGCCTCTCAGTGATTCAACTAATCAGAGGTTATTCAGTCGTTTACTCTGTACAGACTTTTTTCAGTATTTTTTCAGCCAAGTAACCCCTAACCAGTATAAACCATTTTTAGTTGAAAAAAAGATGTAATACACAGCGCTGTGCCATCTGTGTCTGATTTAATGTAGAATATATACAATTCAGTTTATGAACTAACACTTATATTTTATTGAATATTTATAAAATAGCTATTATAGACCCCATTTGAGAACCACTGGTCTACTCAGCCCGCCGACGAACCATCTTCCAGAGTAAAAACCTACCAGCCAACTAACCAATGACTCAGTCAGCAAGCCAGCTGCTGACCTTTTAAAACGATCACAACCAGCTTTGAAGTTGCCGTTTCCATGTTTTGGAAAAGTGGCTGATTTGTTTATTCAGTTAAGTGCTTTGTTCTTTATGACTCTATAAAAGAAGCTCTCACTAGACACTGATGCCAGAACTGCACATACCAATTTTAGCTCAAGGTAACACAAAACACATACAGACTGAAACTTGAATCTTTAGATCTAAAGATGTAAAGCTTGACGGGTTGGCGCCATATAGTAAAGAGAGGAAACTAAGAAACTCCCTATAGGATAAGGCAGTTTTAAAAGTCCATGAGGAACGAGATATCTGAAGCTACATTAAGTTTTCTTCTCTTTTTTTTCAAAGGTGCAAATGTTTACAAATCCGTTTTCTTTTTTAAATTCCAGTTTTTATTAATAACATACAAGTTTAAGGGTTAATGCAGATGGTAAAACAAACATTTAATGTAAATTAACCACTAATACTGAGGTTTTTTGCACACAAAAAAAGAAAAAAGTACCCTATTGTTCCTCTGTGTAAGCACATGTTACACTATGACCCAAAGGGTGCGTGTAACGCTGCCATAACAGCTGGGAAAGTTGTGGCTTTTTCGACCATCAAATGTTATTTGCTGTAATAAGAAAAAGAAAAAAATCTCTAAAACAGATTTGTTTTTGTGGTTTAACTTGTTTGTTGTGTGGAAGACGGATTTCCCCAAACTCTGGAAAACTTCCCAGAACACTGTGCATGTTCACACGATCACATGGAACACACACACACACACACACACACACACACACACACACACACACACACACACACACACACACACACACACACACACACACACACACACACATTTGTCCTTCCAGCACCACTTAAAAACAATTATATCATTTCTGTACCTCTCCATAATCACAAGCTTCCTTTTGATTTACACGACGGCCTTGTCATAAATCCCACCTGTCAAAACTGATTAAGCTATAGTGTGTCAAAGGGAATCTACATGGTTGTGCGAGGAACAATTGGCCCCTGGCTAGTCTCTCATGGGAAATGGAGTCATGGGGCCTGTGGTGCACAATGAGTCATAGAAGTCTGATGATGCTCCTTTTCTCCCATCCTGATGGCACTCCATAGTCAATTTCTAAAAGTCTGAATGCAACATCAGCATCTACTCCTGCAAGATGTCGAAGGCTTAAAAAAGAAAAGAAAAGAAGTCAGGATAGGATACATGTGCAATTAAGGGGACATCTTCTAATTTATACTGTTCTTGTACTACCCGTTGCTCTACAAGAGTTGTACATTCACTTCTATTAGGAGTAATGAGCTCAGAGATCATGCTAATAGCGCTAACCTGCATAGGAAAAGAATGCACACTGATTTGCACAATTTTATGGGGAACTAGGAAGGTAAAGATGTCACAAGTTTGAATGCGCCCAACTTTCCAAAACCCCTTCGAGGTGTAATATTTCAGTTCCTGAATTGACAGGAAGATCCAATAATGATGGGTTACGGTGAGGTGAAGCTATGAACCTCCATTATAGGTAAGGTAAGTACACAGTAGCGTTGAAAGCTTCATCAAAGGGCAGTTCCAAAAATATAATTGCAGTTGCCGATTACCCAAGCAATCCTCCCCCTCAAAAGAACAGGTTGTTACATATTGTGGTACAGAGAAACAAGCTCATTTCTCTACATGTGTGAGTCATTGTGTTACGTGTCAGCCCATAGCTCCAATGCATCATCATTATGATTTACATGTCGGCATGCATGTGGTAGTGTCCTCCCTGACAGCGACTGGCATTTGACACTTTAACAACATGGCGTCTGTTCAATAATGGTTATATGTGATGCAACAGGCGTTGAGCCTGTGTAATGTCTTATTTACCATTGCAGCCGTGTGTCCGTGTAAACAAACATTGTTTACATGGATGTGCATGTATCTGCATGTGTACCGACGTCCCCCATTTAACCCCGCAAGTGACTCCACTTCCAGTGTGATCAGGAGCCCTCCCCTGCAGGCTCAGTCATCAGCTGACTATCCTGTAACATAGCCCAGGGCTGAGTCAAGCAACAGATTGCCTCCTTCTCTTGTCATTAGCAAAGTGGGCATCAATCTTGCACGTTACAGGAGACATCATTCTCTGGCTTCTGAATAGATCTGTCTCCAGTGTTAACAGCTAATTGGCCCTGGCGCCATTGTAGCATTCAAGGTAGTCATTTAGGTGCATTACAGGCGGAGGTTCTGAGGGCGAGAGAGAGAGAGAGAGAGAGAGAGAGAGAGAGAGAGAGAGAGAGAGATCATTTATATGTGCGTGACAACAAGATGACTACATTGATTGTGGATGTGTAATATGTCAGGTCGTTATTTACAGCATGTCCCACTGGTTTGACAAGTTACTTGTCTTACTGAGAAGAATTTAACTTTACTGTGTGTACATTAGAATACATTTCATAGACGCTGCTCTTGTTCTCATATGGCTCTCTGCCCACTTGAAAAAGAACATCAAACTATAGCTCCCATGTTGTTTTGCAGAGTACTTGAGCGTATGAGAACTTCCAAAAAAAAGCAACCTTTCATTGAATAAGTCCGTCAGTCAATCAATAATAAATCCATAAAAATAAGTAAATAAATAAGATTAATTATTATCAAATCAATTCAAGTAAATGAATGATCATTTAAGAAAAACATATTGCCTGAAAATTGTGTGACGAGTCAAATTTCAAGTCTGACTTCAGAATTACAGTCTACCACCTCAGAGTGTCATGGAGAAACTTTCTGTTTGCACAGACCAATTTCACATCAAATTATTCGCAGATCAGAGTGTCACTCAGACAATATTTGGTCCTCTCAAATGTCATAATACTCTACGAGCTACAGATAAGTTTAGAATTATCACGCTGGTATGATCATATGCATCAAATGGTTAAATCAAACAGCCACTTTAGCAATAGGAACATATCAAAATATATATAAAATATCCCGGTATAGCCTAAAAATATCATCCAGAAGCAAAATCGCAAAGCTCTAAGTCCAAGCTAATGTTTTCAAACTTAAAATTAGTTGGTGAAGTTTTCGTTTTACATGTGAAAAATGTACTACGATGTACCAGTGGAAGTATATTGTGCATCTATTTTATATAGATTTAGATTTGATTTTGCACACATTTGCCATACAGCGATACACTGTTTATTGATATTAGACAAGTCAGGACTTAAACTTCGGAGAAAAATAGAAGAAGGAACATAAAAACAGAACTTCAAAAGGAAGTACCAACTAATTCCAACCAACTGTATAGGATTACATTCATTCACATACTGCAACAGCACTCCACATTTGACATTTTTACATTTTATTTCCTCAACTTTGTACCCAGTAAGTATCAGTATGGAGGTTTCGTGGCATGAATAAGTGTTTTAATGGGAATGTAAATAGTGTGTGAGTGCAGCACAGGCTGCTGATTATCCCAACCAAACATTCCACCACTTCAAAGCTTCTGCTGTAATTACAATGCTCTGAGGTGTGCCCGACCCACACAACCAGAGGCTTCTCAAGCTCCTCTGTCACACACACACAAACGTACATTCCGTACACACACACACACACACACACACACACACACACACACACACACACACACACACACACACACACACACACACACACACACAAACATGCTCAGACAAATTGCTTTAGCTATTATCAGGCTTAAATGATATTATGGAAAAAAGGAAGTGGGATGTGTGGGTAATTTTGCTACACCCAGGAGAGCACCCCTCTCATTTCTACCCCTCCTCCTCATTTATTCCTTCATTCCTTCTTTCTTTCCTCCTCTTGCATAATCCTGTTTAGTCACACAAAGCTGCTGTTGCATTATTTGTATGTCTAAAAGATATGTATATGTAATATATACACAAGTGTTGTATTCCTATCAATGCCCACAATATTACTCATCCACAGTGCATCTAAGGCAGTATCTCTACATATTTTATCTTAATTGAGTTGGGCATGACATTGTTTACAGATGCGCTGTCAGTACATGCTGTAGCTTGTATCGGTGCCAGATAAAATAATTAAACAATTGCCGGCAGTTCCTGTAAATAGAATATCCTCCAATTGGCAGTTTTTTCTCTTGCAACAGGACTGAGAGATAAAGTTGCACACATGCCAATAATTATTTTTGTATGTCCTCCCTTATGAATCATGTCTTTTTTTTGTCACTTTTTTTATTTTTGTTATTCTCATCTGACAGACAGAACTTTAGCTGTATTTTAAAATAATCTCTTTAAATCTGGCTTGGATCATTTTTATGTTGACACTGAGATGCAATATGGCAAGAAAGAAAGAATGAGTAACGCAAAAGAACGGAGGAAAGGAAGGAAGGAAGGACAGAGGGTCCTAAATAGGCTAAATATGAGGGAAAGAATATATGGGGGAAGAGATATAAAGGAAAAAGAAAAAGTTATGTGGTGGTCGAGAGAAAAAAAGAGAAGAAAGAAGGAAGGAAGGAAAGAATAAAATGCAATAGATACAGATAAATGAATAATCTAAACACAGCAAGCATAAAAGGGTGCAAGAAAAAAGACAGGAGGGAGGAAAGAGAAACATGCCACTCCACCAAAAACGAGTTCTGTGGATAATGACTGTCAATGTGCCTGCAGGGCGTCCGGCGGGCAAGAGAGGTGGAGATCCTGAACAGAGCTGAAAAAAAAAAGGCAACAGTTTCTCCCCTGAGGAGTCAGTCCTTTCATCTGGCCGCTCACTGGCGCCTTCACAACCCTCTGATTGTCTGTGAAATAACCCCACTTTAATAAGGCAGCAGTAGCAGCCTCCTGGGAACTGAGCTCTGCTCCACAGTATACCATAGAAGAGTCACTCAGGCCTACTGGCTACATGTAAAAATGCAGAAAAAAAGTCTTTATTGTATATACATCTATCACGGGGATGTTAGAAAATATATACAGTGTGTCCTTTTTTAAAGAATGGATGTATTGAAAAGGAGTGAATTTTAAGAAAAACTGTGTAAATCTGTTATGTCACACACTGCTGTAGGCTGTGTATAAAGGACACACACACACACACAGTTTCTACAAATTTAGACACTTACAGATTATGATTGTGGATCAGGCCTTGTGATGTGAAATAGCAATTAATCATCACTCAGTGGCAGAACGGTTCCAATTATCAATGGAATGGGTGTTAATGGTTAATTAGGCGACAGATAAGAAGGTACTTAAACAAGCATGACCATGGGAAAAAAAGTCTTAAGACAAGTGAAACATCCTTTCAGCTTCAAATATTTCAACCATCATCAAAGGGCTGTTTCTTCAGCTAAACTGCTGGAACAAGTGTTAAGTTCTCCATGAGGAGTCAGGCACTTTCATCTGACATAACATGAAATTGTTCATGAAAAACAATCACAATGAGTTACTTCATGAGGATCACAATGAGGAACTTCATGTCTAATGTGCGTGAGGAATAGGATTGAATCATAGGACAAGGAGATGAATGCGTCAGATACATGGGGTTGTCTCATCTAAATTGTGACCATTCGCGCCTCAGACACCAGCTGGACCGCGCTCAGGACTTCTGTAATTTAGCGAAGTAATTTACTCTGTAATTTGAGTGTGACACCCTTAGCACACAACAGTCTTGTGAGTTACACTGGAAAGTCCCAATAAAGAGAAGAGCAAACAAATCAGAGAGGCAGATAAAGAAGAAAAGGGATCAGTATGCCATCCCGGGTGTAATTCTCCATAATTATCCACATGGGGCCCGTGTTTACACATGCAGTCTCATGAGGTTAGAGTTAAAGCTAATCCATTACTGAAGCTTGACTTGTGATAATGCTGTGGCACAGACATTGTTTTTTGCTGCTGATTCCCGGTAATTATCTTATTTCACCAAAAAGGCAACATGAGGTACAACTATGCCCTCAACTTTTTAAAGACTGTTTCACTAAAAAATACACTGAACAATTAGGAGGATAGAGACATGTAAAGTGTCATCTGACACCCATTAGGGAATGTGCACATTATTATATATATCTCTTTTAATTCTTGAAGAAATGTCTCAGTTGATCATGTTTTAAATAAATTATTTAAAGAAGGAATTTAACATCAAATGTGATATTTAATAGTGACCTACATTTTGCAGGATACTACTCAAAACAAAACAAGCAGTCAGTTTCCGACTGTCCTTGAAGGCAGCATCTGCTCAGTCGTAAACATTTTGGGCTGCACTGATTGGTCAAAGTTGAGCCGCGACAACGCGATGCTGTCTACATACTCCCACATACTGCTTGACAGCTCCATAACACAGCGCGCGCCGCAGCCGCTCTCACCTGGCCGCCCTTTTGACTGTTCCGCTCGGAGTTCGCCTGCTTTTTCGGACGAGACCCCGGAGGACAGATGGCTTCTCAGGAGACCTCGAACGACCTGGGGTGCAGTTCGTCCGAGGAGGACAGTAACCGTGCAGACGTGACCGAGAGCGCGGCGGAGGAGAAGACGTCTCCGGTGGTGCGGCGGCATCACCATCCGTTCAGCGTGGAGGCGCTCATGTCCGGGAGGAAGACGGACGGGTCTGTCCGCCGCGACCTAGACAGAGGCTCGGTGGCGGTGGCGATGTCCCCAACAGGTTTGAACTCCCTGTATCTGTACCGAGAGACCTGCAGTCCCCCCGTGGGACGACACGGGAGCATAATAACGGCGGTGCCTTCGTCGCCGGTAAAATCCGAGGCATCAGAGTCGGAGGACTGCGCACCCTGGGTCACCAGCAGCGCGTTTTCCACACAGCCTCGTAAGTTTGTCCTACACCACGGAGAATTTTGTATATATTTTTTGTATTGTATTGTAAAATGCTATTTAACAGCCTACAAAATCATAATTCCCTTTAGGATTGAACAAGAAGCCTACACTAATTTGAGGTGAATTATTTTCTAGCAGCGTTGCTGCAACCTCCTGTTGGAAAGTGTCGTTTAAAGAAAGGCATAATAACCTTAATAAAAAGTGAACCATTTACTCCAAATCACCCAGATATTGAGTATTTTAGGGGTTAATGTTTGTGGGAGTAGACTGCCACAGACACGTCTAAAAGATGTGGCCTTTAAGAACAAATGTTCTTTCCTGTTATCCAATTTTCAACATGAGGTTTAATTGATTTCACCATTTACGTTCAAAGTATAACCAACAGATCAATATATATATATATATATATATATATATATATATATATATATATATATATATATATATATATATATATATATATATATATATATAACCTATAAAGAGACATTCTATCCACAGTCAATCAATAGAATTCTTCAAAAGTCAATGGAATTAATCTTATTCTAAAATATTATTGTTTCTTCCCCAGGTCACGGCGGTCCAGGCTGTCCGTTGAGGAAGCACAAGACCAACAGAAAGCCCCGCACTCCCTTCACCACATCTCAGCTCCTGGCCCTGGAGAGGAAGTTCAGGCAGAAGCAGTACCTGTCCATCGCCGAGCGGGCTGAGTTCTCCTCCTCCTTGACCCTGACAGAGACCCAAGTTAAGATCTGGTTCCAGAATCGCCGCGCAAAAGCCAAGAGGCTACAGGAGGCCGAGCTGGAGAAACTCAAGATGGCTGCAGACGCTAAGACGGTGGCGTTGTCGGCTGCGGCAGCCGGAGGTTTACACCCTGGCTTTACGTTACCGCTGTCGCTGGGCGCCATGTCACTGTATGGACAGTCGTTCTCTGCCTATCACCACCACCACCACAGACCCATGCTGCCCATTTCACCTTTAGGACTGTACGCTGCTCCTCTGGGCTACAGCATGTACCACTTATCATGAACGGAATGCAAAAATGGAAATATCACTGACTATGGTGAAATGTGCTCCCAAGGATTCCCCAAAATGGACACGGAAGACCTGTGGCTGATATTGAATAAATATATGTTTTTTAATATATCTTCTGCACAAGGAGTGTTTGAATCGACTTTCTAAGCACTTCAAGTCAAATACGAAATCTATTTTTTTTCCCCACAGCAAGGATAAATTAAACTTACTGTAGATGTCCTCTTGCCCCTTTGGACTGCCTGTTTACATGAATTTTCTGAATGAGGAGGGGCGTTACGGTCCAGCTGTTTATGCTCTTCACTTGTTTACCTTTGCAATAATTGCGCTGGGCGAGGACTTGCACTGCGCACAATAATACAAAGTACAACTTTTCACCTTAGCCTTTCTCTTCATTCGATGCAGTGCCTTGTGTGTCGAAAAGGGCCTTAATATTAAGACACTTTGTACATGTGTATGGATGATGAGTGTTTCAGCAGCTCAGGCCAAATAAAACATATCACCGAATGCATTCTTTTAATTTCAATTCTACAGAAGTGTCTCCTTTTCAATTTCAAAGACCGACCAATTCAGGTTTTTGCTCTCAATGACAGGGAGGTTTAACCCTCAAATTACCCATCACAATAACAATTTTACACTAACTTCTTCACCTTTTATATCTTGTAGCGATACATAATAATATTTTTGAACTATAGTTATGCTGGGAATGTATGAATGCCTCATGTTGTCTATTTATGTGAGAATATGGTACAAAAGTTCCGACCAAAGTTTATTTATATTTTTCTTCCTGAATGTCCCTTTGAAAGGGCCATACATTATGCTATGCTATATATCTATGTATCTATATTTTTTTGTTCATTTAAATGAACAAAATAATTAAAGCCTTACAGACTGTTTCCTTTGAATACATTACATTTTATTTCATGTGTAAGAAAAAAATAAAGTAGTATGTGTAAACATGTGCAGTTATGTTCACTTAAGGTCTTAAAAACAAAATCATATTTGAAGTAGTTAACCAGTGCCGCCAGCTATACTGTGTGTGTGTGTGTGTGGGTGTGTGTGTGTGTGTGTGTGTGTGTGTGTGTGTGTTATTACGGAGCTGTCATTTACCACACTGGTCAAACTTTTTTGGCAGAGATACTCTTTTGTAATGATGTTTTGCTTTTACAGAAATGCTGTGTGCTGTGTCTCTGGCAATCATTAACTCTTCATGAACAGTTTTTTTATGACCATTACTGAGTTGTTTAACCTTTTGTCAAATTATTCTATTTCTGAACCTCACCAGCAACTAGCAGCACCATGTACTGTTCATTCAACGGTTAAATAATCCTCTTTTAGTTTGTCTGTGTCAAAGTCGTTGATTGGCAGAACTTGTATGTACTTAAGATTGGCTTACTTACAACAAGGCTGGTTAGGCGACATTCATTAATTTGTTAAAGCCCTTATCCCCATCATAATCATGTTCCTCCTGCCTCGTTAAATATCACGTTAATGACCACCGTTCACTCAGGTTTGAATTAGTAGGGCGAGTTTGGTGGCGTGTGTGGGGCCGCTAAAAGGTGCCTGTGCTTTGTTGCAATTAGAAGTGCAGCTTTCAACTTCCGTGTGACTTTGATGTCACCAGGAAACCGTTTATAGGCAGCAGCGCATTTATGAGGTTCCCCTCTAATCAGAACAAGGCCGAGGGAGCTGGCAGGCGAAGCGAGTGGCTTCCACAAGCAAGCAATCAGCCTAATGAAGTGCAGATTGGCAGGAATGGCTCCGAGTCTCTTGTGAAACATCAAGTTGGTGCTACTTACCGGAGGGGGGTTGTGTTTCAGTGGTGGAGAATTCAGTAAATTATCTGTCTTTTTATACGGAGGCTTGTCGCTGGCGCTGCAGGGATCCGTTTTTGTCATTGTTAGTCGATTGTTGGTCTGACAGTGATTGGGCATGTTTGTGGTTTTGTGTGTTACTTAAACACAACATGTGACTGAGGCCCTCTCCCTGTCTGCGTCATGTCATGTGCTTGTCTCCTACCTCCTCTAGTGGCTGATTTGTAACATAGCATCGTGGGACAAACCTGGCTCTGTCCCCTGGTTTGTGCCATGCGAGTAACATTGGTTTAGTTTTTTAGGCTGATAACTGACACTGGGTGAAATAACACAAACATATTAGTTTATGAAAGACTCTTTTCAACTATTAAAGAGGAGCTGATCATTGCAGAGAAGGGAAACTACATTTGTTTATGGTCAAATGCAGGCACTTAAAAACACAAACACCATATTATTATTAAATCTGTATATTTATGTACAGTTCAGCCTATTTTCACCCAGTTGGTGGTTGCATTCATTGTGATGTCTACTCTCTTACTGTCTAGCCATGTACTGTAAATGCAATCATTGCATCAATTTGTTGGCTAGCTTTGATGTACCCATTATAGCATATCCTCTTTTTTCCTTTATTTGTTCAAACACATCAGCATAAGCCCCCAGATTCTGCCTGAGGAAGTCTGCTTTTTGGCACAAATTGAGTATATTAAAAATAATTATATTCTTCTGTGTGCTTTGCTAACCAGTAAGGGAAGTTTCTGTGTTGATTCCTTTTCCATAACACATGATACCCATAATAATGTACATATAATGGATTAAAAGGTATGATTTGGTGTGTTGCTCTGTGACATTTCACACATGTACAATGAACATACAAAATTCCAAGTACATTTTGAGATTAAAAGCGAGAGGATTGACTATTACCTCCTTGAATAAAACAATTAAATAAAAAAGCACTTTAGCAACACTTAAATGACACTTACTTATAGCACTTTGTAGTTTGGCTTTCTCGAAGAAACTGTACTTTCTTGATTCTTGTTGTTCTGAGTTTGTACTCTCATGGTTGAATGCACTTATTGTAAGTCGCTTTGGATAAAAGCGTCAGCTAAATTAAATCTATGTAATGAATCAGTAAGATGCTCCTATGTAACATTGTGGGGCCACACCCATGACTAGTTACAGGACTCGCTCCACTACGCCACCGAAGTCTGTGGCACTGTGCTGGAGGAAACCTTCTTCAGGAGGAATCATTCAAGTCAAATCTGAACCCAGAAAACCACTTTACCCTCATTACAGCTCAGCTCCAAAGACAGAGTTCCGCTCACCAACAACAGTAAATGTAGAACGAACTGGAACGCTGTATTTCACAGTATTTTGTCATGAGTGTAATACATTTTCTTTTCTTCTCTTCGGAACACAACTAGCATTATGATTTTCTGCTGCTGTGGAATTGTTCTCTTTCAAACTTGTTTACAGATACTAATGCAGCCTTAGGCAAGGCCCCCCCCAGAAAAAAACTGCAAAACCCCCTGTGGGTTTCCCCCGTACAGACTAGGTCATGATGCAGAATAATTCTGTTGTTTGTGTGTGTGTGTGTGTGTGTGTGTGTGTGTGTGTGTGTGTGTGTGTGGTCTTTGGAGATATCCCTCGAGAGCCACATAGTAGCAGATGCAGGGAAATTGCCCGGAGCAGGCCAGTGGAAGAGGGGGACGGCCAAAGCTTCTAAAGATCTCTCTGGACGGACACACACACACACACACGCACGCTCGCACACACACACACACAAGCACGCACGCACGCTCGCACACACGATGCCCTGTTTCTGTTTCACTGATTTCTGGGAAACATCTTTGGAAACTGAAGAGTATTCTTAGAACCTCGGGTGCTCATTGCAGAGAAGGAATACAGAAAATCAAAGAGTCATAATAAACGGTTTAATTAAAGTTCAAATGGTGATACAGTGTACATATACTCAGTTGAGGGTCTCCGAGCTTCCGCTCCACAGACCGTTCCTGTCTCGCTTCAGCTCAAAGACCTCGAACAGGAATCTACAATCTGGTTCTAACATCCCAGCTCATTCGCCTCATTGGTTCAAATCTACGGCATGCGATTGGCTAAAAGTCCCACAGGAGCGGAGTCTCTCTTTGGCGCTGGTTTTGAAAATGGCTCCATAACATTCATGTTTTCCGGTACCTGAAGTCCTCACTCCGCCCTCCTGTGTTTACTAACACAATATTTTACCTAGAAGGAATTGTTATTCAGTTCTATATGTTACAGCTGATGAGAATCTTATTACAGCTCACAGTCATAAACTCTTCACCTCTGCTGGCTGAAATGCAAATCAAATCACTGTCCTGTTCCTTATCTCGTGTCATAAACCACAGGACAAACCACAGATGGTCCATTCTCTTTGTTCCTTAAGACCAAATGCTCCTTTGTAAAACCCCCAACAACGGTCTATGTGTAAATGACCTCTGCACTCTCCAGTACAGAGTCCATGTGACATTCAGCAAACTAGTGACTGTGACCTGATAAACAATAATCCATATTAAGCATTGTAATGTACACATGGACATCATTATATAGATGTGCAAGTCAAATTTTGAAAAACTGAGTTATTAAAACTCTTCAAAACTCACACACACAACCAACACTATTTTCTCATTTTGTTTTGTGTCCCGCATTTAAGTCTCCCGTGACATGTTAAATATTTACCCAACGGTAATTTGGAATTAGCAAACTCAATAGTTTGCAGTCTTTCAGAACTAATGGAGCACATGGACAGCAAACACCATGAGTCATAGACACCTTTATTGAAACATTCATCATTTCGAGAGGAATTATTGATTTGTTCACGCATGATGGTGTTCATTTGTTTTACAGTCAATGGGAATACGCAAGGTTCAATACTCTATCATATTCTTCATATTTTGCTGACTTTACTGTTTGCAGCATGTCCAAAGGTTCTCATCCTATATGTCTGACATTAATGCTGTTTTTAACTATTGATACGGTTCCATAAACTGCATGTTTGAACTGAAGATGTTGTCTAAATGTCACTAAAATCCTCACAATAAATGAGACATGCATTTATAGAATAGACCTTTTTTCATTCTCTGAAGGGGCTTGTGTCTGTGAGGCATTCCAAACAACAGCAATATTGAGACTACGTTCACACTATGAGTGGCAAAGCAACAGGACACAAGTCCTTTTCAATGAAAGCCGGTGACATGAAGCTACAAACCGACGACCGACACTTGTCACAAAGAGCTGCCCTCAACTGTATTCAGCGCTCCAAGGATGCACAAAACATCAACCAATCATAATTTTTTGTTTCAACATTTCCTCTCCCCTTCTCTTTCTCCCGTTGAGTGTCCGAGGAAAAATATGAAAGTAAAAAGGTCTAACTATTATAACCGTATAATCATTTTCTTTTTCTATATAACCATTTGAATATATATATATATATATATATATATATATATATATATATATATATATATATATATACTGTTTGGTTTTTATTTTCATTATAGTTTGTGATCAGACCACATAAAATTCATAGGACGCTAAAAGTTGCTATGTTATATACTCTTTTTGAATGAGATGTGTTAAATGTTCTCTCCTTTGTTAAAGAGCATGCATTGGCAGTATTACCAAATAAGGTAGTGAAACCTCCTCTGTCCAACTCTGGTGACAGGATGATTTATGTATTCTGGTGTATAAAAGAGGGGGTAGGAATGCATGTTTTTTGGGGGTGCCTGACAATTCTGTGCAGGAGTAGAGAAGAGAGAAGAGGTGTTTATTCACCAGCTCTAAACTTAACCCTTCCTCTTAGTTACTTAATGTGCATCTTTACTAGAAAAGGAGAAAAATCTGATTGGACCTGTCCCAGCTCTTTAGTCTCCAGCTTTAGAGTCTGGAAGAAACTTCTGCTATCAGGAGGGGGGTGTCTGGCAATTCTGTGCAGGAGTAGAGAAGAGAGAAGAGGTGTTCATTCACCAGCTCTAAACTTAACCCTTTCTTTTAGTTACTTGTGACTTTTAAACTGTTTGATTGAATATCATTTTTTTGTATGTAAGATAAACTTTGAATAAAAACTCGACCTTACCATTTGGAAGGGACTGAAACCAAACCAAAGGTTTTGGTTCTTTAAAACAATGTAAACCCTCTTTCCCTGTCCATCCACCGTGAGATACAGAGGTGACGACTGAATCTACCAAAGAGACTTAAGGTAAGTATCTTTGGGTGAAGACTTTTGCAGTGTTTGTCATAATGATGAGATGGTGTCAAAATAGGTAGAGAGAAGGTATAGACGATATACGTACTCGCTTGATAAGGGTTGAGAGAAGTTACAGCCTACCGCAGGGGACCTAGAGCGCAAGCTGTAAAACACCCTCGACAAAACCTATAACTTAATTTGAAAATAACACAAAAACCTAACGATTTAGCACGGGGCGAGATAAAAGACCGAAGGCGCTATGCCAATATCAGATGAGGATTATCATTTCCTCCGGGATCACTAGGATAATTAGCCGACGGAGTGCCACCGAATTAGGTGTGAGGTCTTGCCTTTCCTACTCTCCCCCCTACCCTCCTCTTCACCTGTCAAGACCACCGTTCACGCCACACTCCCAGTTCCTGTTACGTCCATGTAGTAGAGGAAACACACATATTTGTTGTAGCTGGCTTTGTTGCGTTTGGTGTAAACATAGTGCGAGGCAAAATATAGTTTGATTGGAGCACAAATATAAATACAAGAGACACATACACACACATGATTTTCTAGTCTGACGATTAGTGAAGAGCATCTTTTGGTTTGTCACTTAAGAAATGTGATAAAATTACTTAATCAACAGTGTTTACACGGAGAGCATTGATAGACACACTAATGAGGCTTGAAACAAGAAGGATCTACACTTTAACAGCGGATTTAATGCTTCTCCGTCTCAGTCATGCTTAGATTCATGTCTTAGCTATGGTAAAATCAGACCTCAAAGAAGCTTTTGAAAGCACTGGTAAATGACCATATATATCACTTACACAGTTGCTTTGACGTCATGAACAAGCCGTTAATGCAAATGTGATGCTCGCCGATCTAAAACCACTGAGGCCTCGCATTGAATCATTCATGCACTTGGTGAGGACGCTAAGAAACCAATGCCGATTTCTACGTTTGATTGTTTTTGAAAGAAAGTTCTTTAAATAAAATTTTGAGTGGATGTGGTAAAGTGGTTAAGATACTCTATTGTACGTTGGACCTGAGGGCCCTATTGTTGTGTTTTCTGAAATGTTTTAACTTCTGAAATGTAGTTGTGTTTTCTAAACTGTTGCTGTGTTTTGGGAAATGTCAATGTGTTTTGACCCTCAGGGCCACTGTACTATTCTGAGGGAGGACACATAACAATGCTGTTTGTGGAATCAGTAGTGGAGAGAAATGCACGACTAATAAATCTGACCAGCATGTGTTCCAGAGATAGATTGATAACATGCGTGTTGGTATTTTATAAAGGATATTAAACAGAGATGGGGATTTGAGAGTCTCTCTTAATTGGATCTAGTAACTATGTTTTCAGTGAGATCAGAAGGCTCTGAGGCTATTTAATTGTAAAGTGGCAGTCAGCCTGAACGAACAGCTTGGAGTTTGATAGTGTTTTTTCCCCTTTCCATGAGAATTTAGAGGCATTTCCATCCTGTGCGAAATCAAATAAATGTGGAAAACATCACAGTAGGCCCCTGGCATTTGGGGGATTGTTTTAGACAGTAACAATTATTATTGTTAAAAAAAGAAAAAGAAGGCTGTCAATGACAAACCTTGTTCAAATTATGCTACAGAGATCTGTGACAAAGCAATTACAATGGTGACCTGCAGATACACGGGGAGACAAACAGAGTGGTCTGATACTCCGTGACATTCGTTCTGGTGCAATTAATCTAATAAATACACAGTACGAGCACTGTCTCCACCAAGTGCCAAGGAGAACGACATGAGAGCTGGATAAGGATTCAGAAGTTTGAAGACACCCGAGATGTGGATCAGGGTCACAGTGTGTCGGTCCATTCGGCCACCAGAGGTCGTTGCGAAAGACTCAGTCACATCCTTAGGGTTGTTCGCTAAATCAGACTCTCCCCCTTCTTCTCAAATGCACAGACCAAGTGAGATGTTTTATAAGAAGGGTATCATTGTCACAATTGCTCAGCTGCTTAAGAAGACAGCAGCTCGACCACCAACAGTAATTGTGTGAAAACTTTAATTTTATAGAGATGCAAAGTTTACACACACAAATTGTACATTTATACAACAAAATGTATTTATGGTGTTAGCAAATGGACAGAAATGAAACTCCTTTAATTAAAAGACAGTGAGGATGAAGTGCCACTTTCTATCCAGTAGGCGTCACTACAGCAACAAAGATTAGCATGAGTGGCCTCAGTGGGCATCAATGAAACCTAACCGAGCCACCAGAGACCATCCAAAGAAACAAACTGCTTTAACTTGGCTGCTGTTCTTAAAATAGAGCATGAGGAAAGTGAATGGAATTGTACTTGTCAATGGGCTACAAAAATAAAAACAAGAGACTGGTATCTCTCTTTCTTCTTATCTACTAACAATTGAAGAGGGTACCCATCTTGAGTTATTTTGGTAAAAAATGAGTTTATATTTAGTGCGTCTTTAAAAATGCAAATGATGCTGCGTAGGCAGGGTAAAACACACAGGCACATTAATACACTCCATATTGTTCCAACACCTGTTCACACAGCCAAATTCCTCCGTGCAAGTGTGTGTGCGCACGTATGTGGCCGAAGGAATGCTTTTTGCATCCTTAAGTATCTTAAAGTGTGTGTTCGTGTGTGTGTGTGTGTGTGTGTGTGTGTGTGTGTGTGTGTGTGTGTGTGTAAAAGGGAGGGAGAGAGCAGATGAGCTTGAATGCCCCTACTACTTCTGTGACTGACATCCTCCAACCATTTAACCTTCACTTCTTTATAAGAGAAGACAGAGGAGTTGAGTCGTCACAGATTGAGTTTGAGATATGTGTTGCCACAATTGCACGGCACACACACACACACACACACACACACACACACACACACACACACACACACACACACACACTCAGCACCTTTCATACATCACGAATTAATGTCAAAGATAGAGGCTGACATTACAGTGCAAAGAAAGAGCAGTGTCCACTCTCCCTCTCTCTTTGATTGAAAAGTAGAAATTTCTCTTAGAGAAAAATAGCCTGGACTCCAGCAGTGAAGTAGTACAGCTTTCTAGCAGTCGATCACACTCCCATTACGCAAGGGCGGCTTTGAGTCAGGTTAGAGGCCATGTGATTTGCAGGCTGCTGAAGCCATATATGATGTGTGAGAATAGCTGTAGGATAAATACTATTTATAGATTGATGTATGGTTTTATGCGATTGCTTCTTGGGTTTCGCCCTCTCTCGCTGTCTGTCTCATTATGAATAATTATGCACATGGCTCTGCACAGGTTCTGAAGGGATGGGGTCATTGGGGGAGGGGCACAGGTGACAAGTGTGTGTGTCTCACATATGCTTGCATGTAGTTGGTATCAGATTCCCCCTCATCTTACACATGAAATGTCATTTTATAGTTCCAACTCAGCATTTCATGTATATGTTTGTGTGCGAGCGAAAAGAAAAAGAGAGAGCAAATGTGTGTGTGTGTGTGTGTGTGTGTGTGTGTGTGTGTGTGTGTGTGTGTGTGTGTGTGTGTGTGTGTGTGTGTGCGTGGGTGTGTGTGTGTGTGTGTGTGCACTGAAATGTGGTTGGTGCCACTACACCCATAAAGGCTTCTCTCACATCTTCTCACAGCAGAACTGTTTTAGACTTAAAAACAAGCCATAAAATCTGTTATGAAACATTAGATTAATCAAAATTCACAGTGAAGGAGTCTTCAGGATATGAATGCATCCTTGTTCTTGAGATTCAATCAAGTGTCATCCTGCAAAGGTCATGTTGGTGTACCTGAGAATAATGGCGACCTACATTTTTAGGCCTATTTCTGCTGAAGAGACTTATGAACCTCCGGGAGACAAAATAAGAGTTTGAAGATAAGGGGCTTTACCATACCCAATACCTTTTTATAAATAAACCTACATTGTCAGTAGCACCAAAGTTGGGCGAGTGTTATTTTTGCACAAAAAACAAGCATTGTTGATTCTGACCCACTTTCAGTGTCACGATACAAAAGGAATTGCTTCACAATAGGAGCAATTACCCTGAATCCTCACTCTCTCAAAGTAGAAACCGCCTTGAAAAAACCCTCAAAGACCTAAAGCTCTATGTGGTAAAATACTAACTTTAAATTTTTATCAGTCTGTAGTTGTTTCTTACGGGATGTAACAAAGCATTTAGCTTCATAATTGGCTACTTAATCTACTGCATGGTGTACTGGATAGTACAATATTACAAGCACTGCAAGTGTTTTATTGTTTATTATGAACATACATCTTGTCACCATTCCAATGTTCCCTTTCCGCATGGTTCCCCCCCGTCCACTGTGACTTGTAAGCGCCCAACAGTACACGCTTGTTTATTGTCTCATGTCACTACAAGTCCAACAGGCTGCAGCTGTGAATCCTGACCTTCAGTCCAGGGTGCCACTATTGTGCCAATTTATCACATGGAGCTGCAGGAGTGTGTCTGTGTGTGCCAGCGAGAGAGTGAGTGTTTTAATATATGCATGTGCCTGTAGCTTTGCCTGTGTCCCTGTGTAACCACATGCCTGTATGTAATTGTCCGAGTGTGTCAGTCTGCAAAGCCATGGGGGATTTTATCACCCTCCAACCTGGTAGCGGAATTATACAGAAAAATAACATATTCATGATTTGGAAATGGCTTTTGGGAAATAATTTAGTGGCTGTTATGTTTTCCGTGAATCACTGTGCCAACTCACAGAGGGCAAGCAAAACAGAATTATGGGGACTTTTTTATATTTAGTGCACACAACATGCACTCCTTGACGCACAGGAGAATGTGATGATAACCTTTTCTTTTTTTCGCCACGATAACCTTCTTTGCCCCTGGGTTCTTTCTGCCTTTGTGAATGTGTCTCAGTGTAAAGTGATACCACCAGTAAGACAAAAAAAAGGATGAATGAAGAATTGATGAGCACATAGAGGTAAAGAGGACTGATGGAGCTCTTTATTGGAATAAAAAAGGAAATATTGGCAGAGGGTGGGACATATGTGGGTTGCTGCATGGAGGGTTAGACCAAGCAATGAATAGAGGTAAATAGTGGAGATACTGACAGAGACCCCAAATTGCATTAGTCCTGGAGGAGAATTTGATAGATGGCATCTTCTCAAGGGTTATCTTTTGTGTGAACAAAGGACTTAAAGTTGGTCTTTATAACTTGTTTCCCTTGATAAGCCAGATTGTGCTGTGCAGTCTAAATAGTGTAATGCTCGATTCTATTTTGTAGTGACAACAGCTTGTGGAACAGTTATAGAGCTCCAACCAGCTCATTAAGTAAACACTAGATAGTTTGGGTTGTTGAGCTCGCTTAAACAGCCAAACATTAAAAGACTAACTGCATGGACCTCTAAGTAATCTGGCCACCCCGGAGCTTTTAAATTTGCGGTAGCACTTTATAATAAGTGCACACTATTTAGCATTAGTAAAGCATGAATAAACAATGAATTCATCATTTATAAAGCATTATTCGAACATGAATACTCATTAGTAACTCATTCATAAACACAGTGTTACACCCAGACCTTCTGGGTAGTTCTGTGTTCACTGTCTGTGTCTGTTGTGTTGTCTGTCATTCACCTTGTCTCTCATTCCAGACTCCTCCTTCCTCGTGTGCCGCCCTCCTGTGTGATTGCAAGCCCCGCCCTCCTTGTTTCCACCTGTGTCTTGTCCTGTGTATTTAGTCTGTGTCAACTCCTGTTCTAAACACACAGTTATAAATGTTTCATTCTTGATTAATAAGCTATGGTTTCATACTTTATAAATGATGAATTCCCCATTTGTAAATGAAGTATTCATGACTTATAAATGATTAATACGATAATTTGTAAAGTGTTAGTAAATGATAAAACAAATGCTGCAATTTATGATGAATTCAGGAAGTTACTACTCATTAATTCAGTAGTTACTACTCATTAGTTAAGTATTAGTTAAGCATGTTCTGTGACTTAATCTAAAGTGTAGACTATTTTTGACTTACAAAGCATTATAATACAGGTCGATCAAATCAAGCATTCTGATCGGTTGAGAGTGAGTCACGGGTTGTACTTTATTCAACCATAAAGTACTGTACAGCCTGTTTACATTTAGAGCGTTCCATATCAGTGCGCACTTAAGATAACAGGTAGATTTAAATTGCGCGACCGTTAGTTGTCATTTCAAGCTTGACAGTTACCAAACATGTTTTGTGTAAACTATTATAAAGTGCTACCAAATTTGGATTAAAACAAATAATACAAAATGAAAGCAGATACATAACATTTAGAATAAAATGAAAAAAAAGGCATGTTTTGCTTTATTGTCTAACTCTAAGTCAATTTGATGTGACATCCTTTGTGATCCAATGACTCTTTGGACAGGACCTCACATTTATCCGATCCTGGAAATAGACATCACCCTAGACAGCGTTTCTAGAATATTTAAGCTCAGTAAGAAATGTACAATCTTGCACCACAAGGTGGGTATTTCAATATTTGTATTTTAGTATCAACTTCAGTGCCAGAAATTCTAAAATGTTTTTTTTTCACTCCAAACTTTCACTAACTAATTTGCAAGGGGTTTAAAAAAATAAAATCTAATAGGGTGCTCTGATTGGTGCAGACTCCACATACAGGGGTGTACTCCCTTGAGTACTTGGTTACTTGGGTGCTTGGGAACTTGGGTGCTTTTAAGTACTAAAGTTGTGCTAAAGTTCCTTGAAGTCGGTTTGTTGATTTTGTAGCACATCATGGACGCACAAAGCAGGAATATATTGGAGATACAAAAATAGTTGGAATACATACTGCCAGATGTTTCTGTGGGTTTTTAAAGTGTGTTTACAATAACCTGGAGGATTTCATTGGCCACACTTCCTCTCATAGTGTCAGATGTCCTTACGTGGATGGATGTATATGACTCACAGGAAGGAGGGAGGATCTCCCACATCAGAGCCTCTGAGTAGCAAATACAGCGCTGGGGTCTGCATGTCAGTCAGCATCCTAAACATCGTGCAGTCAGCAGAACTCTCCACTGCTGTGTCACATTAAAGGCAAGATGACCCGAGGGTGGTGGCTGCTTTGTCAGTCTAGCAAAGCCTGTTTGGCCATTTTCGTACCATTGCAAGGGCAATTTGCTGTGTGTGACCTTTCGAAGGGCAATGTAACATGACAAGAGCTGTTAACATCTGAAGAGCACCTCAGGGTTTCTGAAGATATAGGCCATTCTTACAGTTTTAGAGTTTATCCATTTGTCATCTTTAAAATAGGCTTCCCCCCATATTTGCTGTGCTGTAATCTTTGCTGTCTATGATGTTCTATTTATGTGTCTTGCCTGCATCCATTTAATCATTAACTGGGCTTCCAGTGCCATCACCTCTATTGGAAAGGGAGGAGGGATGACACCAGAGAAAATGTTCAATACAAATCTGGAGGTGGTATGCAGTTATGGCATCGAAAACTACTTTTGCACATCCACCTATAAACACATACTAACACGATACAAATGATATATAAGCAACACAAACGCATCAGCTGACACATTAGCAATTGGATGCAGTTGACACCCAGCAAAATTGGCTTCAGTGGGTTCCAACATGTTGCATTACAAACATCACTTCTGGCAAAACAAGTATGAAAACGTGTGCTTTTCTGCCAACTAATATAGTTGTCTGTGTGTTGGATTTCCACACAGCTTCTAAAGTTAAAACAGGACTTTGTGATACTTATTCCAAAACCACCGGCAATAACATTAGAAATAGAAAATTAAAAAAGTAAATTGTCAGATTAATATAGTATTAGCCAGCATCAGTTTATTGCAGATATATTGGTATATGCGGGCCGATAAGTATCAATAAATTCCACTAAAGAAATTTCCAGCCCCTTTGTGTAACAACCCAGTTGTTTTTTAACTGTAAAATGTCCCGCTCAGTATGTATCTCGGTCACAAAAAAAACACAAATCAAAGGAAACCTTCAAATTATGTTGTGATGACGTTTCCGGTGGAGCTGAATGTCTAAACGCTGTTAAACAGCATTTAGAGTGACACGTGAATTTTAAATCCTTACATTGGCTGTCTCTCTGGTTTAAAATGTTGTGACTGGAAGGCTGAACTCCAACAAGTTTGGATTCAAGCTGAATAATTTATTAGAACAAAAACTTGTGACGTTTGGAAATGATTACATCTATATTTTCTCAATTAACTTGGCAACAGTGTTGCTCCAAAATTTCAATGTCGGTCTGGATCGCCAAGATGATAGTGATTCACTTGTTGGCTGGCTTTGCATGGTGAATCTGTCACGCTTCTAACAATTTAGTTTCATATTTCATAATAAAAGCGACAGGGAGTCGCAAATAACTTCTTCACATTACTTATTTTCAAGTTACTTAACTTGATGGGGTTAGAATGCAAAGAGACATATATTTAATCAGTGTTTCCCACAGGATGTTATGAGACTATTGTAGGTGGACCAGGGCCACGCTTCCCTGGAAGAACATTTTGTACATTTTAAAGTGAAATGTATTTGGTGCACTTTGACAACAATGTTAAGAGGTTAGATCCATGCAAAACATTGTGCTCTTGTAATATAAAGAATGTTGTGCCCTTGTTGTAGCAGCGCTGGAATGTAACTAAGTGCATTGAGGCAACTACTGTACTTAAGTATAATGTTAAGGTACTAGTACTTTACTCAGTGTAATAAAGTACAATAGTATTTCCAATTTATGTTTTACACTTCTAGTCCACTACACCTCAGAAGGAAGTATTATTTGGGGAGGGAGGGCTGCATCACTGCGGATGAGAAAAACAGAATCAATAAGATGATCAGAAAGGCTGGCTCAGCGACCGGCCTTCCTCCAGACTCACGAGAGCTCAGTGTAGATAAGAGAACAATTGTGTCTCTTGAAGGCCATCCATTACACAGTGTTGTTAATGGACCTAGAAGCTCATTCAGCGAGCAACTCGGGATGCCTCAGTGTTCTACTGTGATGTGTTTTTTTTAATTTAGCATCTTTCTTATGACAATCATGTCTCTATGGCATTTTCTGTTGTTATTTATTCTTTGTTATGTGTTTCTTGTCTGTCGTGCACTGTAGACTGTGTCTATTATTGTCTGTATGAGTCTATTGTTGTCTGTTTTTGGTGGCAAATACATTTCCCCACTGGGAATTAATAAAGTGTTCTACTATAATCTAATTGTTATGGGTTTCCAACAGTTGAGGGAAAACTCTTCGATTTCAGTTTGAGATAGCTGCTATCAATGAATAATAGAATATAATAGATATTTTTGTTTTTCAATATTAAAGAGGACTGAAATCATATCTGGCACAATATGTTGCTCTCTGCATATAAATGTGTGAGAGAGTGTGTGTGTGAATATTTATGTTAAGCCAGTGATTGTATGCGCCTCTGTGATCTATTATGGACGGAAGCGTGCACACTTTTATTCCTTTTTGTTAGGATAGCCCATGCGCCTGTGTGTGTGTGTGTGTGTGTGTGTGTGTGTGTGTGTGTGTGTGTGTGTGTGTGTGTGTGTGTGTGTGCGTGTGTGTGCGTGTGTGTGGCAGCTAGCTTAAGTACCACTGCTCCTGAATAGAGGATGTCAGTGAACCGGCTAGCCTCTGGGGTTTAGTTTCCACTCTACACGCTGTGAGCGCTGTTCTATTCTAGGAACTTGCCTCAAAACAGAGCGGAACACAGTTGTGGCACTTTCTGACACTCCTACCTCTGGTGCAGCTGCTGTTTAGCAGGAGGGAGCAAAGGAGAGAAAGGAAGAGGGACAGAAAGGACAAACAAGTGAGAAACTAAGAGGAAACTTTTGCCCTGAAGGCATTTTTTTTGCCAGCCAGCAAGCATTTACATAACCAGCTCGCAAGCTGGCCGTAGAACAAGCCAGCCAATCAGTTATCCATCAATCCAAAAAAAAGAAAGCGAGCCCAGTAAACACCTATCCAGCCTGCCAGAGCCCAACTGAACTGAGCTGTTGAGAGGCGACAGGCTCGGGACGCTGACTGTGGCAGGTGTGGGCCTCAGTTTTATACGGCCCCCTGACCAGGGAATGCTAATAGAAAGTGGCAAGACAAGAGGTGTGAAAGAGGAGGAAGAGTGGTTGAAGAGAACATGCCTCAGCTTTATGAGGTAAAGGGAAAACAGAGATGGATGGAGGGCTATATAAGGTGTAAATCACCAAGCAGACGTGCGGCTGTCCTACAATTCGTGTTTGTGTGTCTGAAAGTGTTCGGTGTGTGTTTGTGTGTGTGTGTGTGTGTGTGTGTGTGTGTGTGTGTGTGTGTGTGGGTGTGTGTGTGTGTGGGTGTGTGACATAAGCAGTCATTGCTGCAGTTCTTGAACTGCATTTCCAAAACATCATTTTGCAATCAAGCCAACCTATTGTGTGAAGTATGTCTCCTGGGTTTTCTGTCCGTAAAATTTGAGTTCCTCTAGGTGGCGCTCTTTAACTGTTCGCAAGGGAGGGCGCTGTGGCCCGCGCTAAACACCAAGTGTTTGTTCTGTTTATTCCTCTTAAGTGCTGTTAAAGCTGCAAGAAGAATAACACACATCACTTCTTTATCCCAGTCTGACAGTACTTGCTTCAAGTGACTAATATATAAAAGCTTTCATTGACTGGGTTGAATCACTGTTGTGTCATTGCTCTTGCCAAGACAGACTGGCAAAGCAGATGTTTATTTAAATAAAAATGATTCAAATGAAAAGGATTGTCTCTTCTTCATTCTCTGTCACACATCCTCTCCCACTACTGTGATTAAAGTCGGTCTGTGGAGAGGAATGGCAAAACTACTGAAGGACAAAACAAATCAAACACTAGGAAATGACCAGGGTGCAAAACAAAAGTTGACTTAATGAGGTTTCAGAGAGCCTCAAAAATATCTTTCTTGCTGGAAGAACTGGAGACAAAATATTTAGGGGTTGTTTACTTGAGCACGCTCGGCATTAGTCAAATCGCAATAACAGCAGGAGAAAATGAAGCCACTGCAGACATGCAAAAAACTTCATCAAACGGGCTCTTGAGGCTGGCTCCAAAAGAGTGTCAAAGCTTATAGACCCTGTGTCGAAATGCAAAGTGTGTAGCAGAAATACTTATTTACAGCCTGAAACAAAAATAACATGTTATTGTAGTTCTGTTTTTGGTCTCCTCTACTCCTGACGGAAACATCTGTCTCTTTAGCTGTTCCAGTGCTGCAGTCAAAAGCAACGTTATAAGAGCCGTGAGAGTAAACCCAAACTGGGAGCTAAAACTCACCATTGAGCTCCGTTAATCTCCGAAAAGCTGCAGATTCAGGTAATATTTATCTGTCGATTCATCACTATGAATGACCACTATGAAGTTATATTCATAAAAAAACGACAAAGTATCAAGTATCAAGTATTATAACTAATTCAGCTGTAAATGTCTGCGCAAATAAAGAACACTGCAAGGCTGCAGAAATATGCCAATCATCTTGTTTATGGTTGGAGACAGACAAACACATGCACACAGAGTGCAGTAAAGAAAAATAATCTGCTGTGCACTCATGAATATCTCAAGAATAAAACATCTGGCAGTCTTCAGCAGTCTCATTTGCATATTATGCCATCAGACTGCAAACACGGTCTTGTCTCCCGTCTCTCACATGAACTGACACATTCAAACTGACATAATCGGGATTGCCTCATATACAAGGAGCATGTGTTACTGAATGTGTGAGCCCCAACACTGTGAGACTGAGACACACACACACACACACACACACACACACACACACACACAAACACACACACACACACACACACTCACACAGATACATGACAGGGGCTGGCTCACACAGCTGTAGTTTATAGATTAGTCGAAGCTAATGAAGTAGAAATGGTACGCGGAGAATGAGTTTTATTTTATTATCTCGGCTCATTGTGGGAGGCACCGCAGCCAAGACAATGACACATCTGAGGACAGCACGGAGATGACAGATACAGTAATCAAACTTAGAAACTTAACTTATAAGCCTCAGAAACATGTCATTTGGTGTTTGTTTTGGCAGAAGCGGACACTTGGACAGGTTACCTTCCAAGAACTCAATTTGATCCATTTCTGTCTTTAGAACTCAACCGTGAGAACACAATGATTAATGACTTTCTAAATGAGAGTCTGCCAATAGGTATGCAGATTTAGTTACAGTTGCAGCCAATTTTGTTTATTTTGCGTCCTTCCACTGTTATGATTAATTGCAGAGCAGTATCCGCTTGGAAACAGAAGTGAAGAAGCTTTGATATATAACCCCTGAGTTGTTTATGTCTATAAATCCATCTCCAAGGTGATCTTTTTCATTGAGTTTCGCCTGACTTTTCAAGTTTGATACAAAATCATTTATTTGCTCAGTGTGCTGCTAGTTAACACTTGGCCCTACATATAACAAATATGACACAATCACAGTAAAATCCTTCTCAGCAGTACTAAATGTCCACCTTCAATGAAGGCCTCTTTTGCCCTCTATGATACTGTGTAATGCGAGATCACTACAAAATAGAGGAACTCCGAGTCAAAACCAAGGGATGTTTTGAGTACCACATCTCAAGTATAATATATATGGAACCCTGGCTACACCAGTACATCCCCAACTCCTTGGTTGAAATTGAGGGCTTTTCTCTCGTTCGAACGGACAGAAACAAGCTATCGGGGGAAAACAGAGGTGGGGGATTGGCTGTGTTTGTGAGTAATGACTGGTGCCAACAGGACACAGCTAGAGGGATAATCTGCTACCTCGATGTCGAGGTCTTCTGTTTGAGCTCGAGACGTTTTACCTTCCGAAGGAGTTTGGGAGCATCGTTGTTTGTGCCGTTTATGTGCCCCTCAGCGAGAATGCAGCAATAGCAGCAGCTCGCATTGCAGACTGTGTTCATCAACAATTACAACGTACACCGGGCGCCCCTGTTTTTGTTCTAGCTGATTTTAACCACTGTAAACATGCACCGAGTCACTGCCGAGAGTTTAACAATATGTCAAGTGTGGAACACGAGATATTATACCTCCTAGATAAGTATGGAAAGATACAAAATGCCTATGTTGCTAGATCTAAACCTCCCCGGGCTAACTCTGACAACACCATCCACTTAAGTTCCACAGATAAAACCATGCTCAAATGCAGTGAGCCAGTTGAAATGGTGACTGTGTGGTCAGAAGATGACATATACAAACTTAAAGGCTAGTTGTTTTGTGTCTCTTTGTAGTTGTTTTGTATCTCTTTGTAGTTGTTTTGTGTGTCTCTGTGCACAATATATATATGTTTAATGATGCAGATAGACGTGGCTACAGAGACAATAACAGGCTACACATATAAAAGGGTGGACAATGTACTCACTAAGTAGGACTTAATTGTGTACCTAAACAATAAACCATTTTATAACTAAACACCTAAAGGCAGAATTTAGAAATAAGGTACAAAACCTTAATCAGTTGTTAAATGAGGCCATGAGACGACAAAAATACATTATTGAAGAACATGTGACCACTATGGAGTCATTGGGATTCAATGAAAGCTATTACCAATATGGAACCAAGCAAAATACCTTTATTCTACTGATGACTTCCAGAAAGCTATTGAACTGAATGACTGCTATACCCCGGGTTCCAAACCCATTATTTTTCCTATCAGAGCAACAGCGTTTTAGACTCTATCACAGATGACTTGAGTAGAAGGACTGAGGTGGATAACTAAGGTGCAGTTAACCTGTTATGCACTAACAAATCCAGCGGATTTCTGTCCGCCTCTTAAAAACCTGCGCTGAAGAGCTTACTCCAGCTTAGTTAGTTTCCCTTCTTTCACTGAGCTCACACACCGTCTCGGCCCTATGGATACACATTGTTATCAGTTCAGTTTCAAAGAAGCCTTGACCTCAATTCAATTGTGATGAAATGTTTTGAAAAATATATTTTGTCTTTTGTCTGAGGCAAAGTGAGAGTTGGACCCTTGGCAGTTTGCTTATAAACAACAAAGAAGCACAGATGATGTAGTTAGTTGTATCACCCACTTAGTCCTTAGACACTTGGAACACACTAAGGCATATGCACGTTTCATTGATTTTAGCATGACTTTTAGCCTTATTTATTATTTAATAAAATGAAACAGATATATGAACATTATTTATTATCAAATGGTATTTTTCTTTCCTAACTAACTCAGTCCAACATGTAAAGATAAATAAAGCAATATCTGTTAGCACAGGTTTCCACTGAGGGTGGAATAGCTCCCCAGTTCTCTTCACATTATATAAAATAGGTGTGGAAGCAAAACTTCCCAAAATTAAATAGTAAAATGAGCAGATGATACCGCCATTCTTGGCTTACTACACATAGAGACATCACTTTACCACTCTGCCCATTTTGTGGACTGGTGTGATGCTCTCCGCCTTATTGCGAATGTGAGGAAAACTGAGGAAATGATATTTGACCCCAAGTCAATTGCTAACCATAGTCCAGTAAGCATTCACAATGTACCCATAAATCAGCTTTCTTCATATAAATATCTTGGTGTCCACATTGACAGCTTACTCACACGGCATGTGCATGTTGAACACCTTTGTTTTTGGCTACAACAGAGGATAAATTCTTTGAGAAGGCTTCGACTCTATCATGTCAATAGTAAGCTCACGATTCGGTTTCATTAAATGATGTTCGAATGTAATTATATATGGCATACAAGTAGAGTACGGTAACCTGTTAGTATAGTTACAGTTTAAGCTTGCACGTCTTACTCAAATTGCCAGAAAGATTATATGGAAAAAAAGAACATCACTATCTTCAGCCCATATATGAGAAATCTGTGCTCAGGGAGGCACAGAACATTCTGAACGACCCAACACACACAATCTGAACCTTGAGGCAGATGGTTCAGAATGCAAAACTGCTGGCTAAATCTCTACTAAAATATATTTATTCCATCCTCCATCAAATTTTAAACAAGCAACAAGTATATTAATGTACTGTATATTATATGTTTTTTGGGGGGGCGAAAATATTGTGACTTCATTATCATCTGTGTTGATCACATCTGGTTTTATTATTTTATTATTCGTAACTATTGTCGACGTGTGTAATTAAGCATGTTTATGCATGAGTGTATGATCTATGTTCTATGTGTTCATGTGGATTGTGATGCTGGCAAGTGTTGGAACCCAAGACAAATTTCCCTACGAGACAATAAAGTCAATCTTATCTTATCTTCACTTCTGTGTGATGCAACGGTTATAAAAAATCAACATAACAGTGATTATACATGCCTTCCATTATTTTTTATAATCATGTGATCTGATCATTTGGAATGGTAATATAGTCTGTTCTTATTTGCGACAGTTGCTGCAGGAGACAAATCAATTATAAATAATTATTTATTCATTCCCATCTTATCATGATTTTTTATGTTGTGTTTTTATGGTTGTGGGGTAAATGAAAAACAAATAGTGAAAATGGAAAACAAAGACATACATAATTTGCTGTTTGAGTGCTCAGGACAACTGAATAAATTGAGGAAATATTGGAGCTAACTTAATGGAATAAATTTGAATAGCAACATATTACACTGCTGTCCCTCAGTTTGCCTTGCTCTTGTTAACTGAATCCATCATCCAGACTTACGATAGTCAGATAGTCAGACAGGAAACTTGCCGTCAGTGTTTCTTCCTTCTAAAAAGGTCAACAATTGCTGAATGCAGCCCGAGTTATGTAGTAAGTGGACTTTTTGGGATGCTTTGAGAACACAAGTTATACAATTTGTAGCACATAAGCGCTTTATTATTTTGTGGTACGGAGACTTATATCTCTCAGTCTTCTCTGCTCATCTCAGTTTTGTGGCCTCCCATAATCTAATACCTAATGACTAGCTGCCCTCCAGCAATTAACTCTAATTACTCTCCCTCTTCAAACTAAATATTTCAATGCCTGGTGCTTTGATATACTATTCTGACTGCAAAAGTGAAGAGTCTTCATCCAAGCCTGCGATAGGGGATAATAGAACAAATCACAAGGATGTGATGTGTGGGGAATTATTCCACAATTGATTTGATGAAGTAGAATTTAGGAATGAGACTGTTATTGTATTTTTAATTGATTGAGCAGACCAAGCTACCACATAGCCTGCCCTATGTTACATACACATTAAAGAACATTAAACTAATTATTTCATTATTAATATTTCAGCTAATCTGAAGACGTATCTCAACTAATCTCAAGATTAATTAGACCCAAATATTGGTCAATTAATTGATTAGTTGACAGAAAGAAAACTATATTTTAATAAATTGATTAATCAAGCAATCACACAAAACAAATATTTTTCACAGCCACATGTCAAGCCAAAACGGAAAGCATTTTCTGGTTCCACCTTTTGGTAGTTTTGTTTATCACATATGACGGTATATTAATTAAGAGCAACAAGGGGGCCGTTCACACCAGACGCGACTCTCAAAAACGCGTCGCTAGCAAAACCATTGTTTTCCTATGGTACGGCGCGCTTTTCATGGGCGCTTTTTAAATGCCGCGCGACGCGTTTTTCTAGCGTTTTTTCGGCGCGCTTAAAAGTTGAAATATTCTCAACTTTAAGCACCTTCCGCGGAGTCGCACAGCTCAAACGCACAGCTCAAGTCGCACAGCTCCCTGGATGGCGAGGACACGCGCACAGGCTCAGAGGCAGATTGCATTTCACATGTATTTACTTAAACACAGTAAGCCACATAAAGAACAAACAGTGGCACATGCATAGGCTCAGAAACAGATATAAATAAAAAAGGAGGAGTCCATATGAGGATTTTCACATGCAGCGCAGCCTGCAGCAAGAGAGATAGAGAGGGAGAGGGAGAAAGTGAGAGACGTGAGTCTCTCACTTTGAGAGACTCACGTGAATGAGACTGCAATTGTTTTTGGCTGTTTTGTAACTCTTCCAATTTGGATCTAAACAATTTAAGGGGCTTCTGACTTGCACTGGCATGCTAGTGTTCAGATGGCGGCGCAAATAAGAGGCTTCAGACAGCTGTTAGCCAGAACCTCACTGCACAACACACACTGTGGCTTCGGGCAATCTGCATCGCCAATCCAAGTGAAGCCCAGACCCAGATAATTGTCATCATGTTTCCTCTTTTTTTCCCAGTCTGATGCTCACTCTCGTCTCCTCTTTCTCCGACTCCCGATCAATTTCTTCTCCCGGTCTCTCCCCAACGCACCTCTCCGTTTCTCTCGCCTCCGGTTCCTCCCTCTCTCTCTGTCCCTCTCCTCTTTTATTACTGATAGCTTCAGATGTCCCACCTGACAGCTTCCCCGATTTCAGCCAGTTTAACATATTTTCATGGATGTTGCTGAATGAATGAATTGACGTTAGGTGCATAAGCTAGGCTAGCGAGGGTGTACGTAAAAGACAGTCTGGTGGCCGGACCAGAAGTGCATCTATTTATTAATTTTAAATTTAGTAAATTTAAATCTTACAAAGGAACATTTTATAATTAAAAAATCCTACTTATTTTTTTATGTTTAATATTAATTATTACACCATTAGACCACCATTACATTTTTCCTCTCGCGCACCCCCTAGAGGCAGCTCGCGCATCCCTGCCCTACATGATCACCCTTCAATCAATAATGAAGACAAAAAAGATTACTTCTGGCCCTAATATGTTAATTACTTGCCCAAGTAGACTGACTTCCTTTATATGGTCATGTGCCATTGCCTCAAAGGAAGAAAGAAAGAAAATACTGACACCTCTCAGTCTCCACATCAAATTGATTATTGATTGGGTGCAAAATGGTTGCCTACCTCAAACAGTTCCACATACACTCAGAGAATTGGAAAGAAAAGAATGGTTCTTAATAAAATGGCTACTTGGCCCCTGTGTGTATTATATCAATCCTTTTCATTCCTCTGCATAGACTGAAAGCTGCCATTTGCAGTATTAAGCAGCAACAGCGGAGGTCAGAAGCAATTTGACAGGAGGGAATTGTGTTCAACTCTCCAATTTATTGAGGAAAGAAATGTTCTATAATAGTGTCATTTAGTTTTCTCAAAGCATCCTTCAAGCTCACCGTTAATCAAACTTCTTCTCGACATAACACAAAAGACAATCATACATCATACAACTGTCAATTTGAAAGAGAACTCTCCCAACTCATACATTGACCTGAACCTCTGGTAATGATTTAGTTGATACACACCTGGCTTTATGTGGAGTATAATATAGAGACATATTGGGTTGCATAATATCTGCAGCTTTCCAATTTCATTGTATTGATCCTTTCACACTTTAGGCTACAGTAAATGAGAATGGATGCCATTTTTACTGACTTATTCTGTGAAGAGGTGCAGCGCTTCCAGTGGATATGGCTGAAATTTGCAGTAACTCAGTGTTGATGACTACTAGACAGGTGCTGGGGTTTCTTTATGTTCCCAAGGCTGTTAGATCAGTGCTGATCAGGACCGGTATACCACCCCCTCATCACAATCTTAACCATTAATAAACATTGTTAAAGTACATTTATAAACTGACAGCACATCAGCATTTAGGTGCAACATCGCTCTGTTACAAGTGACTGAGTTTTGGCTCAGTTATCATTGCATTAATAACCAGATAAAGCTGAGAGACTCCCATTCTATCTACCAGGGCTGATGATCATATAGTTCCCGTTATAATAGGAAGACAAAGGCACAATGAAGGTCCCTGATGATTCATCCCTCTCTCATGATAACAAGGGCTCTATCCTCTGAACACAGAGGGGCGTACATGATGATAATTCATTATAGGAGTGTATAGACCATTTGAAATGCCAATTCAACCAATTTAGTTTGTTTTTTATCACTGCATTGTTTCCCATATAACGCTTGTACATTTGTTCCATGGGCTTATGGATGCAGAAGATCGCCAGAAGATTCAATCTGAATGTAATACTCTGAAGTCATACTGTCTTTGCTTCATGTGCCACTGAGCCACTGTCATAAGGATGAACAGGGCAGGGCACCGCCTCCAACGCTATATCCCATTCTCAGAGAGATGACATTCAAAAACCTGGCAGTCAACTAATGTGTTGCTCTGTATAACAATATTGACTGCTCTGTTTCAACAATATGAGGTTGAAAGAACATCATGCCTGCTTTTATTTCGGGAAAAAAATAAAATAGGTTTTGCCATAACAAACAATTTATCAGAGCGTAACTATACTGCCACTAGGACCGAAAAGGTCATCCCTTGCCCCGAAGCATGTTTCTCCCCTCCCACAATAGCTCTACACTGCATAGTACATGGATTCATAGTTGTACAACAATACAGAACAGAGTAATTATAAGCATTATAATGAATACATGTATATAGTCAAGCTAGCAGCTGTTAAACATTGGCTTCTGCAGCAGCCCATGCATGAATAGTAGTCCCACCTCTAGCCCTATGTATTCTAGTTATAGCTTATCAGAACACATCAGTCATTGTGATATGAGGAAGATTCCATATTTGAGCTAATTGCTGCTGTAAGACCTGCAAATAAAATATGAGATCTGGAGGTCGACAGATCCAGTGATGAGGTATTGTTATACTCAAAGAGAGGGAGTGGGTTTATCCACACCCAGTAAATCTGATACTACTTTCCAGAATCAGGCTATCCTAGGGCACTCCCAGAATTTATGCGCAAATGAGTCTGGAAGGCCATGGATAAATTACTCATTGGAGATGGTATGAGTTTCATGAGGTGAAGTTTTCGAAGATTTATGTAAAGTTTATGTATACAATTTAAGTTTGTGATTGGGAGTTTTAGATGTGCAGTCCAATTTGTCCCAGAGAGTAAACCAGTCCACCTCACCACCGCAATGGCTAAGCTCTTTTCACCACACCTGATGAACAGAGAGAGGACCATAAGAGGAGTTCAGTAACAACATATAGAGCTCAGAGACTCGTCTGACCAGCCACATCCAATATGATATGAAGCCCATGACTATGAAGAATGCTGACAGGGTATACCATAAGCATGCATGGAAGATCTTAGTTGCAGGTCTAGGAACTATAAAGAGCCAGGTAAATCAAATGATGTTCGCAAGTCATTAAACACTATGACACTCACCATTATATAAATCAGATAGAATATTGCTCTATTGGGGGAAATGAAAAAGGCACCCCTTCAGTCAGCAAAATTATGGAAAATGGGTCTGTGTGTGTGCCACTTTAAGTGGTAGTGAGTAGCTTGCTCGACAGTGGGCCAAGTTGATAGAAAAAGAAAGACATGACGTGGCCCACTCTTGATTTGGAGCATGTAGGAGATAGATTAGAGTATAATAGTTGTTGTAAATGATGAAGAGAGGGACAGTTTTTCTTCATAACCCGCCACTAAACTGATGCATTGGGGTCTAACCACAATAATTATGAGCGCAACACATATGAGGACAGTCAGTCCTGCTTCCTGTCTACCACGTTGCAGGGTTGACAGCTTGAGGCGTAAAAACTTGCCCCTCCAAATTAATTTGGAGATGAGACCATGTATTTTATCCCAGTAACACTTGAGGGGTGAAAAGGACAACATATTGTAATCACAGTTTACCCTTGGTAAAATATCTATCATTATAATGGAAATACATGCTTGTGAGGAAATTGAGAGAAGTGAGATTTTTTTCATGTTAGCTTCCACTCTACTCCAAAGGCCAGTATTTACCATTCCATGCCGTAGTTTTCAGACGCATCTGTGAAACTGCGGTAACGTGAGACACAGAGTGCAAAACTGTGGTACTGTGGTCAGTTATTGGATGGTTTGGTTTATAAGACGAAGCAGTGTACAGGATAACAAACGTAAGGAGCATTGATATGTCTGCATTTTTTATGACCCACACAAATCATCATTTAGAACCTTGTCCTTACCAAATAAACTTAAATTGCCTCCCATGGTTAAACACACCTATATTTGCAGCCTGTTGTTTATCACATTTTGTGCTGTGAAGCAGCTCATTCAGGACATGTAAATTATGCATTGACCAAAGTAAAATAAAGGCTTTGAGGGTCAGGACATTTGAGTTATTACCTCTCTACTTTCGAGCACCCCCTTTGGGCCATTAAGCACCTCCACAAAACATGCCTAGAGCCAGATTACCATAAATACATTTTTATAACATTACAAAAAAGAAGAGAAGGATTTCCTTTGTGCTTGCAGCAGTGAGAAGATGCGTTTTTCTGTGTGAATTTAATCTTCTAATGCAGCTTTGTGCGGTAGGCAGGGTCCACCGCACAGGCAGGACCCTGCAGGACCTCAGCTTCTGATGTACTTCACTTTATCCATCAGCTTTATTTATGTACTTGATGTGCGGACGTTAAGGTTTAGTGAGGGTGGTAAGTGTTCTTTAACATCCCAACTGTGACCTAGCTCTCTGCTTTTTTGTTGGCAACTGACTTCAAGATTAGTGTGAGAATCGCTGAAATCCTTTTTTTTTTAAATAATGCTTTTGTGAAGGCTTAAATATGCTCGTTTACATGCAACAGACAAGCTGTTGAGAAGACTTGCAGCACTAAGAGTCAAAGGAAACATTAAAGGAATCGTTTGAGCATTGAATCATTTTGGGAACTTTAAGGTAAATATGACAGCAGCTAGTTAGCTTAGCTTAAAGCATACAGCAGCATAAAATACAGGGAGAAGCAGCTAGCTTGTCTTGGACCAGTAACTCAAAAATGAACATATAGGATCTTGTTTGTTCGATCAGTACACAATCTATAGACTCCGACTGAATGCACAAGTAGAAAATCCACGGCCCGCCACTGATGCACACCCATATGTGTGACAGTTTCTGCTGTAGACTAAGTGCGCAGTCGGCTTCAGTTTAAGTAGTTTGTTCTTCTTTGAGGTGTTTTTCATTTCCTCTAGAAAATCACTAGGGTTTACAAAAACCTGATTGCACTACTCAGTGTTCACAAGGCAGGAAGAAGAAGATTTTTTTCCAGCAACAGTTTCCTGTTGATTCCTCAGGTGTTTTCAGTTGTGATGATGTGCTGGAGGGACATGTGATTAAAAACAACTGAAAAATGTGCAACTGGTTCCAGCTGTAATTACTTTAATGGCTATCTCTCATTATGCAGTCAACCCACATACATCAATATCATCAACCTGGCATGACCTTGAAGTTGATTCTCCTTCAAATTTTATTATTTTAAAGCACTTGGTAATTGCTTCATTCGTGTACTTCATTAAAAGAGCAAATTGCATTTTCTGTCTGGCTGCATCTCTCAATTACAGGAGTTAATTAAGCCTATTTTACAATAAATGTATCCAATCTGTGCCTTACTCTGTTAGGCTCTCTTGTAATACGCACTATTAGCACACATACGTTTATATCTAGCTTCCTCTCTTGTGCCATATATGTATGTTTTGCACAGTCCCCACACACAACACAAACATATAATTTCCCAAATGCCAACATCTCTTTTCAACCAGGGTTGTTAGATTGATATTGGCGTCTATATAGCAGCGATTGATGAAAATGCATTACGTGAATGTGGCACTTTACGCTGGAGTGTATCCATACAATCTCAATCTGTCCCACTGAGTTGGCATGCAATATGTTCCTTGACGATAGTCAGTGTATGGTTGGAGGAGCAGGCTTGTGATTGCAAAGGCAGCCTGTCCACATACTAGGCCCTGCAGAGAATGTTGTGTTAAGAAAAAGACTAATCTCCCCCAATTACTGCCACTTCAGCGACTTGAGTCCACTAATAATTACCCAAATGTTTTGATGGAGCTGCTCAGTGATGTGAATGTTACACAACACCAGGCAAGTGCAAAATATAGACGTGTGAATGTGTGTAACTTTAAAAAGCAAGTATTCTCAAACCAGCTGGAAAATTCCAGTCACAAAAATGTGTACAATGCCTGATTTCCTGTATTTCTTATCCAAGAAATCATGTTTCTTTCACACCTGTAGTTTGAGTAAGTCAGTCTGTACACAAGCCTCCTACCACAGGCTAATTTTATGGGGAGAGGTGATACGTATTGTGTGGTGACTTTACCCCTCAGTTTTTTTATTGAAGAACAGCCAAAACATGGAGTAGAATAGGGTTGCAAACGTCTGCCAAACTTCCCACAGGATTTAACAGAATATATGGTTATTTGATCAGGCTGTATTTATCATGTCATATACAGATAGAAAGCAACCTTTTACCGTATCATAAACAGACATAATCCATTAATTTGTTAAATACATACCATATGAAATGTGTCATGTGTTGAGTTAGTAAGCTTGCAAGTTAACTAATGCGGAAATGTACTTCTAAATTATGAGCCGACAAAAAGAGTATGAACAAATCATAAAATAAATGTTTTACTCGAATGAATAAATAGAAATAGATTGATTAAAGCTACTCACGTAGCATTAATCCATCTACATACCACATGGTAAGAGCTAGAGTTGCAAAATATCTTAACATCTTTTGTTAGACAAGTTGTTTCAAGCAACTCTGCCAAAAAGCAAGCAGATGCAAAACGGAAAGAAACAGACTGTGAGTCAGACAAAGGCCAAATATAATGATGGCATAGAATTTCTGTGTTACTTCCCCCACACAGTGTCCCCACCCACCAAAACCCAAAATATGGAATGCCAACTGAAAATTACAAGGAAAAAAAAGCTAAAGACATAGAGTCACACTAAATCTGTGCCGTTTGATGCAAATCACATTTCTTTTTATTTCATATGAGAGCTCTTTGACATATTTTGGTTACCAATTTGGGATTGCAGTAATTGTTTGGACTTGTGATTCCACAGTTATTTGTGTTTTTTAACAGATACAATGAAATATACTGGCTGTACACCTAGAGCAGGGATTCCCAAAGTGTGGTGCGCGCGAGCTGCCTCTAGGGGGTGCGCGAGAGGAAAAATGTAATGGTGGTCTAATGGTGTAATAATTAATATTAAACATAATTTAAAAAAAAAATTGTAAGATTTACATTTAATTACAATTAAAAATGTACAATTTAATAAATAGATGCACTTCCGGTCCGGCCACCACACTGTCTTTTACGTACACACTAGCTAGCCTAGCTTGTGCGCCTAACGTCATTTCATTCATACAGCAACATCCATGAAAATATGTTAAACTGGCTGAAATCGGGGAAGCTGTCAGGTGGGACATCTGAGGCTATCAGTAATAAAAGAGGAGAGGGACAGAGAGAGAGGGAGGAACCGGAGGCGAGAGAAACGGAGAGGTGCGTTGGGGAGAGACCGGGAGAAGAAATTGACCCAGAGTCAGAGAAAGAGGAGACGGAGCGGGAGCACAGAGACCCATCGCGGAGTCAAGGTGAAAAAAGAGGAAACAAGAGTGAGCATCAGACTGGGAAATAAAAGAGGAAATATGATGACAATTATCTGGGTCTGGGCTTCACTTGGATTGGCGATGCAGATTGCTCGAAGCCACAGTGCGTGTTGTGCAGTGAGGTTCTGGCTAACAGCTGTCTGAAGCCTCTTATTTGCGCCGCCACCTGAACACCAAGCATGCCAGTGCAAGTCAGAAGCCCCTTACATTTTTTACATCCAAATTGGAAGAGCTACAAAACAGCCAAAAACAATTGCAGTCTCATTCATGTGTTGGGTCTACACCAGGGATTCCCAAAGTGTGGTGCGCGCACCCCTGGAGCCTCCTTTTTTAAAATTTATATCTGTTTCTGAGCCTACATGCCACTGTTTGTTCTTTACGTGGCTTACTGTGTTTAAGTAAATAAATGTGAAATGCAATCTGCCTCTGAGCCTGTCCATGTGTCCTCGCCATCCTTATTGCTCTTTAAAAGTGACGCCTTGTGTAACTGAAATTTATACAGCGGACTAAATCTTGTAACAAACGCCACGCGCGAGCAAACAGTTCTCGCATTGGTCCGATTTTATGCGGCTATAAATAGGCTCTGTTGCGTTTTTTTTTTAAGGTGTGGGGGATTGGGGGTGCGTGAACCCGATCGGGATGTAGAAGGGGGTGCGTGGCCTAAAAAGTTTGGGAACCGCTGACCTAGAGAAAGCCTTTTACTAATTCCAGCAGTTTTAAATGTCCCCCAGAAACCTTTATTGTGTTGTGACTTAGTTTCATTGTACTGTATGGCTTGCAGCATTCCCGTCTCAGCTTTTCTGCATTTACAGTGCGTTTCTTTATGCCACATACTCCATTTACAATGTGTAAATGGGTTTTTAAATTTGCTGAAGTTTTATCTATTTGCTTGTGTTACATCCATATGTAGATCTAAATCAGACAAAAAAAGCTGCAAATATTGTACTCTGACAATATTGAATTTTTGTCATAATCCGAAAATGTATGTGAACAATAAAAACTGATTTCTTTACTGCAGCTACTTCTGTGCCTTTATCAGGGAATGGCTAGGCCTTCATGTTCAAAAACAAAAACAAAACAGAGAGAGAAGAGTGTAGAAGATTCAGTGGAGTGCAAAATATGATAGGACAGTGGGAAATGAGGACATTCACAGGCCCATTATATCATAGTACATGTATTTCCCCATCCTTTTCGCTTTAAAAAAAGGATGGTGAAATAGTCTTTCTTGTGAATGAAACACTCTACCTACTCATTATGAAATTCTAAAGCGTTGCCACTTAATGCTTTCCGTGGTACTACCATCTCAATATTTTAAAAGCTTACATTTATATTTGTAACGCCATGACCTTTCATGCCATTTGTTACCAGCAATTCTGCCAGAAAGCGAGCAGATGCAAAGCTGGCTGCAAGACAAACAGAGGCCAACTATAATGAAGCAGTGATAAATAAAGAATATTTCATTTTGAGATAATAAAATGGCTTTTTGCACAGTAAACTGCAGAGTGAGCACCGTAACAGGGGTCTGGTTAGTTTCATAAACAGGGATTCATGGCGCTTGTCACCTTGTCGGAACAAGCTTTTACGAGCACAAGAGCGGAGACCTGAAAGACCATTGATGGAGAATCCACTCTCTTCCTCTGTGTCTCTCGTAAAAAAACAAGAGACTAGGTCCACTGTGACACAGTGGCTGTGTCTTTAAACGATAACACTTGAAGGTCAGTGTGTGCCAGTTTGTTCTGCAAGTAACATCCGGTATAAAGTAAAATATTTAACTTTAACCCTCATGTGAGGTTAACCTGAACTGTACAAGTTTGATCAACATTCAAGTATACAGTGTCACCACTTTTTGTATTGTTTTACTATGCAAAACTACTCGAAAGACTATTATGTTCAGTACCATGTCTCGGCAATACTTGCAAGACTAATTACCACACCTACCTCAATATTATTTAATTATACATAAGTATTGATAATACTTAATTGCAAAAAACTAAACTTTTTACGCTCTTTTTTTTACAAATGATAGCTGCATATTCAACCGCATACACTCAGGAAGTCACTTCAGAACATTTCACTTGCCAAACAGGTGTTCTTTTCTTTTGCCGACATATTAATTGAGCATTTCGGCACTTGATATATGTTCGACAAATTAAATGGGTCATTTAACTTATTTAAATTCCTTTGTGTGACTTCGACACAGTCTGGATATGATAGTGCTGTGGAAAGTAGACTGGTGAATAAATCCCAGGAATAATTTCCTCGTTTTTGATTCAAATCACCAAACTCAAGGACTTCTGGCAGTATTTGGTACTAATCAGGCAGCTTGTTTACTTCTGTGAACAATTGGGATTCATCTATAACTGTGAGAACTGATAATAGCCTCTCTCACAAATTCACTCCAAAACCTTACAGTATGGCTATGTAGACTATTTTGGGATAATATAATCCTTTATTAGTCCCCCAGCAGGGACATTTACTATCTGTACAATGAGCCCTAAATCTTTCACTGCCATGTCACCCTTCACTTCTATTTAAATAATTCCATTAAAGTGCCATTATCTTGGATGATACAATTTACATTTCTAGTAACATCTACAGGAAACTTTTTACACATGGCTCCTCATACTCCTCAAGCTTGTCTGCTTCAGTTAAAGTTTATTTTGGATGGTTGCTATGGTGTTATAGGGATTTTAGGGTGTTGCTAGGGTTTTTGGAAAGGCTAATGGTCATTTTTGGATGGTTGTGTTTGCTGTTGTGAATTCCCACAGGATAATATGTTAAGGCTACTAGCTTTATACCTTTTTTTCCAGTGGAGGATCACCATTATACCATCTAAATAAAGTGTTGACAATATTACAAAATTCCTAATTATTGTTTAACAAGCGACATGACATTTAACTTCTCACTGCACCATACAGAGTCCCGACTACATTTGTCTTTAAAGAATTTCAGAAATCAAGCTTCAATTTTTCAGCTTTATATCTCTTTACACTTGTGCCTTAGGATGACAATGGTGCATCATTATACAGAGAGCTTGAGGTTGTTCTGAAAATTGTGATATACAAAACATATATGTATCATATGCGAGTGAATTTAAGAAATTATGTAAAATCGAGAAAATGACCGCAGGGAGTTAAGACTAAGCTCAGAAAAGCGGAGAAGCGCAAACTGCAAATCTAAAACCAAAAGATAAGAAACGCAAACTGAAATTAAGAAACAAAAAGCAAAAGGCAAAGCCTCCAGTCAAGTAGTTTGGATGCCAATCTCATTTCTTTTTGTTTCGTATTGGAGCTCTTTGTCATATTTTGGAATATTAATTTGGAGTTGCAGTTGTTGTTGGTTGATATACAAATCCACAGTTATTTTGTGTTTTTATTAACACGTAAGTATTGGCTTTTTCTAAAGTAAAAGATCTGAGATTGGGAGAATTTCAATAGCCTCTTAACGGCTCTCAACATGTCGACGGCGAACTGGCGGCTCATGGCTAACTACACCAACAGCGCAAACTAGCGTGAAAATGCTGACAGAGCTAACGGTGTTACCCGAGGGGGAACCGGAGGTGCAAGGCTACGACTACGTTGTTGGTCGGGAGGGCGTTATTAGCTTGAAGCGTCGTATGAGAGCAGTGCAGAGCAGTGCAGAGCAGGGACTGCAAGCCAACCAGTGGGACACGCTCACATGCGTTAGCATCCAATGAAAGCATGCAGGCCGACCCGAATATGTGCACAAAGCAAGGAGAAGCTGGAATAACAAGACACACAGAGGGAGAGCAACTTGGTTCTCAGCTCAGGTAGACGTTACTTCACTATATCTTTACGTAGCAATAGTTGTTAGCTGCTAAATTAATGCTCCGAATGGTAAAAACAGCTCCTTTAATGTCTCCCTGAAACTTCTATTGTGTAGTCACCTAGCTCTGTTGTTCTGTACTGCTCGCTGCAAATATTGTACTCAGAGTGTATCAACTTTTTCTTTTTCATTATCATACTGATTTCCTGAGAGAAAAACCATGTTCAGTAAATGCATATGAACAACAAAAGCTGGCTATCACTGCAGCTAATTATGTGCCTTTATCAGGGTAAGGCTGTATGTTAAAAAACAAAAAAAACAGAGAGGGAAGAGTGTAGCAGATTCAGTGGAGTGCTAAATATGATAGGACAGAGGGAAATGAGGACATTTGCAGGCCACGCTGTGTGCTGCTCTAAGGTTTTTAATCATGTCACAATTGAAGTGTGTGTGTGAGCAAAACAAGATAAAATATAAGACTGCAGTTTTTTTCAGGTGAAAATTCTTTCTAAAATATTTTATGCAGCAGTGAAGAAGTAATACATTAAAACAGGTCTGACTGGCAATTAGCAGGGCTATTACAGTATTAATAGCTCTTTCAAATCTAATCATGAGCGTAACATATTTTCCAGAGAAACTTTTACCTGAAGACTTTACCTGAAAAAAGGTTGAGCTGGAACTACTTTATACTTTTATCAGCTTGTCCGTGCCCTCTCTTTTTTTAACTTTCCCTCTTTTTTTCTCTTTACCATATTTCAAAAGAGGATGCTACAGGTTCACAGAAAAAGAGCAGCGGCATCCTCTGCACTGTGCGATGGGGGAAAGTAAAGAAAGTCATCTGCACACAGCAGCAGCCATGTCTTCCAAACATTAGTGATGAGTGAGCAGCCGTGTAGCTTTGTGTCAGACCTGCAGGCATTAAATACTGTATTTCCGTGACCAGAGGAGAAGCTCACCCCCTACCCCTTGTTTTGTCTGGCAGATGTTTTCTTACCCATGGGAGCCTCCGGTTCACGTTCTTCCTGTTCTGCCTTGAAGAGGAGAGCCCCAGCTTCCAAATTTAGACACAGTATATCACAGTAATTGACTCTATTTCTGTTCTTCACATAAGCAGCCCTGTTTTCTAACAAGTACGTGTTACAAAAGACTCGCCAAAACAACCAAATTGAATAACAATAATGTTCATCATCAGACTAAAATTTGAAGCACTAGAGGTATAAATGCTAAGCATTTTCTTATGCTGCATTCACACCAAATGTGCTGCAAATTTGACGCGAGAGTAGATTACATTCAAAGTCAATGCACAGACCAGAATGACGCGAATTTTCGCCGGGCGGCGCAAATGGCGCAAATGAAATATTTCAACACGGGCGTAAAATTCACTTGCCGTTGCTGAATCAAACTCAGTGGTGGGCTGTCGGGGCCTTCTAAGCCTTCTCTGCTGGCCTAAACAGAATCACAAAGTTATAGCTATTTTATAATTTAATTGTTTTTCACAAATACACTACATGTATTATAATAATTTTCCCTATCAGGTTATTTTCTCATTGTACAGCTCTGTTGCTCAGCCTGCAGTCTTCAGCCATCAGACTGCAGCTGGTTTGAAGGAGAAACTTTCATCCAATCAGATTTTTTCTCTCCTGTGTCTCAAGGCCAGCAAGGCAGTTTAAGCCTTTGCAGATTAAAGTACACGAGGAGTGGACGTTGTGGTTGATTGTCATGGACTTCAACCAATCAGATCGTTAGTTTGACAAGCTGTTCGGATTCTTTGACGTGCAGGGCCTGCGAGGTGGCGTGGGCGTGTGATTGGTCAGTGGCCCAGCGTGACCATTAACATGCGCTGTGATTGGCCAGTGTGTCAACAGGGCGGAGCTCAGAGGGAGCTGGAACGGTTCAGGCTGAAGCTAGAGAATTTGTGACATGTTTATTTTTTAGCGTATCTTGGCGCTCGGTGGAAGATAAGCGGACTTGGTGGTGGATTTGGGGCGTCGACTGCTGCTGTCGAGCGGATATGTTCTGCCTTTGAATCCGTGGAGGTTTCCAGGGGCGCGGTTGGGAGGCTCGGCTGTCCTCACCGGTCCATGGCGCCTGTTGCTGGAACTGAAGCTCCGTAAACCGTACGACCGCGTTGCTGAACTTGTTGTTAATAAGGACAGGCGGATGGACTTTGTCTTTAAGTGCTTTTTGTGTTTCATCTGCGGTGGCGTTGTGTTGTGTGCTGTTTTTTTAATTATCATGGATTGTTTATTGTTTATTGTCATGTTATAACGAAGTGTGGTTCTTGTTGATGCGGGGAAATCCCCGGTGGGCCGATGGGGTCGGGCGGGTCAGAGAGGCGCTGCGTGAGCTCTCCCCGACTCAGAAACGTCCGCTAAAAAAAATCCTTCTTCACTACTTCTTTCTTTTTTTTCGAGAATAGGCGCGGGGGGCTTGGCACTTATACGGTTAAAACAGCTCCGCGGTCGGTCCACACCGTATGACCTCCATGCCCGTAATAGTGCAAAGAGATTTCTTTGCCGTATAGCCGTTTAGCAGAGTGAGCTCTGCTGTCCACACATGACAGTCTGTATGAACGCGCCGTGTAGTGGGCATCGCGCCGTGTTCAATACACGCGCGGGTCAGACAGGAACTCCCGGGACACTCCTGATGTGGACACACGTCATTGAAGGCCTTGGTCTAAAACACACGGCCCGCCACTGATCAAACTGCTACTGGTCCACCTGAAGTAGCGCTGGTAGCGGCCATCATTCAGACGCTGTTGTGGGACTACGGATAATATTATGAACCCAGACACGATGGAGTTTGATGTTCTGACATATGTGGAATTTACACAACAAGTATAAAGCAGGACTAGTAGTTATTTCCATGGTGGATGGCGGAAACGGTAACTGTTTTTACGGAGATAAGCCATACACCCTTTCAAGTGAGTAACATTAGCAACGTGTTTGCTGCGAACGCAGCATTACATAGAAGCATTTAACAGACAATTTATACAAAAATATATATGTTGTCAAACAACATACACGCAAGAGAGACCAAAGCCACAGATTTATGAAGACAAATTAAATAAAAAACATGCTACACAAAGTGAAAATATCAGGAAAAACCTCTGGGAAAGCCTGCAGCAAACTATGGGGCACATTGCCTGCTGGACTCCCTCGATGCAGAAAACTGGAGGCCATAGATAGAGTCTCTCCAACCTGTTTGGATCTCAGTGAACTGAACAGAAATAGACCCTGCAGACTGCAAAGTAGTGGGCAGGATGGAGAAGTAAGTCGGTGGGCAAAAGAGAGAGACAGAGAGAACGACAGATAGTGAGCCAAAACAGGAGGCAGTATGCAAGGTGACAGATCGGCCCAAGCTCGGAGGGTGTACTTTCACCAGGCAGCATGTCTGTTTCCCATGGCCAGGGGCTTCTTCAGATGGCCATCTATTTCAGCCGAATCCTTTTCTGCTGTTATTTCTACTGCAATATCACAGCCGCCTGTCCTACTTACGATACAAGTGGTAGAGGGTAAAGCCATATTCTAGCTGACTCAACAGCCTAATCCGAGCACATGATTAAGTCCCCTGATAAGCGATTGTCTGTCAAATGGTTATACTTATCTCAGATTGAGAGAATCAATCAGTTATGTCCTCAATACTGCAATGTATGCAGTAATGTCTTGAGCAAGACATTTTTCTGACCTCCTTGTGGATGGGTGCAATGATAAAAATACATTTAAAAAACAGCTTCAGAGAAAAATGTAGCACTGTAATGAGTAGTTTGGGATAAACAAAAGTCTGAAATTAATCAATCTGAAATTGAGACTTTCAAAATCAAAATCCTTAAAGGAGATGGACAATGGGATGTAAAAAAAACAACAACAAAAAACAGTTAATCAGAATGTAATCGCTTTGTAGCAATTTGGTAGACTTAGTCATCTTGCACAGCTTGTGATGAGCAATTTGCCTGCACATCCAACTGTGAGGGACATGCTGTATTGTGCGATGTCAGAGCGGTTTGGGGGACGGGGGGAGGGACTTTGTAGATCCTCAAGGACATCCAAACTAATACATTAGCTACCCTGTGATTATCTGGCAAACCACCATGCAACTCTTCCAGTAACTTGGCAACTCTAATATTTAAACTTTTAATGGATGTCATCATCTAGTGCAACTCACAACAGTTTACACATAACTGCATTGTACACCTGATTACTAGTACTGGTAGCACATGTAAACATCATAACTAATTATACACAACAAACATCCCCGTATGATTCAATGCAAAAAAAGGTATCACGCATTACTACTTTGCAGTTAAATATTTAACATTTATTCCAACACTTTGACATAATAAGGACACCTTATTAATACAATTCAGTATATTAATATTAATATATATATATATATGTATATATATATATATATATTAATATATATATATATATATATATATATATATATATATACCATGTCACATACCCCTCTGAAAGATAGTCCTGCACTTGACTGAGGATTTCAAATGTATTGATAAATTTCCCAAACCAACGTAAGAGCTGTGTTCAAAGGCAACAAAACGACACACACACACACACACACACGTTCTTAAAATATACACAGTTATTACAACTTTAACTAACCTTGTGCCTCTCCCGCGGAGTGCTAATAATGTTACCGTTTCTAATTTGTATGCAAAACCGACCATATTTTCAATAGCTTTTGACATTCAAACGGCACACAAATCATCGCGAGCCGCCTTCAAAATAAAAGCATCTCATCTTACAGGAAACCAGTTAGCTTAGCTTAACGCAGGTAAAACACATGATTTTTTGAATGCTGTCTGTGAACCTCTGGACAAGTCCTTTAATGAAGACAGGGTCGATGTTCCTCTTCTGCAGCAGGTTGAATAGCATGTCCACATTTGGGGATGCATGCTGCATGATGAGGATCAGCTGATGCACATAGCAGTGGACTAAAGCCTAGTTTATGGTTCTCCGTCAGGTCGACGGCGTACCTACGCCGTAGCTACGCCGTCGACGCAGACCCCTACGCCGTAGCCTGACGCGCGTCTCCAAAAAATCCTAACTACGCGTTGCGTTGACGCGGACCGCAAGCGCTGTGATTGCTCCGCTCAGAACGTAATTTCCGGCAGTTGCTTTTTCCCAGCCTCGACCGGTTTAGTGGGCGTACAGACCACCTCCGCAAACGTCTTCTCTGTCGCCTGCGCTTCAACATTTGCAATATAAGCATTTGCTCTTCAATATTGATGAGCTCCAACTTTAATGCAGTCGCTCCAACTTGGTCGCCATTGTTTACTGTGACCGGAATTCGGCTATAACCCCTGAAACCACACAGAGACACCCCCCTGGCAGCATGGTGGTTAATTGCAGAGCAACGCGGTCCCTCGACGCAGAACTTCGAATGCTCAACGACGGCGTCACGGACGGCGTACCTACGCCGTCAACGTGACGGAGAACCATAAACTAGGCTTTAGTGAGCGTTTTCATTGGTTGCTGGATTACATTTCACCCAGATACAGCAGATACGTTTTTCTGATTGGCTATTTGTGTAGCCCATTTCTTTTTTTTGATTGGCAGGGGATTCGGGGAAGACGTGCTTGATTCCTCCATGATGAGGGCAGGGCGACCAGGTCATGTTTGTCATTAAATAGCCTAGAGTTTTTTTTCAGCGTGAGAAATACGATGTGTGGCGGGAGGGCGTGACTTAAGACCGAAATGCGTGACAGTCACACTCAATGCGTGACACTTGAGAGCCCTGGAGAATGGTGCTCAGCCTCTCCATAAGTGCTGTAGCGACGGTGTCAGCGGTTGCGTTCCGGATGGTGATGTACTTGAAAAACTGCTCTTGTTCGTTACCGTTAGCATCTATGTAGCACAAGCACCAGCTGGCAGTGGACATGTCCGTCGTCTCAGCGTTCTTTACTCCCGTATATGTCCATGCTGAATCTGACCCTGTCGATTTAAAAGTACGCATGGAAAGCAAAATACAGCATTAGCATGACTCAGTGGCGGGCCGTGTGTTTTAGACCAAGGCCTTCAATGACGTGTGTCCACATCAGGAGTGTCCCGGGAGTTCCTGTCTGACCCGCGCATGTATTGAACACGGCGCGATGCCCACTACACGGCGCGTTCATACAGACTGTCATGTGTGGACAGCAGAGCTCACTCTGCTAAACGGCTATACGGCAAAGAAATCTCTTTGCACTATTACGGGCATGGAGGTCATACGGTGTGGACCGACCGCGGAGCTGTTTTAACCGTATAAGCGCCAAGCCCCCCGCGCCTATTCTCGAAAAAAAAGAAAGAAGTAGAAGTAGTGAAGAAGGATTTTTTTAGCGGACGTTTCTGAGTCGGGGAGAGCTCACGCAGCGCCTCTCTGACCCGCCCGACCCCATCGGCCCACCGGGGATTTCCCCGCATCAACAAGAACCACACTTCGTTATAACATGACAATAAACAATAAACAATCCATGATAAAAAAAAAAAACAGCACACAACACAACGCCACCGCAGATGAAACACAAAAAGCAACTCACCTGATGCTGTTCACTTAAAGACAAAGTCCATCCGCCTGTCCTTATTAACAACAAGTTCAGCAACACGGTCGTACGGTTTACGGAGCTTCAGTTCCAGCAACAGGCGCCATGGACCGGTGAGGACAGCCGAGCCTCCCAACCGCGCCCCCGGAAAACTCCACGCATTCTAGGGCAGAACATATCCGCTCGACAGCAGCAGTCGACGCCCCAAATCCACCACCAAGTCCGCTTATCTTCCACCGAGCGCCAAGATACGCTAAAAAATAAACATGTCACAAATTCTCTAGCTTCAGCCTGAACCGTTCCAGCTCCCACTGAGCTCCGCCCTGTTGACACACTGGCCAATCACAGCGCATGTTAATGGTCACGCTGGGCCACTGACCAATCACATGCCCACGCCACCTCGCAGGCCCTGCACGTCAAAGAATCCGCCCAGCTTGTCAAACTAACGATCTGATTGGTTGAAGTCCATGACAATCAACCACAACGTCCACTCCTCGTGTACTTTAATCTGCAAAGGCTTAAACTGCCTTGCTGGCCTGGAGAAACAGGAGAGAAAAAATCTGATTGGATGAAAGTTTCTCCTTCAAACCAGCTGCAGTCTGATGGCTGAAGACTGCAGGCTGAGCAACAGAGCTGTACAATGAGAAAATAACCTGATAGGGAAAAAATATTATAATACATGTAGTGTATTTGTGAAAAACAATTAAATTATGAAATAGCTATAACTTTGTGATTCTGTTTAGGCCAGCAGAGAAGGCTTAGAAGGCCCTGACGGCCCACCACTGGCATGACTGCATCCAGTTAGCCAAGCCTTCCTCGTGTACAGTACCAGTCTTTACAGAAGCTCCACATGTGTGGCTTCCCATTCACGCCGGTCTGTTATGCTGAGTTCAGGAGGCTGATCTGGGACCGGTTGTTTCACCAGGAGTTTCTCCGCCAAGGTTCTTCTCTCACGAGAAGACAAGAACACGCAAGATGAGAATAGCCCCTCCAGTATTTTGAGCAGATATCCTATTTTACAAATATTACTGGGTATAGTCCATAGGTCAAAAACACAAATATTGACAATTTGTATAATTTATTAATATTATTATAATTTATATAATTAATAATATATATTGTATTTTTTGGTGTGGCTCAAGGTGGGTGGGGCCAGGCCCCGTTGCCCTCTATTGGCCAGCCGCCACTGCATACAGATAATATCACAATCCAATTACAAGAAACCTGGTGACGATCAGCATGAAACCACAATGACTGTGGAGACATTACCTTTTCCTAGTTTAGGTCGGTTGGGCTTATCGGTGAGTGAATATTTTTGCTGGCTGAGCTGACACATTATATGCATGGTAAACCTTATGAACAATATATTACTAACTTGATAGTGCTCACATAATCCTTGTACACTTCCTCCAACTTCATTAACCGAATGTGAAACTGTCGTAACCATTACGGTAGTCCTATGTTATTTACATTACATGATAACCTTCCTTTCCCTCTGATGAACTTTAAAATGCTAAATAATTGATGACCGGTTACGTCAAAACCGCATGCTCGGTCAGTTGAACAGAGTCATGCTCTCCAGGTCTGTGTGATTAATTAAGACTAACGTAGGTCACTGGGATATTATATCCCCACTCTGGTTTAAAATAGCCATAGTTAATGCTACTTATTTTGTGTTACTAATTACCTAAATGGGTATCTCATCTCTTGTTAAATTCTAACCCCCTGCATTTACAGAATGGCTGTTTGTTGTGTTTGTCAATGCTTAGAACATGTCCATAGATTCTTTATTCCCCCTGCCATTCCTTCAGCGCTCTGTTGCTATATTCCAATTCTTACATTATTATGAGCGGATGGTCCAATAAGGTGACAAGCGTCCAAACCAAGTTCATATCCTGGAATGTAAAAGGAGTCAATAACCCGGTTAAGAGACAAAAGGTCATGTCTCATCTACAACAATTGACAGTAGACGTAGCATTTCTACAAGAAACCCAACTTTGTAACACCAACGTTGCTGGGCTCAAGCGAAATTGGGTTGGCCAGGTGTTCCATTCCAGATTTAATGCAAAGGCCAGAGGGACAGCCATATTGATGAACAAAAACACCTCTTTTCATCCCAAAGAGATTATTAGTGACCCAAATGGGAGATACGTTATTGTTACTGGACAACTCTGGGCTAATCCTGTGATTTTGGTAAATGTGTATGCCCCTAACTGCGACGACAGTAACTTTTTTGGGTGGCTTAAGGTGGCTCGCAATACCTAAGCTTGACAATGGATTGCTTATAATCAGTGTTGGGGTAGTTACTCAGAAAAAGTAACTAGTTACTAGTTACTTATGAAAATTGTATCTAGATTACTTTACTAGTTACTGCATTTGAAAAGTAACTTCACTACTAGTTACTTTACTTTCCTTTTTTTTTAAGCAAATGTCCAAATTAACCGCAAAGATACATGGACAAACATCATGGCCCTTTCATCACTTTATTTTCAATAAAGGGCATCTCTTAGCCTTTCCACATAGTGTATTGTAAACATGTAAAACAAAATGGCATATAAAACTCAGCCATTAACTTGAACGAACATTAACCCTGTTCACACTGTCTGACCAAAGAAATATGCCTCACTTTAAAATCCACAAAGAACAGGATACAAGAGGCTGTGTATGGTGGGGACATTCAGGTCAAACAGCACAACACATTGAAAACAGGCTTTTGGAAACATGAGACCCCACTAAACCAAATGGGGGCCTACTCCTAAGAACAAAACCAGTTTGTTATAGGAATCATTGTAGTGGTTTAAGAAAAATAGAAAAATTAATGGCACTTTTTCCCATAAAATAGAAACAGAAATGCACTTAACCCAAAAAATAGAAACAGAAAATGCAATTAAATAAACAGAAAATCCACTTCATCTTTGCCTAAATAAACAGAAAGTGCACTATATCCTATAAAGTTTATCATTTTTCTCTATTCTTCAAAATAGCGATTGTATCGCATGAGTAAAAGTCTCTTGAATCTTTTATCCGACAGCCTGTTCCTCCTTGGGGTCAGAACAATGCTGCCCAGGCTGAAAAACCTTTCGACAGTGTTGTAACTTGTTTTATTACATGATTTACTCTTATTGTGAAGAGCATGTAAACAGGAAGTGCTTTTACTTTGAAGGCAGAAAGTACAATGATACGTGCTTGTTGACGCTAACTAATATTGATGTTACGTGTGGAAAATATATACATGTCGGATGCAAGAGCGCGTTCTCGATCGCTTTAACAGTTGTAATACTGTAGTTCACCAGTAAAGGGATTCCGTTCATACCAGACGTGTCTTGGTCCTCATTAGAAGCTCCACTTCATTACAGACAGGTGCACTTGATGGTATTGGAGTGTTGTATTGCTTTGCAATATCCTTAATCCTAGGGAACCTGGAGAGAACCTCCCAGTTGGATCCGGGCACTCCGTCTCCGTCTCCGTCTCATCCATTCCCCGCTTCCCTCTTACGCACCAGCAGCTACGTCACTCAAATCACTCAAATCGGAGTTCTGTGATAGATTGTTCATGCAGGAAGTGTCGTGTGACACGCGCGCCACTAAAAGAGAACTTTTCGGACTGGTAAAAATGTCTTGAGTAACGTAGAAACGCGCGTTACTGAGGTCTAGTAAAGTAGTGTAGTTACCAATATTTTGAGTGTAATGCGTTACTTTACTTTGTTACCTATAAAAGTATTTACGTTACTGTAATCCGTTACTTTGTAACTCGTTACCCCCAACACTGCTCATAATAGGAGGTGATTTTAACCTTGTGCTGGATGTCACCTTGGATCAGAACCTTTCCAAATCGGCTGGAGTTGTGAAAGATTTCATGCATAAGTGTGGCCTTTCGGATATTTGGAGGTTTAATTTTCCCAACACCAGAGCTTACTCTTTTTTTCTCAAATGTGCATCATACCTATACCCGCATAGACTATTTCTTACTCGATAATAGACTCCCTCAGGTTAAGTCCTGCTTGTATAATAGTATTGTCATATCGGATCACAGTGCCATTCTATTTGATTTAGACCTCAACCCTCTCTTACTTTCAGATGATAATTTTGTGAAGTTCATCTCAGCCCAAATACAATTATTTCTAGAGACTAACTCCTCCCCTGAGATCTCGCAAGTTATATTATGGGAAACTCTTAACACTGTGGGGTCTGGGGTAATTTTCTCGATTTTACATAATTTTTAAATGTCCCTTTTTAAAGTCACTTGCATGTGATACATACATGTGTTACATGTATGCATCACAATTACAGAACAATCTCAGCTATCTATATAATGAGGCACCATTGTCCCAAGGCACAAGTGTAAAGAAAAAATATGACTAAAGCTGAAAAATTTAATCTTGATTTGGGAAATTTTTCATATTTGTTGTGATAACATAACTTTACTCATGTGGTATATCGGTTTTGGTGATGGAAATTGGTTTACCAAAGGTTTACCAACGGAGATAGGGACAACAGTTGAGTATGCACCGTTCAGTCGTAGACATGGAAAATACATCCAACATGGCGCTATCTAGTGACGTGCTAATGCTACGAAGCTATCGTCGACAAACAACAATAGATACGGTCTTACAAGCACATAATGGAGGTCCAACACTACTTGTCGTACTAAGTTCACTGTAAGAACGTTAACGGTGATAGGGACAACAGTTGAGTATGCACCGTTCAGTCGTAGACACGGAAGATACATCCAACACGGCGCTATCTAGTGACGTGCTAACGCTACGAAGCTATCATCAACAAACACACGTTAGTTACGGTCTTACAAACACATAATGGAGGTCAAAAAAGGTCAAAAAAGTTAACGGTGATAGGGACAACAATTGATTATTCACCGTTCAGTCTCACAGAAACACTGTAGCCAGGTATCTGCCCCGTTAGCTCCGGCTAGCTCCTTGTTCGCGAATCCTTCAGGCACTGAAGCTGTGCCGTCAGTCCCCTCCAATATAGCTTTACTCAGGACTCTTTGCTTGGCATCTTCTGACTCACACTGAAGCTTTGTATGCGTCGTAAGACACGTCCATGTTTAGATGCTCAGACGCGGAAGTGGAAACCATATCCGCCAGATTCGAAGCGGGCCCCACCCCCAAAGGGTTAAAGCATACGTCCGTGTGCAAATCATAGCTTATTCCTCTACTATCAAGAAACGGAAAAACTACAAACTGACCGAAATTTCCCAACAGATCCTGGATGTGGACTCTAAATATGTTCATTCCCCAACCTAGGTGCAGATATCTCGGTTGCTGAAATCATAATGGCCATAAAATCTATGCAGAATAACAACCGGACGGGTTTACAACAGAATTTTATAAAAAGTTCTCCTATCAGCTGGACCCAATTCTTAAAGCAATGTCTGGAGAAGCACTCACCTTAGGCATTCCTCCTATAACTCTAAAACAGGCCTCTATATCCTTACTGGCTAAGAAGGATAAAGACCCGTTACTCTGCTCATCTTATCGCCCTATCTCCCTACTTAACGTGGATGTTAAAGTGATGTCTAAAGTCTTAGCTCAAGGTTTCTCTTGATGCAGAGAAGGCCTTTGACCGAGTCGAGTGGAAATATTTATTTGCTGTCCTCCAAAAATTAGGCTTTTCTGAGGAATTCATTGCCTGGATCAGATTACTTTATTCCTCTGCCCTAGCAGCTGTAATCTCTAACAATACTCAGTCTGACTACTTCCCCCGTGGACAGGGAACAAGACAAGGGTGTCCTCTTTCTCCTCTCTTGTTCGCACTGGTGATTGAGCCCCTTGCAGTGGCACTGCGACTCTGTAAGGACTTAGGGTATACCTCAGGGTGATTTAGAACTGAAAGTTTCTCTGTATGCAGACAATTTGCATGGCCATTTATTAAGGTAACAATCTGAAACAATTTGAACACACTAAAGTATAAGGTTTTTATTCCCGCCTGAACATTTATTTGTAAATAGATGACTATAAATGGGACTTATGGACTGGAAAACACAATGGGACTATCGCCTGAAGCCTTTTCTAGTCTAAGTAAAAAGTTGATAACAATATTATAGAAAATTAATATTTTACACATGTTTTTCTAATGAAATGTCTAGGCATTTTTTCATGTTGAGACTGAAAATATTCCTGATATATACACTATATACCTATTAAAAAGGCTTATAGTTTTGCAAACTTATAGAGGTACTATTCATATATACTACCAGTATTGCTGACACAGAGAAAATGAAGTATAAATGCATTTTTATGCTAATTCAATGACAGGATCTACGAAGCTGAAGCCTGTTGGGATCATCTCCACCCCCTCTTGTTTAGTCCTGTTTTTTAGGCAATTTCCTTGGCTGTACGAAACACCTGTCATCTGAGCTGTACGACGTGACAGGCTTGAGCCACGTAAGAAAATAGAGGCTGAGCCTGAACTTCAACGTAGCTTCTGGTTGGGTAATGTAGCCTGTCAGTCAGGACATGAAGCTCCTATTGGTTCAAGTGGGGTCTCTTTGTAAACGTTAGATTGCGGCGGTCATTTTGGTGCCGAGTTTGTAGCTGTGCTCCCATGCAAGCATGCTTTTTTTTCCCATTTTTTCGTTCATATCTTCCAACTGATATGAAATGATGCAACACTAGTTGGTGGATATTTATGGATGTAATCACGTGTTTTGGACTAAATCTTTTATGGGATTTATTTTTATTGGACCTTTACGACGTAACAACGCCGTTTTTGTTGGAATGTTATGGATTTATGGATCAATATGAGGCGTCATCGGTGAGTTGCCTGGATTTTGCTATCGTTTGTTTGTTTGTTGTTGTCTCACAAAAGTCTCATTTGTAGCTGCTGTGGTGGTCTGATGGAATGAACAGTCTGGAATCACAATAATCGTAGGTTTCCAGAAACATATGGCACTCGTACCGAACTTGTACCGAACTATAAATAGGGGGTACAGTGTACACTAGAATGTACGGGAAAAGACGCCCGCAGGGGGGGCAGAACGTTAACAGGCTAAACTCTGAAGCAGAGGCACTCCCTTCCAGCCTTTTCGCCTTTAAGGTGGCCCGGGATGGCATTAAGTACTTGACGATTGAGGTCACGCGCACCTTCCATTCTACTTTTAAAAATGACTATATTACCCTTTTGTATGAATGCAAACAGGATATGACTCGCTGGGCCTCGTTACCATTATCCCTAGTGTTATCCCCATAGTGTCGTGTTAAAATGATAGTATTAGCCAAATGTATATATCTCTTTCAAAATATTCCTATCCTGATTTAAAAAAATCTTTTCTTTTTTCTTTTTTTTTTTAATCTTGATAAAAATATAACTTCTCTGATATGGGGGACCAAACCTAGTCGGATCAGTAAGACCCAACTGCAAAGACCAAAGCGTGCAGGAGGCTTAGCCTTACGCAATTTTCTCTTTTATTATTGGGCATGCAATATCCAAAAGCTGCTTCACTGGTTTGAAGACAGGCCAATTTTAGGAAAGGCAGACTGGGTACAAATAGAATTCTCCTCCTGCCGGCACCACCTCGGCTCAGTGGTCTGTGCAGCCCTGCCCCTTCTTAGCAATAGCTTGAGTACAAACATAATAGTAAATCACACAATAAGAATATGGGCTCAGTTTAGGAGACATTTTGGGCTTCAAAGAGCCTCGATCCGCTACCCCATCAAATATAATCAGATGTTTATTCCCACCTGTACAGATAACGCATTTACTCTGTGGTTTGATAAAGGTTTGATCAGGTCAATCCATAATTTATACATGAAAGACACTTTTGCTTCATTCTCCCAAATAACACAAAACTATGATCTTGCAAAGAACATTTTTTTCCGCTACTTGCAGATCTCTATTTTAGACTTCATCTACATCCGCTAAACACAACTTAATACATCTAAAAGTGGTCCACAGGGCTCATTACACTAATGCTAGATTGGCAAAAATGTACCCTAATTCTAATCCGTTATGTCCTTGATGTAAAGGCCAGTCAGCAGACCTGTTACACATGTTTTGGCTATGCCCAAAACTCTCCACCTTTTGGATAAGTATTTTTAAAGCTTATAGTGAGATGTTTGCAATTCAATTTGACCCAGACTCAATTTGCGCACTCTTTGGCTTAACACCAGAGGAACTCCGTGCCCGTTTACCAAATAAAGCCAATGTGGTCATAGCCTTCACAACACTCCTTGCTCAACCCTTGATCCTTCTGAGATGGAAGCAACGTGCTCCTCCATCGTTCTCCCACTGGGTCAAAGATGTCATGTATTTCTTGACACTTGAAAAAATTAAATATACTCTCAGAGCTTCCTCCCAAACCTTTGGTAAAGTATGGAGACCTTTTCTAGACTACTACGACTCCTTACCAGAACCTCTCGACAAAGACTAATGTGGATCCCCTATCCGGCCTATAGCAACAGTGAGCAGCCCACCATTCCCTTTTTTAATTTAATTTTAATTTATTTTAATTCTGTTTTCTTGTTTTCTTAAGCTATTCACCATTTTATTTCTTACATGTCACTTCTCACTTTATTATTTGATGATCGATTAATGCAATTATTTTGATATTATGTCTACAGCTCCGTCACCTGAATGTACCTGAATGTATACATTTCATAGCCTGTAACCCTACAGTGGGTGGGTGGTGTGTTGTGGGTAGGGTCGGGAATGAGGTTTTCAATTTCAATCTGTAATTGTCCTCAGAAATGTGTGAAGCCTCTTCCCTGGTGGGATAAAAACTGAAAATCAATCAAACATATTTACAAAAAAATAAAAGAAACCTGGTTCATGTGCCAGGTATATATATACCTGACTTGGTGATGCGATTGTATGTCTGTATGTTTGTATATAGGGGGGTGGATTCTCAGACTGCCAAGGAGCTTCGACAGCCAAAGAGGTGCCCATAGGGTGAAATCATGCAGTGAGAGGGTGATAAGGTCAGAGTAGCAAAAAAAGGACGAATACAATGTCATGCCACGTCATCTGAAAAGTGAGCTCTCGATCAATACATAATACAGAGGACATCTATCAAATGACGGATCTCTGTGCACAAGAAATCAGACACACTCGCCATGGCGCATACACTCATATTCAAAAGAACACATGCAGTGATACATAATCTCTTTTAACCTCAATTAGTTGTTTTTGGGGGCACTAAGGTGCATGGCACAAATACCTGAATGCAATTAATGACTAATAATGTGCAGCATAGGGAGCGAGCTAGGTGGAAGTGAGTGCCCGAATAATAAAGACAAACTCACCTTTGGAAAGGTCATAGCAGAAATATATCTGAAGATGAAATAATAACAGGTCCATAGCTTATTTCAAATTGTAAAAAGTGTGTAGAATGTGGAATAAAACATATACAGTGTGAGCACACAACTAGAATATAGAAGGCTGACATACAATACAAAGTTACACATAATTATCCTGTGTATCATGTTATTTGTACATTATACATGGATTACTATAGATGTGTTTACAAACAATTACATGTTCATATTAGCGAAACAAATAATTAACATAAGCATCTATAATCGAGAGGACTACAAGAGAAAAATGTCTAAAAACGTCCACGCCTGTCCCTGTCAGGGATCTGACTGATGAGTAAGGACGACTTGGTGGCCTAAAAACTACACCAAATAAGGGTAGCTGTGCAGCGGATGTTACCATTGTGATTCCTTCCAGTTAACAGTGAGTCACCACCACAAGGAGAGATGGAAAAGCCGGAGTTCAGCTGTGCAGAGACGGCTCGCTAACCTATTAATTTTGTTTTGTGAGCCCCCGGATATAACGAAAAAGCACTCGGTGTCTTTTGGGTGTTTCTAAACTGACAGTAACATCACAAACTAATTATATACAGTATATATATATATATATATATATATATATATATATATATATATATATATATTTGATGACAAACAGCCATGGTAAGTGATAGTATGAGCTCGCAAAGACAGAATTAATATCTCAGGATAGTTCACTTTTATTATACGATTAAGAAGATTCAACTCAAAAAAACAACAACTGTGCTCATGCCAACAAAGTAGGTCTTCCTCCTACATGGAGCCTATGAATAGATCAGAGACAGCACCTTCCCTGAGGTGGATTGTAAACTTAGGCATTGCTTTTTCATTCAAACACACAGAAAATAGCAGTACTTCTCTCCTTTGGAGCACCAATAATTTGTTTTTATTATAGAGAGTATTATAAGAGTAAATACATTTTAGGTAGATGTTCACATATCCTGTCTGGCTGTACATGAGATGAGAAGTTTTTTAAATACTTAAAGTCGTATTAATCGAAAATCGATTTAAGGATTTAACAGGCCGTGAAAAGACAGAGATTCCCTGACAGAGATTGCCACTGCCGTTCCAACTTTTTGTGACTTTACCAGAGCTATTATATCTGCTCTTTTCTTGTGATTTAAACCTCGACATTGACTGATGTCACCTGCTCCAACTATGGCAGACAGCCTGGGGAGAGAGCCTGCCAACCTACACAGGTATTTCTCCAACCAGAAGTTTTGCTTCTACTTTGTAGGGACTGTTCTATCAGGACAACTACATTATTCTGTTCTTGAAAGAACATGTATTACTCAAGTCTTGTACTGTGGCTGTAGTCCCTGAATGCTTCAAGTGTCACTGAATGTCTTCAAGTGTCAAAGAAAGCTTGTGGCGACTGATTGCCAAAAGCCTCTAGAGTAAATGTAAACAGACAGTAAGGTGGCTCAATTGTCCAGAAAGCTTAATTAATGCATGTAGCATTCAATTATATTTAACTGCATCTGCAGTTAATGCATCCTCAAGGTCAGAGAGCCACTGATGAGACATGAATCATCTGCTTCCCTTGGTAACCACAGCTGAGCAGCAGAACTGAAAAGGTCCCAGAAAGGCGTCTGAGATTTCATCATTGTGACTTATATTCCTGCCAAAATAGTCCTGAAAAGCAACCACCTTCAGCAACACACTCCAAAAAGTCTGAATGGTACAATTAAAGTGTCACCATAACACATCACATTTCCATATAGTGCAGACTCAGAGATATCCATGCCCTTATTGGCTTGTCAGATGCCTGTCGATCACAACATCCAAAAGACAAATGCAAATTAGACTATGAGAAGTGTGAAATAGACATAATATCAACAGTCTGCACAGACACAAATAGATCAAGTCAAAGCACCATTATGCAAAATAGGGTTGCACATTATAAGTTAGTATTTTGTGTTCAGTTTAATGTTCAAATTGTTCAATAAATGAATATTGGACAGTATTTTCTTTTCATTGTTTTTCAGTTCATCGAGCAATTATAGCAGTATGCGTATCATTATCGCCATATTCCACAACGTACTGCATACTGTATATTTTCCTCAAATTGCATAAGTCTTTTTATAAACTGCAAATATCCAGAAATATGCAAGTCTGTGACACTGAACTGAACCTTGTAAATGTGGTTTCCCATATAAGCAGGGAGGAGCCACAACAATTATAATGCATATGTTATGTGGGAGTTGTGTGTTGCACATGCGTCTTGAAGACTGCACTGACCTTTTCCACTGAGGTTTTGAAACCTTGTTACTAGGGTCTTGCAGCTAACTAGTTCACCTCTACGAGATAGAGGTCATGCTGGGAATGCAGTCCCTGATGACACATCCATATCCCCTTGAGCAGCAATCAATCATATCTAGGCAATCATATTTATAGCCATGGCCACTTGAAAGCAACTTAGGTGTGCTGAAAGGTCATTTGAGGCGTTTGGACAGTGAAAAATCAACACATTAGTATACAGCCTAAGGTCTGACCTCTCCATCTGATAGAGATGCTGTTTTAATTAATTAGTGTTCAACTCAGTTGATGAATGGACATCTGACAGAACAGACTCTATTAATCCCCCCTGGTATTTGGAAACAGGTTGCAAACATTGAAATAATTTTTTAAGCAAGCGAACAGTTGCTTTGTCACGCAAACAGCATTAAGGAGCAACATTATTATTCAGTCGTATTTCTGGCCATGTGGCAAACCTAAGTCCAGTATTAACACTATTTTCAACACTATCTTAATGATGGAGTTTGATTTTTTTTCCTTCTGGATCTCTTTATTTGTCCACCTTTTAATTTGTGCTCTACATGCTGTATTTGTACTATAAGTTGTTGCTTTCTTTGAAAAAACTAAACTACGGAAAAATTTGAATATTCAGTCTAATGAATGTGTGACAAAAATACCAAAGGCTAAAGGCAGGTTGTTTCTTGACTTTTGAAATGCCACTGCAGTCAAGTCATAAGTCTTTGTTGATTCATATTTGTTTAAACTTCTTTGAAAGGGTGATAGTCCTATTAAGCCCTTAATGGCACCACCTGATACAACTGAGAGCACACACCAAGGCAGTTTGCCACTGGTTTTACATTGCTGTGTTACTAAAGAAAAACAGCAATTTTGCTATGTGAATAAGATTCTTTTGTGTGTGACATGATCCTCTTGTCCCGATTTAGATTCTGAACAAAATCCTGAGCTGGTAACTCGCACATACAGAAGTGTTTATTTTCCCAAGGAACATGTTGCTCATCTCAGCGCACAACACTCCTTTTCCTACACCATGCAGAATTTAGTTTCTCTGCTCTACCACTCCCCAGAGGGTCTTTCATAATGTACAGATTACTTTGAGGTCGCTAGGTTGCTGGGTTGAAGCTGATGGTAAGTGACTGTGTTATTTTTAAAGTCAACGCCATTTTTTTTTAGCTTGTGATGCATTTGACCAAAAGAAAAAAGCTGTATGTGTTTATATGAGACTATCCAAGCGGCTGCAGTTTTTGAAAATGATTTTTTTTATAGCTATGTAGTAATTCCATTTGGGATGGGCACAACATTATACTTAAGAAACCACAATGATTTTATTCAATGATTCTCTATCTGCGACTTTATTTTTTTGGAGGGGAACATCTGGAAGGCCTAAGTGCCTGGAACCCAGTGTGATAACTTCCCCATCCGACCTTAGCACTAGGCGATAATTTTAACTCGTCTGTCAAGATGGCCACAGATGGCTTCCGTGTGTGTGTGTGTGTGTGTGTGTGTGTGTGTGTGTGTGTGCAACCTCTAATAGGTCAAGGAACCGGACATTTCCCTGGCTCTAGCCGTCCTTAGTTTGTCAAAAGTTGCACATTTTCTGGAGTCTTAATCGCCAAAAGACCTCCAAAAATACACCAGAGAATGAATAATTTAAGAAAGCAGTAGTAGAGAAAGTATAAGAGCAACAGGAAACTAAAATAGATGTGTGAAGTAAACAATTTCTCCAAACCTTGCATGAATGCTTGGTCGAATGAGCATGTGTCTTCATGTATGTATGTGTGTTGAGCTCATGCTGCCATGACAGCAGCAAGTGCTCCTCAGTTAGAGTCACTGTGGTCGTCGTTCTCCGACTCCATCACATCACCCTGCTACACTAAACTGTCCCCATACTCTGGTGGGAGAATGTTTATAACCCTATGTAAGGAGGATATTATTAATGGCCACCAAGAAATTATGAAATGAAAATTGTTAAACTCAGTATAGGTTTCCATAAAAGTGTTTCATTTGTCCATAAAATAATAATGATGAAGACATGAATCAAGTCATCTTTCAAAAATCAATACTGGTGTAAAAGTGAATTGCCGTTAACGCATTTATAACGCGTTAACGTGCCCAGCCCTAGTTTAAACCTAACCCTCACCGGATTGAGCTGGAACAGTTGGGACATTTTTGTTCTACTAGCCGAAGTGGATGACCAATATTACTGTGCGAGAAATGGAAAGAGACAAAGTTTGCCAGACGAGACATATGTCCGGCCCTCCTTCGAACTCTTGCTCGCTCAGCATGCATAGTAATTCGGTGGCAACAGAGCAGCCGGGCTTGTGCAAGCTGGCCTGCAGGAGGCACAGAAAATCTCAGACTACAGGAGGAGGTCAATACGGAGAGATATGAGTGAGGCCACGAGCAAATGACTGACGACAGATTAAGGATGGAGAGGCAAGTCTCGATTTTTTTTTTAAAGGCGGTGGACGTAAAACTTTATGGCAAAGATGTCAGTGGTCAAGACAGTGGAAGAAAGAGATATGAGTGGAAAAAAATATAAATGTATCATTGGGTTTAACTGAGTAGCTCGAGGTCTGAATAAACTAAAAACATTCATTTTTATTTTTCCGTTTTAGACACAGATGGAGCTCTTCCATTTCATTAATAAGAAAAAAACTCTCCCCTATTGTATCAAGTACAACACTGAGCAACTGCGCTAGTTCTGGGACAGCCCAAAACCAATTTACAAGTATTATCATATTCTAAATGCAAATATTATGGTGATTATCCAACTAAACCCATGTGCCAACTAACCGGCTAAAAAAGGGTGTCTGAAACACGTCTCATCGCCAAACTTTACGTGAAATGTCTGTATCACTTTATCATTATTTTATTGAATTATTGTTCTTTATATTTATCGTATTTAATTCTTGTAAATTTTTTCCTCTTACATATTTGTAATGTATGCATTGTATCTGTCAACAAAGTATTACAAAATTATGCTATGTTGTTCAAATTGTGATGTGCATTGTTCATTAGTTTTGTCGTAAAATTATATAGTTTATATAAACAGTTGCACCTTCAATTTGAAACCCTGAATAACATGCATCTCTTGCAATGGGTAATATGTATTGTTGTTGTTACTGTAAACACTGAATAAGAAACTAACTTAAAACATTTCTTGTAGAAATTGCAGATGTGGCTCAAGAGACAAATGTCACAAACAACTATCTTCATAATGAAGTTTTCGGCTATCTGTAATTTCACTGACCGCCAGGGAAATAAGGGAAAGCAAATGTAAGGAAAGTATAAATGTGTACAGTACGGCTGCTGTCAGCTTGCTGTACCACAACCGAGGCAGTTTACAACAACATTGTTCCAACATTATAAATACAAAGGGAAGAATGCAAACAACTGTAGCGAGGGGAATAGACAACCAGCAATTTCCAGAGCTGGAAAAAAATATAAAAATAGAGTCAGAGAGAAGGGGGGACAGACAGAAGCGAAGCAAAATAATGGGATTCCAGCGGCTCCCCAGATCAATTCCGCACCCACCCCCGATCACTCATGGCAATTATGCATAACACCATGAGAGATTCACTGTTAAGAAGAAAGAAACACACCCCACCTCCAAGTCACCTAATTGCAAAACTGCTTCCTTCATCTCTGCAGGTATGCAGGTGTCCCACTGTTAAATCTCTGCTTCAAAAATGAAGAGGGGTGCGTTCTTCATCTCACGTAGGGAATGAAGTGTCTGGCGCCATGAGGGTAAATATGTGTTGAAAAGGTGTGTGTGTGTGTGTGTGTGTGTGTGTGTGTGTGTGTGTGTGTGTGTGTGTGTGTGTGTGTGTGTGTGTGTGCGTGCGTCTGCATGAGTGTGTGTGTGTATGTGTGTGTGTGTTGAGTGTTGTCCTCCAGAGTGCTGTGTGTGACTGAAATATACAGTAATTTGAGAGGAGGGAAAATGTATCCTGGTCAGCGAAGACAGGAATTATCTTCTAACTCAGCACTGTTCTTTTCCAATAACGGATATGAGGGGAAGTGGCCATGAACTCTTGTTGTCCTGTCCATAATCACTTGGCGACAAACAATAAATGTCATTGTAAAATATATATATATATTTTTTTAAACCTGCATCAATCAAATTATTTGCTAATGCCGCTCCATGTTATCTGGATATGCAAGTAGCTATTCTTTGCTAACATATTAGCCATAAGTAGTTGCTAACTGTGCATCTGTCCGCTTGTTTTGTTGTTTTTCCTGCCCTCTAGTGGCAGGCTGCTTTAAATTTTTCCATTTTGTACATAAGTCCCAGATGACTAGCATTGTGTATCTTAAAAATGGTGGGTAAACTAAATATCAAATTCACAGAATTGTGTTCAGTGAGTTCTGTCTCTCTACGGAAATAGTAACTGAACTAGTGCAAAGCCTCTAATTAGCATTTGCTCTACATACGTTTTAAAACCCTCTTCTGCATTAAAACTGTATTAAAAAAGATTAAGAATATCTTAATCCATCCAAATATGTTTAGCACCCTGAGATGAATAAACCATGGAAAATGGAATATATTTTGTTTTCCAAAAAAGTTGTTTACGGATAAAAGTACCTGTGAATCAAACCTACTAATCTGCCTTTTAAGATCATTGTGTAGTTTGCATTCCATTTAATTTTCAACCATGCCAAAGTATTGTTTGAGGCTCCATTCATGCCATATAGCATACAGTTATATAGCGAAACAACAGTAAATCTTTAGAAATTTAAGATGACAAATGTGTAAAAATGTAGAGTGGAAGCTGTAGCTCAGACATGTTACTCAACTTGTTATCGGAAAACAAGTATGATTTTCTGTGGATCGACTGATCGAAAACCAATGCGGGAGAGAGTGCATTTTTTTAGTTTCTGGGAGCAAACACCCATACAAACCATATTCTCAATCACGACAGTTTTGAAGATTTTGTCACCGATAGAAAGATGTAGGATTTTCCAACAGACACCCAACCAACAACCGGCCATTGAACATAGTCATTCATGGTGATGAGACAGCACTGATGAAATATTGAGCAGACTTTGATTTGAGATTTGAGTTGGATTACACCTCTTACAATTGAAAGGTGCTTGTGGAACAGCTTTCTACACAGTGGTCCGGTTTAGAAGTAACTGTAGCAACATAAACAAGTGGCGTAGATGATGACGCAAGTGTACTCCGGACAACAACTATAATGTGAAGCTGAGTGGAGAGAGGTGGGCAATCGTGGTACAAATCAAATCATACCCCATGTGAAAATGCCTGATAGAGTCCGTCCCCTTTATTGGAACAGAAAGGACAAGATTCCGTATTATGTCGAACAGCTTGTCAGTGCAACAACTTCTTCCTGTCACATGAACGGATAACTGATTGTCAAAACAGGAACACCCTAATCGAGAGTGGCAGGGAAAGATTGCCACCGGATAAGAAAGTGCTGTGCCCTTCAGTAGAGAAGACTGGCAAGGTGCAGAGCAATAACACAGAGTGTGAAGGTGAATGGGACAGAGAGGGGAAGAATTAATGAGGTGTCTTGTGCAGAGCTACTGAGAGGAGTATTACACACCAACTGGCAGTGTGAGGGAACTGAAAACAGAATGAAAACAACCTAGTTAGTAGCGTAATGCCAGTATGCTGCAAGACAGTCATGTTTACCAAGTGAGTCAGTGGTCTCTTTACGCCAAAGAAGACCACAGGGGTGAGAGTTAGCAAAGAGCCAAAAGAAAGATCACAATGCTATTAGGGTTTTCTCTTATTATAGGGATCCCCCATGAGCCTCCTTGGGTCCAATTACAGAAGTCTGTTGGAGGCTTCTGAATATCAGAAGCCTCACAGGGGATAAGAAATGAGCAAGAGAGAGAGAGAGCGAGTACAAAAAGACACCTTTACCCTGTTGATTAATCAAGATGTCCCAATCCTCTAAGTGAATTGGCTCTAATGACCCACAGGCAGTTGAGGAAAAGTTATTGCTGTAGAGTGATTATTACTGCTCAACCACAGTCGGAGTCACCTCCGTGTAATGAGGAATCCCATTACAACGATCCAACGGGGTGGTAATGCTGCACTTGGCATAAAGTCCCAATTTGTACATATGAGAATTGTCCATTGAGGTTTAGAATTGCCGAGTCACAGAAATAAAAGTGAGGTCAGCTTTTTTTTTTTGCAAGACAGAGGCTGTGTTTGTGTGCATACGCTGATTATTATGCAATATGCTACTGTCATAAGTACTTCGATCATCAAATGTGTTTCAAATCCATTGCCGTGCGTCATTATATCTAGACGCTTGTTTAGTGAATAGCATTGACCATATTGCAAAATGAATGTGCATGCTGGGATTGGCTCCAGCCCTTCAAACCCTGAATAGGATAAGCGGGTGGATGGATGATGGATGGATGAACATTTTTATTCAATATGCCAGTGTTTCCAAAAATAGCAAAACGTGCTTTTCAAGCTCTCCAGACTGCAACCCATTTTGGATGGAGATGGGATTACTGTGTTTCCACTGAGAGTGGGAGGTTTGCGGTGAGCTGGAAATCGTTATTCCCCCTGTGGCGTTGCTGTATTTACTTTCTGGGAGAGCTGGAAAAAAAAAATTAAAAAAATGTAGGGTGGCATTTTTAATTGTTGAGTCACGAAATGTAACATGAGATACCCAGATGATGTTCACTCAAACTCAATGAAGCAAGAACAAGCTACACATCTAATGCCTTGAAAGTATATATAATAATGAAATATGTTATTATTTATAGAGGGCTTTTTAAAATTCTATTCCATTTCTGTTTCTATTCTGCTGCTCTTTTCTTCGTTTTATGTTTTGTCTTAAGCTTCAGTGGAAATGTTCCCATTTCAGTTATGTTTCCCTAGACCCAAAGATCACATCAGGATTTTACATCTGGAAGAGTACATAGAGAGTAGTAGTCTTAAGATACAGCTTTAATCTATTGGTTACATAGTCTATCCTGCCAAGTCTGTTTCATGCATCTTCAGTGAGGTTCAACCACAGTGGACATCACAGGAACAGTGGAGAGGAGAAGCACAGAGTAATAAGTCCAGACAAAACGTGTATTACATATGTTGCGTTTTTTGTAAACTCCCTCAGCTCCTGACACCTTAAATATGAGGACAATCACACTTTTCCAAAAGTGGATCGGACACTTTCTGCATTTACCCATTTAAACTTAAATAATATCCCGTTAGGAGCGTTATGAAACTTGTGCTGTGGTACAGTGGACAAGAAGAAAGTTTTGCTCCGCTGTACTCCCAGCCTCCCACAGACATTTAACTGGTGGAATGTATGAATGGAGAGAGAATTTAAACTTTCAAGTTGGGTTCAATCAATGAATTAGAAGTATTCAACTGTATCTTAGTGTATCTATGGTGTCAGGGGAGCCCCCATTGCATTGCGGTAAAGTAAGCACCACCAATTCTGATCATACTACGAATATGTACTGCGGGAATACTGAAAGAAATTGGGAAATGGACTGCTTTTATAGAGAGCGTTATAAGCACCAAGCCAGCACAAAGCCCCCCGCGCCTATTCTGGGACAACAGTTTTTGTTAACGTTTCCTTAATTATCTCCGCAACCACATGGTTGTTTAACTTCATTTATTAATTACTACAATACCGTGACCCTTGTGAGAAGAAGTAACCGTTAAGTTTAAGTATTTACGTAAACTCCGTGAACTTGCCGCCGCGACCATAAGGTTTCACTAAACCCTACATAAGTATCCCTTAAAACATCGGATTTCACTAACAGACACATCCCCGTAAGTGTACGGGCTTGTGGGAGTCTAACAAAGCAAGAAGCGGGAAGCTCCTAAACATTTCAATATCCAGTATGCCTGAATCAGACACTGTTTTGGCATAAAATAAGTATTTTTTTATCCATTTTTTAACCGAACGACAAAGTTTTTTGACTGAATATCCTTCCTAACATGCCAATGCTTTGTTTTATTGTGATTTGTGTTGCATTCTGATTCTTTAGGTCCTAACCTTTCCAAAAAGGTGCCTATTAGTATGTGGGCTGTTGTTAAGGCCCTGAACCATACAGTTTGAAAATCTTGGGGACCGCTCAAGGAGCCATTTTTGGGGAATCTGGCTCATATCATGCTGAATGTTCACAGATATGATCAAAGTATGGAATAAAAGTGATTTCTTTGAAAAAAAATAAAAATCGCAAAAGAATTCTGAAAAAAAAAGAAGGTAATTTATATAAAATAACACAAGTATTAGAACTCATTTGGGGTTCATACGACTACTTGAACACGGGGGAAAAGGACAGAGCCATCCATATAGAGGGCTTGGTGTTATGTACTTCATAATTTTCCATAAATTGAGGAACTTCCTACATGTCTATAATGCAAGCTGGTGTCCTGCAATCGCAGATACTGAAGGTTAGCTCATGAGCTGCTGTATTTAGTTTCTGTGTGGTGATCACCCATACATTTCACATTCCTGCCTTGTGCTCAGCACACTAGGTTATTTCTTAAATGATGCAGTCAGACATAATGCTTTTGAACCTCTCCGTCTTGCTGAATACTAGGGCAATAACAATAATGATACCATTGTGTTGTGCTGCTAAAGAGCCACTTGGCAGTCCAAAAGAAAAGAAAATGAGATGGAGGTTAAAGTTATTTTGCAATATTTGGTATGAATGTGCAAGTCTTGAGATGATTATGGCTATTGCGTGCTTTGAAAAAGAAATAAATACATTCTGTCAGTCTGTTAGTCTTGTACTGTTTTTGTGAGCAGCTTGGGACAAATTCATAATGGACTTGGCACATTTAAAAAGCAACAAGGGAGCTCACAATGCTGAATCCAGCATTGCTCCATGGAGGCGCTGTAGTCTGCCAGTCATGCATTGTTATACAGCGATATATTACACACTAACGCATGCTTACACACAGCACGGGGATGATGTGGCCAGCTATTGGGAAATTTGTTGGTCAAACAAATAAAGTTGGCTGCACTTGGAACCCATCCATCCATCCATTATCAGCCGCTTATCCGGGGTCGGGTCGCGGTGGCAGCAGGTTCAGCAGGCCGACCCAGGCTTCCCTCTCACCCGCAACACTTTCCAGCTCATTCTGGGGGATCCCGAGGCGTTCCAAGGCCAGCCGGGAGATAAAACCCCTAGAGAGATATAATCCCTTAGGGATATAATCCCTAATTGTCCTCGGTCTTCCCCGGGGTCTCCTACCAGTTGGGCGTGCCTGGAAAACCTCTAATGGGAGGCGTCCAGGAGGCATCCTGACTAGATGCCCGAACCACCTCAGCTGACTCCTTTCGACACGAAGGAGCAGCGACTCGACTCCAAGCTCCCCCCTGATGTTCGAGCTCCTTACCCTATCTCTAAGGGTGAGCCCGGCCACCCTGCGGAGGAAGCTCATTTCGGCCGCTTGTATCCGAGATCTCGTTCTTTCGGTCACGACCCAGAGTTCGTGACCATAGGTGAGGGTTGGAACATAGACCGACCAGTAAATGGAGAGCTTCGCCTTCCGGCTCAGCTCCCTCTTCACCAGGACGGACCGGTACAGCGCCTGTTTTACAGCTGCAGCCGCACCGATCCGTCTGTCGATCTCCCGCTCCACCTTACCATCACTCGTGAACAAGACCCCGAGATACTTGAACTCCTTCGCTTGGGGTAGGCAGTTTGTCCCCACCTGGAGGGAGCAATCCACCGGTTTCCGGCAGAGCACCATGGCCTCAGATTTGGAGGCGCTAACTCTCATCCCTGCCGCTTCACACTCGGCTGCAAAACGCCCCAGTGAATGCTGGAGGTCACAGTCCGAGGAGGCAAACAGGACCACATCATCCGCGAACAGCAGAGAGGCGATCCCGAGACTCCCGAACCGGATCCTCTCCGCCCCCTGGCTGCGCCTAGATATCCTGTCCATGAAGGTCACGAACAGGACCGGTGATAAAGGGCAGCCCTGGCGGAGGCCAATACCCACCGGGAACGTGTCTGACTTACTACCGAGGATACGGACACAGCTCCTACTGCAGGCGTACAGAGACCGGATAGCCCGTGCCAACGGGTCCGGCACCCCATACTCCCGCAGCACCCCCCACAAAAACCCCCGAGGGACCCGGTCGAAAGCCTTCTCCAAGTCCACAAAGCACATGTAGACTGGTTGGGCAAACTCCCATGACCCCTCCAGTAGTCTTGCAAGGGTAAAGAGCTGGTCCACTGTTCCACGACCGGGACGGAATCCGCACTGCTCGTCTTGAATCTGAGGTTCGACAAGCGGTCGGAGCCTCCTTTCCAGCACCCTGGCATAAGCTTTTCCCGGGAGGCTGAGCAGTGTGATGCCACGATAGTTTGAGCACACTCTCCGGTCCCCCTTCTTGTAGATGGGAACCACCACCCCGGTCTGCCAGTCCATGGGCACTGTTCCCGACCCCCACGCGACACTGAGAAGGCGTGTCAACCAAGACAGCCCAACAATGTCCAGCGCTTTCAGCATCTCAGGGCGGATCTCGTCCACCCCTGGCGCCTTGCCACCAAGGAGCTTTTTGACTACCTTAGCGACCTCTGCCAGAGATATGGGAGAAACCACCCCAAAGTCTTCCGGCGCTGCCCCCTCTCCGGGGGACATGTTGGCCGGGTTTAGGAGTTCCTCAAAGTGCTCTTTCCACCGCCCGACGATGTCCCCAGTCCGGGTCAGCAGTCCCCCCCCCCTGCTGAGAACAGCCTGGGGAAGCCCCTGCTTTCCCTTCCTGAGCCGTCGGATGGTTTGCCAGAACTTCCTTGAGGCCAACCGAAAGTCCTTCTCCATGGCCTTCCCGAACTCCTCCCATGCCCGAGTTTTAGCATCCGCGACCATCGCAGCTGCAGCCCTTCTGGCCTGCCGGTACCCGTCAGCTGCTTCAGGAGACCCCTGGACCAGCCAGGCCCGAAAGGCCTCCTTCTTCAGTTTGACAGCTTCCCTCACCCCCCGTGTCCACCACCGGGTTCTCGGGTTGCCGCTACGACAGGCACCGATGACCTTCCGGCCACAGCTCCGAGCAGCCGCGTCCACAATAGAGGCTTTGAACATGGTCCACTCGTATTCCATGTCCCCAGCCTCCCTCGGGATTTGTGAGAAGTTCTTCCGGAGGTGGGAGTTGAAGACCTCCCGGACAGGATCCTCCGCCAGACGTTCCCAGTTCACCCTCACTACACGTTTGGGCTTGCCAGGTCTTTCTAGCCGACTCCCCCGCCATCTGATCCAACTCACCACCAGGTGGTGATCAGTTGACAGCTCTGCTCCTCTCTTCACCCGAGTGTCCAAGACATACGGCCGCAGATCAGATGATACGACTACAAAGTCGATCATTGATCTCCGGCTTAAGGTGTTCTGGTACCAGGTACACTCATGAGCCACCTTATGCTCGAACATGGTGTTCGTTATGGACAAACTGTGTCCAACAACAAAACACCATTCGGGTTCAGATCGGGCAAGCCGTTCCTCCCAATCATGCCCCGCCAGGTTTCTCTGTCATTGCCCACGTGAGCGTTGAAGTCTCCCAGGAGAACTATGGAGTCGGCAGGCGGCGCCCTTTCCAGGATCCCTCCCACCGACTCCAAGAAGGCCGGATACTCTGAACTGCTGTTCGGTGCATAAGCACAAACAACAGTCAGAGCTTTACTCCCTGCAACCCGTAGGCGCAGGGAGGCAACCCTCTCGTTCTCCGGGGAAAACTCCAACATAGCGGCGCTCAGCCGGGGGCTCGTGAGTATCCCCACTCCCGCCCGGCGCCTCTCACCCTGGGCAACTCCAGAAAAGGACAAAGTCCAACCCTTCTCCAGGAGCTTGGTTCCAGAGCCCATGCTGTGCGTGGAGGTGAGCCCAACTAAATCTAGCTGGTACCGCTCCACCTCCTGCACCAGCTCCGGCTCTTTCCCCGCTAGCGAGGTGACGTTCCACGTCCCTAGAGCTAGTCTATGCTGCCGGCGATCGGCTCGCCCAGGTCTCCTGCCTGGCCCGCCGCCCGGTCTGCATAGCACCCGACCCCGATAATTCTCCCCGCGGGTGGTGGGTCCACGGGGTGACTGCTGCTCCATGTTGTTTCTTCGGGCTGAGCCCGACCGGGCCCCATGGAACCTCATTTTGAAATATTTCTGATAGATGAATTTTGAAATATTTCTGCAAAAGATTTAGTGATGCACTCCACGTGCATTTTATGCAAGCATACTTGTGTGTTATGACAGTAATGTGGTTATGACCCATTTAGGTTAAAATTCTGATTGTTGCCATTCCCAATTGACTGACAAAAGAGAGACACATTGTGGACAGTCATGAACGTATGACAATTTGTTCTGTTTCAGTGCTTTGATTCACTTGTCCGCTTTAATAACCACAACCCTGCTGCAGACATCAAACCTTATTTTGAAACCCATCGAGCACCACTGAATCTCATTAGGAAAATGTGCGGCTATTATTAAAGTTTGTCATGGCAAGTAGGTGTTAGTAGGAGGCTTATGGATATGATAAACATACTATCCAAAGTCAGGCACACTGGCACTGATGGAATCGGATTCAACTACTCGATCATGAAGAGAAGAAGATAATGTGTGCCTCAGTGTCAAAGCTCCACTCCGTTCTCCTCAGTTGAATGGATGGCGCTCTGTGACATGTAGGCATGCTTTGTAGGCAGCAGCTACTGATGCTGGGTTGTCCAATGCCCAATCACAAACTGAAGGAAAACAATGTCAACAACAGGAAGATAATTTTTTTATTTTTTCGTATTCATCCATCTTTCAACACAACTCTGATAGCTGTACTGTTGCCCTAATGACAATGCTGCAATGAGAGGCCAGTGCTGGTAAAGAGAGCCACGCTGCGACACGAGCAGGCTGATGAGGACCAGTAGCATCGGCTTTATCTCACCCAATGCCAATCCAATGAAATATGTCCAGTCGGGTCTGACAGTAGACCTTAAATTAAGCTCAGAACATTTCTAATAATAGGTGGGCAATTTCACTGATACGGTTTGTCAGACCATGTTCGATGAAACATTAAGGCCCCATTTGACATGAGATGTGTGGCTTATTTTGGCATTTTATTTCCAGGTTATACATTTGAACCACTCTACTGGATTTCAACTAGGATATTAATATAAACCGAATGCAATCCTCAATATCTTCCAATAGAACGATGCATGTCTATACAGCATGTGCACTTTTGATGAGCCTCTTTTCTTTTTCATGTTCCTCACATCGCACCTCTGCCAGTGTCCGTTCTAACAACTAGTCTCCATGTGCTGCTGGGTGGGGTGGGGGTATGCTGGGAGATTCTGAGAAGATGTAGATCTGCCTCACTCTCTCAATGATGACATTATCGCCTGCCCATCCAGGTTAGGCGATAACTGTTTCAATAAAAACACCCTGGAGTACTCGGCATGTCACAGGCGGTCTTCTCTCGAGCTCTTGCATGATGTTCTGTGTGTGTCTGTGCGTGTTTGTTTTGCACGTGCCTTTGCACTCATGCCACTACTACATGCTTAATGCTTAATATTGTGATCTAGGATTTCTAGCTTGTCCTTTATAAAGCTGTGTTTGTGTGCAACATTCAGGGCCTACCTGAGAAGCATTAAATAAATAACAGATGCCCCGTGTCTCCTGCCTCAGGGTGTTAACGTCCTACACTCAGCACCAGAGGGTCCATCTTTTAGGCATTCAAACTTTTGGACGTTCAAACGTTCAAAATGTTCAAACTTGCCATGGATAGTAAATTGAAATTCTGGTTGAAACCCCAAATATCCCAGGGCTGTTTACATAGAAAATTATGTGAAATGATGCAGAGACACCTGAATATTTCAACTTGATGTAATGGCATTGCAAGGCATGTTGGGTTGAAAATAGATAGACGACGTTATGTTGGTATATTGTGAAACACTTTTTTTTCTAATAGAAAGCAAGTAAGAGAGGACATTTTTTTAAAGACGACATTAAGGATGATTTAACTTGCAAAACCATTTGGCACATCATGCATCAGCTGAATTATATCCTAGCAACAAGCATCGTTAGATCTCTCAGGAAATGATTAGCTGAGAAAAGGTGTGTACGGTGCCTTCAGTATATCAGTACTACTGGACATCTGGTACTGTAACAATGACAACACTGAGTTTGACTGCTCACAGCTTTTTCTATTCGGTTGTGTTTAGGTTATATTTCTGCAACTGTCCACCAAATGCATTCAGAATTTCCTCTGAATGCCACCAGGGATAGATCATAAAAATCCTAGAATCATGTTTTTCTGCAACAATTGAACCAGCCACTATCAACCTAGCCTTTGCTTTTTTCCCTCTGGTTGGTGGATGCACACGTTTGCATTTCCCTGACAAAAGCCAATTCCTTTCATTCCTGCTTCTCTGGCTGTGTCCTGATCTTGAGCCATTTCAACATGCAGTGCACACTGACCAGTTGTAATGGAAAAGGGAATGAGGCCGAATGGTCCCCTTGTTAATTGCTTCTCTGTGAAATAAAAAATAAAACAGCTAGCAACTAAGACAGGCGATGTAACACTCTAAAAGTACAAATGGAAGCAGAAATATAGATGGCATGTGAAAATAAAGTGGGTATGACACAAAAGGTAAATCCTTCACAACACAAGACCTAAATGCAGTACAACTCTCATATGTACACTATAACATATTATAAGGTGGAATTTTCCATTAAAAAGCATCCATGCATTCACAGCCAACTGTGACCAATGAGACAGAAATGTGTCACAATGCCATTGCTGCTGCTGATCACATCTGACATTTTCTTTCATGTTACATGTTGATGGCAGATCCGCACAGACAGCAGACACGCTCACACAACACTGCCGCACATGGATTGTCAGCGAGCTCATGGCTTGACGCGCCTGTGGACCGATGTCACGAGCTTTCATTGCCCGTGACAGCCAACAAGCGTGATTGTGAGAAAAGGTGTGCGAGCACACATCCAACCCTGAGTGCCACTCATACACATGTGCAAGGTATACACATGCATGTCTCGAATTGCTTTGTCATGGTCAAAACATTACCATATTAACGAAGAAAAACAATTCAGTTCTGCATAGTTCTGTTGTCAATGATATCAGTGCCTGCCTTGTCAGACCTGCTGAGACTAACTTTTGAACAGAGGAAATGTGGGCTGCCTGCCAGAAACTAAGTGAGCAAACTCAGAGATGTCAGCATGTGGTACAGTAAACACAACACAGATACACAGGATGCTTTGAGCATTATTTAAGAATTCTGGAAAGCAATTTTTATTTGACACATAAATATATGCATACCGGGCCTATTATGTTAAAGGTTGTTTGTATGAACGCAATGGGTGACACACACCCTTCTTTAGGTACACTCAGCTCAAACTAATGCAGTCTATTATTTTGTGCAACCCATATATTAAATGAAGGTATGCTAAACAGAAACAACTCTCTGTATAATGCAATACAGTTCAACATGTCCACAAACTACAGCCACCTAAACAGCCATGTTATGTTCCTATTTATATTGGAAAGTCACGCTTTGTATTTTCATGAGGGTTTTTTCTAAAACATGATACTCAGATGATTAATGATAAACAAATACTGTTACAAGGCTTTGCAAGTTTGTAGAATCCTCCAGCATCGGTAGTGGACTTCGTGGTTTGGAAAAATGAAAAACTAAATTGAACTTGACGGTTGGTTTAAACTGATAAATTATAAAAAAGTGATGTCACCTTAAAATCTATACAGTGTGATTGATTGCATAAAACCACAATAACCTCTGATGTTTGCTTCAACAACGTTCATCACAGTTTTATTTGCAGCAAGTACATTTTAGTATTATTCTAGAGCAAGTATTATTTTCTGTATAACTGAGATAAACAAAAAGGTAGTGGAGCGCCCTGTCACAACCGTCACTAGACGGTAGTGCTTTTATTTTGTTGTCTTGTCACTTCCTGTTTTACTTTGAAATCATCCTCCTGTGTCATGTCTGCTGTCTTTACTTCCTCATGTGTGATTACCTCTCCCTGCCCTGATGTGTTTCACCTGTGTCTCGTTAACTCCCCTCCCAGTGTGTATATATACTGGTGCTTCACTTGTCTCGTTGCCAGTTCGTTTTTCTTCACCTGTGAGTCAACTTACCAGCGTTTTTCCTGCCTGATATCCTGTTCTGATTCCGACGTCCCTTCGTTTCCGAGTAAGCCCGATCCCTGCCTGTACCTCTGCCGAGTTTGACTGCCTTCCTGTGAATGACCCTGGACTGTTTACGTTGGCGATTCTACTCTCCCCTGAGTGAGACAGCTGCTCTCACCACAGCGGGTCAGGGCCTTGCCGACCGGCCTCAGTCCCTCCACAGTTACATCGGGAGAACCTTCGGCGGTCCTTCTCCAGAGACTCTATCCTGTTGCAATATTTCCTTTATCAATAAAGGAATTCTTGTGAACTTTACTCTCTGCCTCGGGTCGTGCATTTGGGTTCTTTCATTAGTGCTCCGGCGTGACACGCCCACAGGAAGTGCGCTCGCTCATGCTTAAATATCCTTGCAGTTGTGGAATAGGACACGGTTAGTCACTGCATATGCTTCAATATTTATCAAAAATAAAGTCACTTTGTCTAACTTCATGACTCCACAAAAGCAAAGCTGCAAAAAAGCTCAGCAGAGATCAGGACGTGATGACAACAAACAAACCCCTCAAACTGCATGATCTGATCCAAGCAATCCACCTGACATGAAACAGCAAGCCAAGACACACCGGTAGATAATCAATACCTTACACATGAAATTAAATGAATTGTAGCTGACAGTTTCTTATAGAATGTGACTTGCTGGGCGTTCCAATACCCATACTACTGAGTGTGCAAGAAAAATACATAGAATGTCAAAAATGCCAGGATGATGCATTTTGCAGTATACAAGTCAGCATGTGTTTCTAGCTATTCTGACCCATAATCCTTTGTGCAGCAGATATATGAGCAAGAGGATGCAAGTTGATTACCATGTGAAGAATGAGACAACAACTCAGAATGCTTTGAGTAGAAAAGTGGAAAAATTTTGCCCATTTTCTTTATATATTTTGGCAGGAGGCAGGAGACACGGGGCAGGAGCAATAACAATAATTTCCACTTGTTGGCCTGACTTCGATCAAAAGTGGTATCCTGCTGTCCCTCAAAAGAGTGATAATAAAACAGCATAAAGACAGAGAGAACCATACAGGTTTTGGTGGCTGACAACAAACCTGTTTTTCTTTTTAAAGAATACATGGGAATGAGCTTTGAGCAAGAAAACAGATTTAGAAATCATTAAGAATGTTCTCTAAGAGCTAGTTTGCTAACTCAATTAAAAGAAGTTTCCAACAACCTTGGCTTGCAGCAAGCCAGCTGACACCACACACGTGTTGGCTAACAAGGAGCTGCACTCTTATGGCGTAACGAGCTTGAACCACTGCATACAGAGCCAGAAACATCAGTGTCAGCACAAGCAGCAGGTACTTACAGTGGCTTGGTGAAAGGAGGCGGTGATGTCCTGTATCTCAAGGCTCATCCTTCTGGGGATTATTATCCTCTCCGGGAGGCTTTTGAGGCCAACAGCTGATATGGGAAAGTGTGCAAATGCAATTATTCCCCCCAACAAGCCCACCCTCTGGCTACATGACCAGATTGCTGTCAGGCTAGATTGCTTCCTAGAAATCTACGTGAGCAAAGGGGGCCATGCTTCTCTAATGTGGCTCAACTATTCTAAAAGAGAGCACAAGAGCGTGGCATTTCATTGGCAATTTAAATGGGCCGCCTTTTCATGAAGTTGTATACATGTGCCACAGTGACAGCCCAGCTGAAAGAGCTCGCAGGTTTCACTTCATTGGGCAATTCAACATGTCTTTTGTGAATGTAATCTGTCTTTTAATTGGGAAATATATCGTGGAATAGAAAAAGTATAATATTAAGTTCAACAAAATAGCAAAACGTTTCTGTAAAAGCAGGCATGAGCTAGATACATTGTAATAATAATATAGGTAACACCCTATACAGAAAATACCTGCTGTATAATAGGCTGATCATTGATTTGTAAGAAGAAGAAACATTTTATATAGATGATGAAATAGCATAATTCAGTTTAAATGTAGCACCTAAGGGAGGCATGTCATTATACATGGGGTAAGAAATCATATTCAATCATTTTATGTCAAATTTCTCATTCAAATAATTGGGCAACACTGTCCAGTGTGTATAAAAGAGCACTTCAGAACACTCGAACAGGAGTGCTTGCTGGATGAATGAACAACATTTCCCCCTCACATCTTCCCGACACGAAAGGTTTGGGGGCGGAATCCGACAATTTCTGTAGCTTTCCAAAGACGACTTCATGCACAGCTCAGCAGGTGTGTGGAGGTGAGAAAAAGTAAGCAATGTCAATTCATTCATATAGCACTTTACATGTTCAGGCAAAATATAGAAATATAGGCATAAACATACGAATAGAGCAAGCAGAAACATAAATATAAGAATATATACAAGAATAGACCCAACCACACAGATATGGAAACCCAAAATAGCATAACAATCAAATAAAAAACCCTGCACGCTCTCACACACACACACACACACACACACACACACACACACACACACACACACATACACACACACACACACACACACACACACACACGGGGCCTGATCGTGTTAGAAGCAGTGTTTGAACTTCTCTCTCAAGATCTCTTTTTTCATTCTGACATATTTGTCTGACTGACTGCCTGAAAGTGTGTGGCGTTATCCTCATATTTGAACCTTTATCGCCGCTCTCTGTGGCATTCAATTGTGGACATTTGGAACAACTGAGTGGTCAAAGGTATTTTTGCGTCTTTTCCAACAATAGCCAGATCAGTTGTACCAGATGGGCCTGTGTTTGACTGTTACAGTTTTTGCCTATTGCTTACACACGTTTTGCTAAATTTGGCTCATTGTGTCAATACTCTACACACAAGCAAATAAGACACAACACTGGGAAATAAACCATTCCCATCTATGTCAAATTGAAACTCTGCTATCAAAACCTAACAATCCTTTGTCAATATGTCACTGATGACAAAATGATACCCACTTGCATCATATGAATACACTTTCAGATCAACAGCAACACACTAGTCTACTTTATATAAAAAACTGCAGTCTTTTGTTTTCAATGTTTTTATTCAGTTACATAGAGGGCATGTTTTCACAACTACCAAAAAAATGAAATACTGAATTCAAAATCATTACATTAGTATATTTTACAGTACAATAAATTCAGTTAAATAAAACAAACAATACACTACTGTAAACACAGAAAAACACAATTGTGCGCAAGTGGGCTTATGGATCCTGCCGTCTGTTGGGGTCTGGCCACAGGATCTTATCAACATCACAAGCAATGTCTTCTCTCGCTAAGCATCTGGGAAAATATCCCCTTGTGTGGTGAATCCATCCCTGGATTGACCTCACCTCGATGTCTATAGGATTTAGAAATGGCGAGTAAGGGGGCAAGTACAGAACTTCAAATTGATCATGGTTGGTGAACCAGTTCTGGACCAGAGCAGCCCGATGGAAACTAACATTAACCCAGACAACAACAAACCTGGGCTGCTCTGGTCCATCCTGTACAACTGCATCATGAAGTGCATCTAGAAATGTGATTATGTGTTGCGCATTATAGGGACCCAGTTTGGCATGATGGTGCAGTAGCCCTCGAAGACTTATGGCAGCACACAGTGTGATGTTTCCCCCGCGCTGCCCCGGGACATACAAAATTGCCCTTTGGCCAATTATATTACGTCCCCGTCGTCTGTTTTTGCTAAGGTTGAATCCAGCCTCGTCAATGTAAATACATTCATGCGGCTGGGCAGCTCCATCCATGTCCAAGATTCTCTGTAACAAAAAATACATATTGTGGATGGCTTTACTCAAAGCACACACTTACACTACTACATATACAGAACCGACCCACCCCACCACACAGGTACCTGAATGTATCTATGTGGTACTAATCCAGTGGTACATATTCATCTGTTACTGGACTGCACCCATTCTTTATTGTATATGTAAAGGACTGAAACACTTACCTGTACAAATTCATGTCGACGTTCTTTGACCCTGACACCGTTCCTCTCAAATGGGACCCTGTACAGTTGCTTCATGGTCATGTTGTGCTTTACCAAGATCCGTCTGATAGTTGTAATGCTTACTCGATTTATGTTGTTGAATACTTGCCCATCTGCAAGTATTTGTTGCTGTAGCTGGTGGAGACGGATTGCATTGTTTGCTCTGACTAGGTTCACTATGGCAAGTTCCTGCTGTTGGGTGAACAGGCGTTGGCGACCACCCCCAGTAGGTCTTCTAGCCATTCTGTAGAAAAATGCAACCACAAATTGTTCTCGTTTGCTTCTTTTTTACAGTACTGTGTATACTGAACTTTACTGTATTTACCATACACAGTACTGAAACATTTCAACACGTTATCACGGTATGTTTCACAAAACTACCACTTTTGTTGAAAAAGGAGCATTAGCCACCCTGGAATACAATACATGTGATACAGTAACGTGATATGGTACAGTACTGTAAATACTCTAGATACAGTCTGAGTAGAGTAGAGCGTTGAAGACATACCTGTTTGCCAGTCGGAATGTCCTTATTATGGATGAAACTGTGAAGCGGCTTAGATTAGGATGGACTCTCTGCCCAGCTTCCCTCATAGTCAGGCCATGGTTTATGACATGGTCCACCAAAGTTGCTCTTATGTCATCCAAAATAATGGTCCTTGCGTGGCCTCTTTGACCACATCCTCCTCTCTCTCTCTCTCTCTCTCTCTCTCTCTCTCTATCTCTCTCTCTCTCTCTCTCTCTATCTCTCTCTCTCTCTCTCTCTCTGTCCTCCTCCTCCTCCTCTTCTTCCTCCTCCTCCTCCTCCTCCTCCTCCTCCTCCTCCTCCTCCTCTTCCTCTTCCTCTTCCTCTGCCTCTAGCTCTCCCTGCCTCCATGCTTGCAAAGTTGTCAAAATGGCTTAACTGAGGCCTTTTTGTAGCTGGCTGATTGGTGTTCAGTTGTGTAAGTAAATGTTTTCAGGTGTGTGTCTATGTCTTTTCAATTAACCAATGTGTGTTGTATTTTGAATAGATGTGTTTTCCCAATGGTACCCTGAGATTTCATTTTTGAACTAAGTGCCTTATATATGAAATAGTGTGTCGTGTCTAGGAGCAAGTGTGTTACAGAATTGCAACTAAAGTGCAAAGCAGTGCTTTTGTTTAAGGTATGGCTACACTTTGTTTAAGGTATAGTAACAACAACTTCAAGTTATGTTACTTTGGTTTAAGCATGTGTCTATAGTGTTCAAGCAACGGACAAAAACTGCAGTACAAACATACGTGTGTGTGTGTGTGTGTGTGTGTGTGTGTGTGTGTGTGTGTGTGTGTGTGTGTGTGTGTGTGTGTGTGTGTGTGTGTGTGTGTGTGGGCAGGCTTTTCTACATTGTCGGTGTGGTTAAGATCAGGAGTCATGATGTCTGAACTATAAAGGGTTTATCTGTATTTATTCCCGAGCCCAAAGTCATAGAGCTCTTAGTACACTGCAATGAATGGAGCAGCCACAGCACTGCTGGGGACGGTTGTCCTATTAAACTTTCGGAAAATATCTCAGGGAAAAGGTTTAAATATACTAGTGTATTAAAGTACCATAATGTGTTTTGCTTGTGTGAGATTGCATGAGCTTTGTGCCTATCTCTGCTTGATAAGTCATGTTTCATCGAGTTTGGACATATGAACACAGTTGGAGGTTAATACAACCTTTACTGCTACATTCCGTGTGCTTCCTTTGAATGCAAAATAACTTCAGTATGATGATATCTCTGGCAGCAAATAGCACTTCAGAGTTGCAGGGATCATATAGTGATGGTGATATAGATGTATCTGACATTCATAGATAAATAAGGATAGCTGTAATTAGTGTATGAGACAGATATATATTTAAAAAAATAACACAGAAACAGTTTTTGTTGTTTATCTTTAGAGCCCATGACTACGTATTTTATCTTATCATCATAGCAATAAAAAGTAGATGTCATGCAGAGCCTTGAATAACAAAATGAACCAAGGGTACACTTTGCTTTGCCTTCTCAATTTTCTAGTGGCGTCTATTGACCAAAGATATGCCATTTTATGATGCAAAGGGTCAAGTTTGACTTGAAAATGGGATGGGAATTTAGGCCTCAAGCTTTCGCAGTTTTTATCAAAGTACTGATGTACCAACAGACTGAGACAGTCTGAGAAAAGATCATGTCACCCAGGTCTCCTTCCAGAGGCCGCTGCCCTGGGTCAGCCTAGAGGGCGCTTCATTATGATGTCACAAACCCTCTGCATGGATGACGGCATTATAATATCAGCTGTCAGAAAAGAAGATGTCCACAACTTTGATATGGTCTGTTCTTCTCTCGTAATTCTTGTTTAATATTAAAATTGCTAAAAATCTTCCAACATTGTAACTCAATTGTATTGACGTTTGATGTATTCCATCCCTCTATATTTGTTAAAATAATATGTACATTCCACTGTTGATGTATTGGACTCATAGTGTGCATGCTACTCAAACACACACACGGCAACTGCAGAGGAATCGTATGCAGCAGAATGTGGCATGTGTCAAAAGGAATATTTCCACATGTTGACACTTTTTGACATTTAAAAAAACTATTTTTATCATACATTAAGTCGAAGTAAAGGTGTAGAATGGCTTTATTTAATACATGTATCTCAATTTTTCAAAAGTTTAACCATAAGATTACATGAGAGATGATTTGTTGTTTAACGTTAATTAGCAAATGTCAGCATGCGAACATACTAAATTAAAATGGTGAACATGGTCAACATTATACCTTATTATAAAACATCAGCATGCCATTGTTGTCATGCTAAATCAGCATTTAACTTTGAGCACTGCATCTATTCTCGAATAGAACCGCTCACACGGCTTCACACTTCACACACTTTACAGCTTTACACAGAATCCAAAGAGTCCCATCACAGTTCGCTGAAATAGGTGGGCGATAACAATACAAATAGATGTGTGTTTGTATGTGTTATGGCCAAATGAGTAGAAATGATGAAAAGATAGATTGTCAAACTTTGTATTTGTTGAATGATATTATAACTCTGATATGGTGGATTAATCAATCATCTACTTAATGGAGAGTTATTTCTTTGTTATTGAGAAAACATTATGAAGGTTGGCCCGACTGCAAATTTCAGTACAATTTACCAATGAAACCCGGACCCTGAGAAATGTACAGTTACACTGTCTACGACTAATTTTTTTTTTTAAAGTAATCTAATCGCTGCCTGGATTATGTCCCCCAGCACATATTTAGTCATTTATCTATGTATATATGGCACTTTAATAACAATTAACCTACTCATCACATTTGTCATTTCCTATTAAGGATCAACCATATTGAGTCACATGTTGGCATTGTGTTGTCTCATGTGATATATTCAGTGTGTCTTGTGGGTTAATGTTTGTGGGAGTAAAAGGAACACAAAAACATACACCAGTAGGCAGAACTTGTGTGTGTGTGTTTGCCCTCTACCACCGTCTTTTGTGATGGCAATTCAAATTTTATTTAACATGCTTTTTATTGATTCCTCTGCTGTCCTGCTGTGTAAATGTGTCTGTGTCATCTCTGTCGTTTTTATTGGCTTGTGAAGCACTGTGTGGCAATTGTTTTACAAAGGTGGCTTACAGTTACATTTTAACAAACCCTTCATTGATGATTCCTTCAGCATGAATCTAGTCGCTCACTTCCTCAACTTTTCACCAATGTGACAAAGACCAACCAGCTGGTGCCTCTAAGTCAAGTGGAGAAAAACACATGAAATATACTTCCAAATACTCTTTGCCCTAGGCGTGATCTCAAATGCTGGTGAGTGTGTTGACCTTCAGCTTAAAATACAAGTGTGTTACTTGCCTCTAATTCTCCCAACAGGCCACTCTCTAACCACCCAGCTCTTGAGCCACCTGTGTCCTGTGTAAACCACCGTAGTTAGAGGGGAACCAGATGTTCTGAAAGAGATGTTTAAAAGAACAGAAATTACAAACACTTCTTCACGGCACTGAACATTAGTACACAGAGACTATGTTTGTTTTGGCTGGAAAGATAAATCACTAGAATCGTAACATACTCTTTTCCAAAAATCCATCAGCACAAAGTCACTTCACCCTCCTTTGACAAATGTGACATTTTGTTATCAGTGTATACCAAACAAACAACAGACATAATCTGTTGTGCACATGCTGTGTGGTGTTTTGACCTTACAAACGTTGGTTGTTTTATCGTGACAAACATTAACACAGTCAGTTGATATATCAGATATTGGTATTGATTCTAGCATGTACTATATTTAAGCAATAAGGGACGAGAGGCAGTACTGTGTCGTGCAATAATGTACTGTTCAAGGGAGTTGGGGCCGGCAAACCCTTGAACTGTACATTATTGTAGACACAGTACTGCCTCGAGTACCTTATTGCTTTTATAATACGGGTACCTGCGACTTTATAAATAGTAAGCTCCCTTTCAGCACAAAATAGTTGAAGCCACCAAACGTTGTGTATCGCATTTCAGCAACAGAGAAAATAGTCCTGCTATGCAACCGCCATACACGTACGGGACGCACATACGGGACTATAAAACTGACTGCCTGGTCAGTAAATCTGCTGACCAGGTCGGTTGGAAGCAGGTGGAGGATGACACGCAGCCACCGATGTAAAGAAGTGCTCTCGCTGCTTCTGTCCGTCTTTTCTCCGTCATTTTTCTCCCAAGCCCCCCGCGCCTATTCTCGGAAAAAAAAAAAGTAGTGGAAGTAGTGAAGAAGGAGTTTTTTTCTTTCTTTTTTCAGCGGACGTTTCTGAGTCAGGGAGAGCTCACGCAGCGCCTCTCTGACCCGCCCGACCCCGTCGGCCCACCGGGGATTTCCCCGCATCAACAAGAACCACACTTCGTTATAACATGACAAAACAATCCATAATAAAAAACAACTCACCTGATGCTGTTCACTGTTCACCGCCTATCCTTATTAATAACAAGTTCAGCAACGCGGTTGTACGGTTTACGGTGCTTGAGTTCCAGCAACAGGTGGCCATGGACCGGTGAGGACAGCCGAGCCTCCCAACCGCACCCTGGAAACCTCCACGCGTTCTAGGGCAGAACATATCCGCTCAACAGCAGCAGTCGACGCCCCAAACCCACCACCAAGTCCGCTTATCTTCAACCGAGCGCCAAAACACGCTAAAAAATAAACATGTCACAACTTCTCTAGCTTCAGCCTGAACCGTTCCAGCTCCCACTGAGCTCCGCCCTGTTGACACACTGGCCAATCACAGCGCATGTTAATGGTCACGCTGGGCCACTGACCAATCACACGTCCACGCCACCTCGCAGGCCCTGCACGTCAAAGAATCCGCCCAGCTTGTCAAACTAAAGATCTGATTGGTTGAAGTCCATGACAATCAACCACAATGTCCACTCTCTGTGTACTTTAATCTGCAAAGGCTTAAACTGCCTTGCTGGCCTGGAGAAACAGGAGAGAAAAAATCTGATTGGATGAAAGCTTCTCCTTCAAACCAGCTGCAGTCTGATGGCTGAAGACTGCAGGCTGAGCAACAGAGCTGTACAATGAGAAAATAACCTGATAGGGAAAAATAATTATAATACATGTAGTGTATTTGTGAAAAACAATTAAATTATAAAATAGCTATAACTTTGTGATTCTGTTTAGGCCAGCAGAGAAGGCTTAGAAGGCCCTGACGACCCACCACTGCATTTTAGGGAGGAAGTGACGTTGTGTTGTCGTTCGTTATGCTAGTGTGGGGGATGCTAAGTGAGCTTGTTAGCTGTTCCGTTTGAGCTAACGTTACTGTTAGCGAAGCGCCCCGTTGCAATACTGTGAACACTCAAGCAATACACCTGCAAGTTAAGGAAACCAACGTCTGCGGGTCGTTACTGCGGACGTTACAATATCAAAGTTTACACGAACATGTTTGGTAACTGTCAAGCTTGAAATGACAACTAACGGTCGCGCAATTTAAATCTACCTGTTGTTTTTAAGTGAGCACTGATATGGAACGCTCTAAATGTAAACAGGCTGTACAGTACTTTATGGCTGAATAAACTACACCTCGTGACTCACTCTCAACCAATCAGAATGCTTGATTTGATCTACCCGTATTATAACAATCAATGTGGTGAATCACTACCCAGGTCAAAGCTTAGAAAAGTAGTAGAAAATAATAATTAAAGGCATGGGCGGTAGCTTTTAAACTGGGCAAAGAGTTATGTCTTGTCCTAAATAAAAACTCTCCACTGCAGATTTTATCACACTATATCTCCAGTCAGACATGGATGTTTAAAAAAAAACGTGTGTAACATTTCACTCAAACTTACAAAGTTAAAAAGTGTGTGTACACTGGTTTGTGGTTTTGAGGCTGCTGCAGTATATGTGACGTTCTGGTCTCTTAGGCAACATGTACTTTCTGTTTTGTACATTGACTGCTTTTAATGCTCACCTTGGGGCAAAATGATCTTGTGCTTGTTTAGCAGTGAGCAATAGTAGCCTTCCCAAAATATTACCACTGACACATATGGATATGGATATAGATATGGTTATTGATATGGATAAGAGCTGCATCCATCTCACCCTTTAGGGATCCATTTTGCAGGTAAACATTCCATTTATGCTCCATGGGTTATTTCTGTGCCAGTTTCTTCACAAATGCCGTACAAAAAGCACATTGTGTTAATTACATTAATTGTATACTCCATTGAGTCTTTAAAATGTGTTATATTATAATGCCCTAAATTGTCTCCAGTACTTATGGAGTTTCCGTAATGTGTTAGACATGCAATTTTTACAGGCTTATAATGACTTTACTATTACAGTATTTTATCCTTTTTTAATATATCAAACTTTGGGTAGTTCTGAGTTAGGGAAAGATTGTGGTTGTGGTTTAAGGAAAGCTACGTAGACAGCTGGTAGGAAACACGATGCAAACAGTGGCCTCCAGTGTTAAAGTCACATGATTTGTACACACAATCACCAACCTCAACCCGCTCCTTGCAGCATGGCCACAATAGGTCCTTATCAGGAAAACAAATTCTGTCAATAAAGTATTTTTATATACTATAAATGTCCTTTCACCATGAAAAAAGTAAGTTTATTCCACCAATTCAGCAATGCTCCTAAACCCCAACTACCACTATGACAGTGAGCATCTCGCTGCTTTATGCCCACACTTTCACACACACACAACACCTGGACGCTGTCCAGTACAATCACTATCATGTACCTGCACTGTGCAGCTCCACGGGAGCATTTGGTAGAGCCGGCCTGAGCATGTATGAGCAGAAACTATCAGCAGCAGCTGTCCGGTTCCAGTTGTGACTACATCACTCAAATCTTAATGGCGGAAAAGACCATTACCACAAAAGAAACAACAGAGAAACACCATCCTAAACTCTGTCCACAAGACCACAGCAATGCTTAAAGCTGTATTTGGTGGTAATTTAAGGCAACTGGCATGAGATGTCTAACATTGTCATAAAACATACCAGGCTTGGGTCGGATAATAAACAAATCATTAATTTTTCAGGACCTTTTCTGTCAGTGGCAGATCTGTCTTGTTTGTTTGCACAGCATGTGAGTAAAGTTAGCCAAAAAGATCATGTTTGTGTGCTCTAGTAATTCATAAATAAAGACTGTGTTGTGTTGTCAGAAATGATAAAAACACAAAAACAAGATTGTCGTTTTTTCAAAAGACCATCCTGATAATTAGGATAACAAAAATCAAGATCAGAGATTTCCGTGCCAATGCCCTCAGAAGATATAAGGGTGAGCAGCGGGGCGGACTTTGAGGTGTGGTGTATTAAATCATAATGCCATGCGTTCGCTACAACTTCAATAAACCAATGATTTGCATTGCAGTGGAAGTGCCAAACACATGAATCATTCACACCAGAGGAAGCAGAGCAAATGTTAAGTTGCTACAGTTTATGCGCACGTGTGTGTGTGTGTGTGTTTTATGTATCTGCATGGAAAGGGCATTTGCATGTATGTACTGTGCTGTATGTGGGCCTATGTGTGCATCAATATGTGTTGTAGAGCAGCAGAGAAAACAGGGTAAGGTAGAGGTTCTCTCTCTCTCTCTCTCTCTCTGTGTGTGGCTCAGCTTTCCAGCGTGGACTGTGTGACCAGAGACAGTGAGCTTTAACATGTGCTGACAGCTAATCAATAGCAGATAGTGTTTTTTAGCTTTTAGGGAGAACTATTTATAACAGACTGCACCATCACTCTTAAAACCAAATCAGATATTTCCACGGGATGGACCAAGTGCTGCACAATCATGCTTCACAACAGTGTGTGTTAGGCGTAGACTGCCTGGTGTGTGTGTGTGTGTGTGTGTGTGTGTGTGTGTGTGTGTGTGTGTGTGTGTGTGTGTGTGTGTGTGTGTGTGTGTGCGTGTGTGTGTGTGTGTGTGTCAATGCTGATCCCAGTACAAACCACATGTATATAAGGTAGCATTTCTTAGGTAGCTTTTTGTCTACAACTATCAGGTGACAAAATGTAACCATGAGGTGTACTTTAGGGTCACCCAATAGTGATTCCTACCACCGTCCCATTGCAAACACTAAAGGAATACTCCACCAATTTAGCATTGCACTCCTATAACATTGTGGTATGACAGACTGTTTGAAAAAAAAGGATAAAAATCAATACAGTTGAACTACAGATATGAAGTTTTTTACACCAGGTATTATTCTTTCTTGTCAAAACCTGGCAGCTTCATTGCCCACAATGCAATTAGACCACCAACACTTCATCTGGAGAATTGGGTGTGTTATGCAGTGGCTAGTATAGCCTGTAACAGCAAGCCTCAAGCAGTGATTAGAAGCAGGCTACAGAGATTTCTGGGGATTCTTTTTTTTTCTTTCCAAACTTCTAGTTTTCAGCCCCATCCAACACTGACTTAAGTGACATCACTTGAGGCAATTTATCATACTTCACACATCTCTGGAGCCACAAAAGGCTTTATACAACCTTTTTCAAATATGCAGTAGTACTCTCCAAGACCTGTACACAGACTTTGATGTGTAAAATTGGACATTCCTTTAACTGTAATGTATTAGTATTAGCAAATCCCAGCAGGGTTAAAGGCCAGTTTGCATGGGTGTCGAGCTTTGAGCCCACCACTTGCGCTGCTTATGTTTATTCAAGTCTAACTGAAACCCTGAAGAAGGCATTGAATCTATTATTTAAATATATTAATATAACATAATTCAGGTCTGAAAGTGCAAAGGTTCATTCCATGTATGGTTTGTGTGAAATGCATGAATCATTTAAGAGCCCAGGTGCTGCGTGAATGCTGAATCGGTACTATTCATGTGTGTGCGCTCGTCTGTGTGTGTGGGCGAACATGTCAAGAAGGCAGCTATGTCAGGAGCAGTATAACAATTCTATTTTGATGCAGTAAGACAATCTGTTGATGCATTTGCTAAGAGAAAGTGAGGGACAACTTCCTCAGTGCCTCATCATCTCTCTCACTCTCTCTTTCTTTCTCTCGCTCTCTCTCTCACACACACACACACACACACACACACACACACACACACACACACACACACACACACACACACACACACACTTATTTCCGGACTCCATCTTGCTCTGTCACTCTCCTCCCCTAGTCACTGCTTCAGCCTTTCCCTCATCTCTTCTTCTCACCCCTGCTTTACTCCCTTTAAGTCTTTTCCACTCTTTCATTAATTTCTCACCCGCGGTCCTTTCCGTCCTCCCTCTTCGTCTCCACCCACCAGTGTTGTGGCAACTGTCATGTCACCTCATTTCACTAAACAAGTGACTCTCCATAATTACCAGGTGGACTACGTCATAAATCGTACATGTCCTGACACCGCTGCTGATGAGGAGTGATGTATGTTTGTAGCACCAGCCAGAAAATCAGTCAGCCCGCCAGTCTGCCATCCAAAGAAGCAATGGATTTGACGATCAATAAGCTTGCTGTTCGTACAGGTTCACATACAAATGATGGGAAAGTCAGACATTTGTCAACCAGTCAAAACTTCACCGTAGTCAGTCATTCAGTCAATTAGCAAGTAAGCAATTCATCCCATTCACAACTAACAGAAGTAACAGCATGCCAGCCATGTATAAGATGAGCAGCCAGCCATTCAGTCCAGAAGTAACAATTTATTTAATCAATCACTCAATACCATTTTTGTGCAGCCGGAAATTCATTAAAATCTCAATGAAATGATTAATTACTTTTTCCTCCATGCTGCTGGTTGATTCTTTTCTCCTGTATATCACAATGTATGCCTACTGGGGGTGGACACAATTAAAATGAACCATTTTTGCGAACTTTAAATTCCTTTTTCATTAAAATGTCCTGCCGTCATATATAAAACCTCCAACCTCACAATAAAAACAGGTGACAATGATATTTTCATTAAAACCTGTTTCTATGTCTTTATTTTAAAGTCTGTTACAACAAAGCATTATGCATCAGGTATTTCTAAATAGTGCCTGCACACGTTCCTCTTTCCACAAACAGTCAAGCATCCAGCAGGAGCCAGTCAGCCAGCAGGCCAAGAAAACATCATCCTGCCATCCAGTCATCATCCCTATTGCCTCCCCATTAAATTGGGTCAGTATTAACAAGACCCATGTTGCTGCTGTGGGAGCTTCAGCCCCTGAAGCTGACTCTCTGTGACAAGACCTACGTTACATAAGGAAGAAGAGGAGACCGTGTAGCCAGCGAGGCATCTCTGATGGATTTGTTTGTTTTCAGAATGTCTGTGGTTTTAAATGCCTCTGCATTTTAGGCTGTTCACCAGCACGTGGAGAGCACATGCAGGGAAAACATGCATGGAGACTCTCAGTCTTGCTTGGGGGGGCTGAGAGCTCAACACACTGCTTTCCAGGGGACACTACTAACATGGCTGGGACTTGTTGTCGCCATAGTTTGTGGTTTATTGCTATGCTTAATGCTTAATGCTTAATGCTATGCATTTGTTGTGTCGGGGAAAACACTAAAATGTGGCCTAATTTTATTGTGATCGCATGATTAACATAATATAAGATATATATCATGTTCAGCTAGCATTAGTCTTTTCCTTATTATTAGCCTTCCAATTCAAATTATCTGACGAAATACACACAATTATTTGTGAAACAGGCTAAAATAATGTTGCTTTCAGAAATGTCACCAAGTAACTTTTGAGGAGAAAAATAAATTGTTTAATTAATGTTTTATAATAAGTCAAAAATATATATCATTTTGACATCATGATTAATATTTAAGATGTATTTCAACCCATATGAAAGAACAGGTAGTGACTTAATGTTTACTAATAAACAAAGTGAGTAAAGTTATCGGTTTGTGTTGTCTGTATTTGCAGCGCTTATGTTTTGTCTATTCACATGTATTCTCCTAATTTTCAGTGACGCTCTCAAGGCCACTTTGCAATACAGTACAATAGAGCATGCATACAATTAACAGGCTGACAGTGAAATTAAATGGTTTCAATTGAATTCAGTCAGCCTGTTAGTCCACCACTTTGAGCTTCACTTAACTCGTAAACTTAACTCGTAAACTATGGGTGATGTCAAGGTATGATATGAAGGAGCAGAGCACTTGCCACTATGTTTTTTACATACAGTAACCTTGAATAGAACACACTATCATGACAAGGCACAAAAAACATTTGTTTTACAATACATTTAGCTGACGCTTTTATCCAAAGCGACTTACATGTTTGCTCTATACACTGTAGACACAGCAACAGGGAGCAATTAGGGGATAAGTGTCTTGCTCAGGGACACAACGACAGGGACTGGCAGGCGTCGGGGCGTGAGCCACCAACCCTCTGATTGAAGGACGGGCATGCTAACCACTTATCCACAGTCGCCCCCCTTGTCCTTTTTTGCACTCAAACTACCTGTAATTATCTTTTACGTTTATGTTTACGATTGTCACATATAACATTCATGACTGGTTGATACAAAGTGGGACTGTTTTAGTCTATTGAGTGTATGATACTCAACATCCATGTTAAAAATGTAAGTCGATAAGAAATCCTTCAGAGAATAACTGTATATACAGGAAATCATTAATGATACATTGTCTCAGAGTCTAGATTTTTTGAAAATATTTTACAGTAAGTAATTCCAATCCCTTCGAATAGAAAGCATCTTTACAAAAAAGGAAAATGTAAGAGAACAGGATGCCAAATCTTAATTAAGTCTGTGCTTCACATCTTTCCTACTTTTATGTCCTCAGTCTTTGAGATATTTTCGAACTGTCAATCACTCTAAAAATATATATCTTTTCATTTCAACCATTGTACCTGATTTTGGGAGATCATCTAGCAATGTTGTACCTGAACAGGGTTCTGAACTAGCTGTCTGAAAAATATCCCCATCACTATTACCTGTCAGCAGCACCTGTAATAGGCTCTGTCAGCCATTACAGAAGCACACAATGAAGGGAAGACCGACCATGCCATTAAATCACTCCCTAAAAAACAATGTCCGTATTCGGTACATCTCGACAACATCAGAAAGTGGAAAGAAGAAAGAACTTGTAGGTCTCACAGAATTGAGTTGTCACAGCATGTGTCCTGTTGCTGCTGCTGTTGTTTGGACAACGCAGAAATATTGCTGTCCAACAGGATATGGGAGAAAAGCAGAAATAAACATGGAAAGACAGAAAATCCATGACAAGGAGGAGATGCATTCAATTGGTGAGAAAGAGATATTTTTTTCCTTTGGTCTGGATTTTAAAACATGACTAGGAAGTGGCGGCAAAAAGCCGAGACCTGTGAGGGAAATTCAAACTCATCCTAAATATAGCTCCTCTGATCTGTGATGATGATGACTGTGCTGCTGTGGCGGAGCCTGCGGCCTCTTCGCCTCCATGAACTCACTGGTCCTCAGACCTCTTCCCTCCGCTCCATAAACTGCCACCACACACATCTAGACATGCCGACATGTCAGATTCACAGAGATGTTGCTCAAATAATGTGCACTTAATCAAGCACTTGTGTATTCAAACACTCACATACAGTTCCATTGACCTGTCTTTAACTTTACCGCTGATTGTGTTATTGTCAATTTTTCTAGTATTTTTCTTTCTTTTTCCAAGGGTCGATTGATTGGTTATGCAGGATGTGTGAGTATATGTGAATGGAGTAATGTTGACCCTTGCATGGCGACAGACAGGTGAAGTTGGATGAAAAGAGCGGCAGGAAGGAGAGTGGAGGACCGTCTCTGGTCCTGAATTACACCATCTAATGGTAATGCACTCATAGTTCAATCAATAAAATATATCAAGGGAATTCACTCTGCATGTCTTAAAACTGGATGTTGGCAGCACAGTCCCCAATAAGGACATATATTCACAGTATGGACAGGGGATAGTTAAAAAGACACCTCAGCAGATCATTTCACAGATTAATTCCTGTGCTCAGGATGAAGTTGTGTAAATCGATAAGACCCCATGCTGGAGATTTTAGTCAGAACGAAAAACTCTCAGCTCTTCATTGCACATGCTGGCCTATCTCTGCAACAGGGTTCACATTTGTGCTGCATCTGCACTAATTATACTGTAATACTTAATCTTCATTATTAATTATGTCTCCCTTTTTTTTGTTACTCCCATGTCTATACATAATTGCTAGTTTGTCCTTTCCACCGACAGTTAGTCTTAAATTGATTGCGGCATCCTAAATGCAGCAGTGAAATTAAAATTTTTACATTGTAACCTGCAATAATCATGGATATACCAACCCTGTCTCCTAAAAATTACGTTCCCCCAGAACTAATACGCATTCCCAATTACGTTTGATCAGAAACGTATCTCCTCCCTGATTATGTTTGTGTTTGACGTATTACATATACGTTGATTATACACATATACGTTGATTAAGCACGTATGTTGACTATACACATATTTTTGTTTTATTAATTTTATGTTTGTGTTTGACGTATTACAAATACGTTTATAATCATGTGTTTTTGTTATTGTTTTCTTGCTTTATTTAAGCATATTTTAAGTTTTAAACTCTGCGGAGAAAAAAGAAAAGAGGGGCGGTGTGAGGCCAGTGACAGCCGGCCAGTGACAGCCGGCCAATCACCGCACCGGGAGCCTGAGAGTCGGCCGCACCGGGAGGTGCAGACCGTTTGCCCGCCGTTGTTAGGCCGGTCTTCAGACCGCTTGCACCGGGGCTCGGTCTTCAGACGCTTGGCCGCCGCCGTTAGCCCATCGGTAACAGCCTCCTTCGCACCGGCTCCAGTCTTCTCTGAGTCGGGTTGTTTGTGAATGCAGCCCAAAGCGTGTGATAAACTCCATCTAGTGCAGTAAACCACTGCGATCATCAGCAAACAGCAGGTTTTCAAAATACTAACTGATATGAATGTGTTCAGAACATTTCTAACCACATCCAAACATCTTTACCGTAACAGTACAGTGTACTTCCGCCCGTTTGAATATTTTTCACGTCAGATTCTGCATTTGATGTGACCACAGAGATCCGAGTGTCTGCTGATGATCGCAGTGGTTTACTGCACTAGATGGAGTTTATCACACGCTTTGGGCTGCATTCACAAACAACCCGACTCAGAGAAGACTGGAGCCGGTGCGAAGGAGGCTGTTACCGACGGGCTAACGGCGGCGGCCAAGCGTCTGAAGACCGAGTCTGAACACCGGCCCGTTACCGGCCTAACAACGGCGGGCAAACGGTCTTCGCCTCCCGATGCGGCTGACTCTCCGGCTCCCGGTGCGGCCGGCTGTCACTGCAGAGTTTAAAATTAAAAACATGCTTAAATAAAGCAACAAAACAATAGTACAAACACACGATTATAAACGTATTTGTAATACGTCAAACACAAACATAAAAACAATAAAACCAAAATACGTGTATAATCAACATACGTGTATAATCAACGTATGTGTAATATGTCAAACACAAACATAATCAGGGAGGAGATACGTTTCTGATCAAACGTAATTGGGAATGCGTATTAGTTCTGGGGGAACGTAATTTTTAGGAGACAGGGTTGGGATATACATTATAGGATTCACAGTAAGCTAAAGAAGCATACTGTTTTTTCTCATAGTAGTACATTTTTGCCAGTTTCATTTTGGCAAATAATCCACAACCAAAGTCCACCCAACGGGGCTTTCTGGGTTTATAATCCTGTTCTGTTTTTGAAAATCTGCCAAAGAGGCAGAATACTGCAAAATCATTGTACAGCAGAAATCAGATATTTATTCCCAGTAACATTTAAGAGGGGATTTTTGTTTTCGGAGATCCGTAGCAGCTATGTGGTCCTCTGAGCAAGTTTGTTTTCTGCAGTGATCTGAAGTTAAGTTTACCATATGACTCTCAATATTGACAACTCTAGCATTAAACTAAAATGTCTCATTCAGTAATTTCAAGCACAGGGCGGATAATGCTAGTTCTGTGCAAATTAACTTCTCTGATCTTTCTGATGTAATTGTTGACCAGTGGTAGGTCAATGTCGGTGTATTTCAATACCAACATAAGGATCCCTAATACTACTAATTTGATGTAAACAGCGCTTCAGCATGTTTAAATATGTCTCGGCAGAGTTTATTTCCCTGCAGCGTCACTCACCCTCGACTCTCACCATATTTGTCGTTTTGGATTTGGAAAGATTTTATTTATCAGCTAAATAGGCAAACATGTAAAAATCAAATAACTTGAATATTTTGCAGGCATACTGACTGAATTCCATACGCAAATAAAAACTGTTATAGGAGACAAAAGAGTGCATTTGCATAGAGGCATATCTCAGGTTAAAAAGAGAATAACATCTCTCAGGTGTTTTGAACCCTGTGGGCTGCTTCCCTTGAATGGTTTTGATGTGTTTCTGTGGATGACTGCCGGGGCGAAAGGTAACCGCTGTCGAACCAAACAAGCTCCTGCTCATGTGTGACAGGGGAGGCCGAGTGGAAACAAACAACGAATCAAGTGCAAACCTCTGACTTATAAATAACTTGGTTGGCTGTATTTAGTGTATTTATTCCACCCACTTAAAATCAAATCCGGACATTCTGAGAGGGACATAAATCACATTTTATTGAGGCACGATTCAAACTCATCATCACACATTCAGATAAAACGAAGACAGTAACGATACAGAGGTACAGAAATCTCTGGAGAGGAAACTTGGGAGGATGAATAAATAAATATTATAAAATTGCTTTCAACCTCAGCGAGGCTCCATAGCAGGTAGATATCACATTAACTGCTGTGTATTCCTCACCACAATCATCACCACAATGTCCCTTGCCTTGTGTGTCTGGAGTGTGTTCCCCGCGTCTCCCTCCCTTTCACCGAATGCATGTCAACACACATCTTTATCAGAAGAGAAATCTAGATACAATGCATCTGCGCTCTGCGCTGCTATGGAGAGAGGAGACTCTATGACGGCCCATCACTCCAGGGGGGCAATCAGCCAATCAGATTACAACCTGAGTGATCCTGTTATGGTGTGTGCATCTGCTTGTGTGCATGAGCAGCTGCGGTGTAACCCTGTGTGCACTGTGCGTTGACCTTGGAGTGCCAGCACTCAGGATGTGACTCCACAAATAACTAGTGCCAAACATTGATTACCTCTAGCACACAGCACCACACAAAGCAGAGTAGAAAAGGACAGGGACAGAGATATTGGCTGCACAGTTAACAGTCATTTCCCCGTCTCTCTCTGACTGTCTTTCTCTCTCTCTGGCCATGCGCATTGTTGCACTTTCCATTACTCGCAGGCATGGCAAATACGATATTGGTTGGTCAGTCAGTCGTACACTGTCAGGCTGTTGCAACAGCTCTGTCATAAGGTATTTAAAAGCATGCTTGATTTTGTGGATTTGAACAAAAAAGGTGAGTGAGGTCTAATGAGATTTATTTTGTCTTTTCGGTTAGCTGTCCTTCTCCAAAGTAATCAGTAAAGATGGAGGATAACAGCATCAAGCCCATGCAGATACAGGTATGAACTATTTGAAGCTCAGCTAATCTCATCAGTGTCAGGGATTTGAAGTTAACAACTTTGTGGCCATGTTAAGATCAGCTAGATAAACAGTAAGCAACCAACCACCATGTATTGTCACCTCCTAACTTGATTCATCATTTCCTCTTCAAACTACCAACCTGCAACCCTTATATTCATATCTAAGCTCCTGCTGGCAGTCATTCCAAGGTCCCCTACAATGTTTACAGAGGCGTCCTCTCTAATTTTAGGAAGGCAGGCATGGCGGTAATGGAAAGTGACACTATCTAGCCAGCTCTCTTTTTTGCTGGAGGGCATTTCAAAGCTGTGGCTGTAGCCACCCAGATGAAAGTCCTGCGACCAAAATGTCCGATTATTTCCACATGTGTATAAGAAGCAGCATGATCACCAGCGTGCTTGAGTCTTCTTTTTGTTTTTATTGAGCAGGAGCACAACAACAGCGGAGGATAGCTCTAGGCACTGTTTGCACTTAAAGGAGGAAGCTGGATGCCATGTTAGCACTACCAGTAGCAGTGTTACTACAGGGTCTGGAAGGTCACAGCTCTCTGGTCACCGAGGTCTGCGGGGATTTCCACACATCGATCAACAAATGGGAAGACAAAGTAATGAGTTATGTACAGACATGTGTATAATTCAATGAAATCCCATTGCTATTATTCCGATGTGCTACATTTTTGGTGTGGATTTAACTAAGATTTACATCCAATCAGACATAACAAAGGCTTAGCTACCTCTTACTTGTACAAGTGGGATCTCTTTGCCTGCAAAATGTTCCAACTGATACCAATTGTCACCAAAACATATTAAGACATACTTGAAATTGTTGGCAAATACAACATGCTTTGGGATTTCTGGATCTGCACTTTCATAGACTTTATAGAATAACTTTAACTTTAACAAGGAAAAGTTAAATCTAAAGTCACAGGCCATGACACATCACATCCTTCCTCTTGTGTTAGTTTTCTGTTACCATCTCTTATGTTAACGGGTCGGTTTTGACCCATGTCTAGTGTTTTTAGTGTATTTTACAGCTGAGTGTTAGGGATTTGAAGTTAACAACTTTGTGGCCATGTTAAGATCAGCTAGATAAACAGTAAGCAACACTAAATACACTAAAAACAATTATCTATCATCCAATTTGCTTCTCATCTATTGGCACGTTGTTAGGCTTCCTTGTCCATGAACATATTGTTGTATCTTTTAATATTTTTGTTGTGGCCCTCTCGGCCTTTTCTTTGTCAGTATAGCCCTCGATTTCAATAAAGACAATGGTAAAATTAACCTCAAGAGAAACATATATAAATAAAAGGTAGTTGTGTTACCTGACTATTACTGAGGGGTATTAGAATACTTCCCTTAAATAAATGTTTTCATTACTTTTTCATTGTAATATTATTAACTATAGTAACAACATATAGTGACGCTACAGGGTCAATAGCCCAACTCACTCCAGTTAAATGATATCTTTACATCCCATTCAGTCTAAGTTAATTAAACACATATTTGCTCAAGAGCTATTTTCTCAGAGTGAAGCTATCATCCTACAAGACTACAGACCCCGGGTTGCAGGGAAAACTGATTCGATCGGGAAAAGCAGTGGAAAGGCCAATTTCAGAATAAGAGACATTTTCACCATGGTATATGTTATTACGGATGTGGTTCTCAGAAGACACATACTGGAGAGACAGATTGTCTGATCATGCATGCTGGATGGCCCTTGAGAAAGCACAGAAACAGACACAAAAAAGGTTTTAGGTTGTGTAACATTTTTCAACAGCTCTCATCTTGCCCTGTCCTTATGCTCAACTTAACCACTGCCCTGAGGTAAAATCTGCCAAATGACCAACCTTTTTTTGTACTAAATTTCATTTTCAACTAAAATGTTCAATGTGATTGTTCCTACAATCTATTCTGGGGACTGTTTCAGTTGTTTTATGGCTGTAATAGCATATTGTTGCTGTATCTCTGCAAAGATAATCTTGAGGGACTGCCACAACCTTCAAATAGAGACAAACATGCCCATAGAGTCCTTCTCCATCCAAGCTGGTTGTGAGCTCCTCGCACACATGAATGGGTTGAATACATATAATCATATGTTTCTCCTAGATGTTATTGGACAGAATAACCACTTACATACACTTTAACTTAAACACACGTCACTTTTACATACACTTTAACTTAAACACACTTTAACATACACTCAAATTAACGTTATCTGTTTGTCTGAGCACTTTATCTTATACTTGATTTAATATCATTGCACTGTTGTTGTCATGATTGTTGTTTGTCTCGTCTAACGTCTCGTGTCTAATGTATGCACCTTCCGCCTAGAAAAATTCCTCGTTTGTGTAAACATTCCTGGCAAATAAACGGTTTCTGATTCTGATAAAAATGATGAACCTTTTTGGGGGGTTTGTGATGATCACCTGATGACCCCAGAAGTTGCATTACACGGTGTGGGCTCATATCACGTCACAGCCCAGATAACAGTACTTTACTTGTGTGCAAAAAGATTGGTTGAGTAAGCCATATGCTTTCCAAATGTTCCATGCAATTCTTTATTCTTTTCATTTTTTTTACCACACTCCTGTGCAAGATGTATTCTACCTACTATACATTGTGGGTCCTTTCAATGTAATTATGTAAAGAAGGCTTTAGATTTGGAAACAAAACAAACGTGTTTCAGGAAGGGCCCTGTTTCATCATACAGCTGACAGCCCCGAGGGGAAGAAATAGAGGCAACGAGGCAAAACTAGTGTCTAGAGGATTGCTGATACAAGCAATAACACCACTGTGAGATGGTGCCCTCTGAAACAAATGCAAGAGACACACCTGTAACCCTGGTGGACTGGGATGAACAAATAATTGAGATGTCACACATAGCCATCCTGTGCCCTTGGGCAAAGCATTTACAATGTCAGAAATTCCCGATAAGACAATACAAACAACCAGTTCCATAGCAATGACAATGTTTTATTCCAGTGTTTTGTGTCTTAAGCACATATACAGCATCGCCTTTAACAACACTCAATACATATATTAATGCAATAGAATGGCACAGCAAGACAACCACAGCATAACATATTCCTGCAGTAAACTAAAAGCGATGAAACAAGAACACAATTCATAATATGGAAAAAATCCTTAAGCTTCATGCTATTTTAAAACAAGCTCCCCTTGGGGATAAGAAGGGAGGAGAAAAGGAGAAATGCACTGCATAAACTACCACTGACAAGCCCAACCTGACTGGAGAAGACACCTTGCAGGCTTTTATGATGTATGGAAGGGGACCACAGGTCACTCTACGCCAACGAGCACCAGCTCTGTGATTTGAAAAGCATATTTCTCCACTCAAAGATCCTGGAGGAGATCCAGAGGAGGAAACTCAATGGAGGAGGGGAGAGTAGCTTAAGAGGGAGGATTATAAGCAGGAAAGGTCACAATGATTTATATAGGAAGAAAATAAGGATGAACAATGAGAGGAAATGAGAAAGTAAAAGCTTCCCAATCCTTTCAAAGACAAAGAAGAGTGTGCAATGCAACATATGTTGAGAAATGTTATCTCAATAACAATCAAAAACAACATTTAAATAGTGTCAGCGTCAAGTGTACAATTATATAACAGGCGAGAGTTGCTTTAGCAAAGCTATTTTTGAAACTTTACAATAGAAATAAAAGCATGTAGAAGGGTTAGCACTATTGGAATTGAATCAGGTTTTTTTTGCTGAGCAGACAAATCAAAAACCTATTTGATGTAACTGCTGAGAATGCAGATGGCTTAAAGAAAAAAGAAAAACAGGTTCCCAATGATGTATAGCCCAATTGCACCATCTTGATTCAATAACAATCTCAGGTCACTTACACATTTATAGCTGGGGAAAAGGTAATCCTTCCCAAGTTCACCTATATCTCTCCATTGGCTCACCAGCATCAAGGCTCACACCTTATTGTCACCTTCGTCTTCTCACCTCCAGAACATCATCTCACCTCCTGTCCTCATGTTGGTTCACGTCGACAATGTGGTTGACTCTCTATGACTATAAGCCAGAGTTGCCCAATTCCTCGCAGAAATAAGCTAATATGAGGTTTACAAATATCAAGCATCTGTATCTATGATTTCAAAAATGAAGAAGATACAACATCTGAAAAAATTGTTACGGATGATATTGTCTAGGTAACACAGTCTTAGTTCAAAGACATGCCAGTAGAAACGGAAAGTATATTAATCCAATTTCTATCAAAGAGAAGCTCAGACACTTTTTCAAATATTCAAGCTAATAAAGTCTTGGCAATCTATCCATGACAGTAATTTCACTAACACAGCCAACTTGTTTGATCCGCCTTATTTTATCATTCATAACTGTTCACATTGCAGCTCATTATAAGTTACTCACAGGTCATTCCCATATTGTATGTATACAGCTTTTAATAGGTAAATGATGTGCAGCCATGGGGTTCATCCTTCTTTGAGGAAATGTAATACTATTAGAAAAGAAACTTGAACCTCTTGATCCACATGTTATGTTCTAGAATCCGTTATTGCTGAAGTATTATGACTGCTTTGCAGAATGAGTCTGGCACTTTATTCATACGTTACAATAATTGGCCTTGTGTTTATGAACCACCTGGGGTGACTGCTTGAACAATAGGAAAGCCAGTGGAATCATTATGTAGATGAAAATGTTTCTCAGCTGCACCCTAATGATCCTATGTAAGCATGTACCTATGTGAGTCTATTTGTGATATATTTCATAACTTCAGATGTTGCTGATTCACCATTTACACATGTTTAAGTCACACTGTGATGACAAATGGCTTTCCCTCATTGTACTTTGTTCTTGCATCTTATCTTATAAAAACATAGTATTCTTGTCAAAATATGTATCAAACGTACCAAAAATGTTTAGCCAATAAGTATATAACGAGTTATTTTCTTAACAATAGTCTGTAAATAAGTTGTCTTTTCCTTAATTAATTTCAACCATAACTCAGGTGTTTCTGCTTTCCTGTATCATGCTCTGGGATGCTTGAATGGCTTCTTCCATGTGGCCCTACATCATTTCTTAAGTGTCAAACGTTACCTCCTTAAGCCTAAAGCCTACAGAGCCTGGTACAATCGTGTCAAGTCAATGTGATTTATTTAGCCCAATTTCACAAATCACAAATTTGCCTCAAGGGGCTTTACAATCTGCACAGCATACGACACCCTCTTTCCGACCCTCAATTCAGATAGAGAAAAGCTCCCCCCAAGGTATAATGTTAGAAACGTCAGGAAAAGCAACAGAGGAAGGATCAAGACTACACCGTTGAGCACTGAACAATACTGTTTGGATTTCTCATGTATTGCGTCTGCACGATAATTACATAGTCTGAACTGTGACTGCCAAGAATATATACATTTGTGTTAAAGCAATTCAAGGATCTTGCGTAATTGGAGCAGAGCAGAGACATCATTGTGAACTGTGGCTATAGCAGCAAGTGCATTAAAATGTATTATAATTTGCCCTTTATGGACCTTATGCAAAATGCTTTTATTATTATTATTATGTTGAGCTCCATCTAATGTGCATTTTTTCATAGAAATCATAGGTTTAAAATGGGCCACTGGTGCTCCTCCACAGTTTTGATCTGACAGCTGATCCCACGCATGCGCTCACACACACACACACACACACACACACACACACACACACACACACACACACACACACACACGCATGCAGGTGTGCAGGCACACATGCATGCACAATCATAAATTAGGCTGACAGCCTATAATTCTTATTATGTGCACCAAATAGTGAGGCTACAACAGATTCATTATGATACGTACACCCACACACATTATGCTCCACTGCATTTATATTCCTACAAAACATACACGCACACACACACACACACACACACACACACACACACACACACACACACACACACACACACATACTGTACACCCTCAGGCTAGCTCCAGTCAAAAAGATGAAGAAAGCCTATCTGAAATACATGCAGGAGCTGGAGATAAAATGAAACCTACACTCTCTCTGTGTGTATATATATATATATATATATATATATATATATATATATATATATATATACAAAAACAACAATGTGTGTAATCCTACTGGGAACCAACAGGTATTCACAGTCCGGCTTTACCCCAGCAGGAATGGTTCGCACTAGCGAGACCATACATCTACTTTCACTGTAAGTTAAAGCTCAAGTAAGCGTCCATGTAATTCAGGCAAATTAAAATGCCCTCAAAAGAATGCAAACCTGTGTGTGTGTGTGTGTGTGTGTGTGTGTGTGTGTGTGTGTGTGTGTGTGTGTGTGTGTGTGTGTATAGTAGAGCAAATACAGCTCATTCATCATCCCTGTTATCTGTTCAGCAGCTAATGAACATGATCCCGGCTGCACCTGTGGGACAACAGATGTGGTCAGAGGTTGCGCCTCCCAGATACACACAACCCTCTGAGGCCACACAGTCCACAGATTACGACTAACTGGTCTAAAACGTCCATCAGCAAATTCAGATCTCTAGATTTGCTCCCGCGCACGTGTTTTCACATATTTTTTTAAGATGCTACTTCTGTCATTCCATAGATTTTAATTGTCTTTGCCTTCTCTTACGTAACATTGAAATGTTGTGATTACATAATTTGAAAGTTTATACTGTGATTCAGCGAGAATACTGCACCTAGACTGCATTTTACATTTCTCGCGCTGGCCCATCCTCCCTCCTCTCCAATCCAATTTATCTCCTTTTCTCTTCTTCTCTCATCTCACAGCAACAAAAACACTTCAGTGAGACCTACATACCAAAATCACTTAAAGTCATGCTGATTCTCCACCCACTGTTGGCCTGTTTCAGTTTCTCAGGATAGCGAAGTCAACACTAATCCTCTCTTTGTGGATATTATTTTTGGAGGTGTTATTTAGAACTCAGTCAAAATGAAAATGAAATATTTTGAATCAAGTCCTGGATCAATATTTCCCCTCTGAGAATCCATCACCAACATTATCTATATCTACTGATGCGCAATTGTGGCACATGGCATATCTGTCATTTCCCAGCACTCCAAAAGCATACTGATACATAGTAGTGCTACTACTATGTATGTTTCTTCTTGTATGGTTTGTTTTGAGTACATATGTAGCGCCCTGAAACATGTTATTTCATATGTCTTACTAATTGAATACAACTGTGTCCATTACTTACAATTTACTTTAAATGGTGTGTTTAAGTTAAGTCATATGTTGTTGTTGTTTGTTGTTTGAGAACATTACATTACCTGTACACATACTGGCTGTCAAGGGCAGACAGCATTGCATGCAGCTTAGAAAAGAGCTGCTGTCTCTTTAAGATAGAGGTGAAGCAGACGTGCTGTATACTGGCTGAAGACAAAAACGTATGCTTTTTACTAAACTGGGATTTGTTAAATAAAAGTTGCAAAACTGAAGAAGGACGTGTTTGTGGACAGTTCGTTTCAAGGGTGCAACATAATTTTGATGTTTCCGCCCGGTCAAAGCAAGTTTTCAGCCGAAAAAGTGTTATGAGCTGCTGTCTCACCCAAAGACGGAGAAGAAACGGATAAAGAAGGGTCGAGGCTGTCGTTCTCCCCAGCTGCCTCCATCTCAACCAGTGGAGTGGACAGCAGTACATCAGCAGGTGTTGGACAGACTGGTTGACACACTGTCTGATCCTCCAGTAATGGCATATCCTGATCTTGAGAAGCCATTGGTGCTACATGTTGATGCATCTGAGGAATGGCTTGGAGCCGTTTTGTATCAGCGTCAAGAAGGAACATTGAGAGTAATAGGATACGGATCACGAACGCTGACTCCCACAGAAAAGAATTACAGACTCCATTCCGGGAAGCTGGAATTCCTAGCTCTCAAATGGGCAGTAACTGAGCGATTCCGCGATTATCTCTTCCATGCCCCTCACTTTACCGTGTACAGCGATAATAATCCCTTGACGTACGTGATGAAGACAGCAAAACTAAATGCTGTGGGACATCGCTGGGTGTCAGAGTTAGCAGATTTCCGCTTCACTCTGAAATACAGACCAGGAACTGTCAACTGTGATGCGGACTTCCTATCCCGTCAACCAGCAGAAATGGACAAGATAATGAAAGAATGCACAGAGGAGTGTAAACCAGAGGACATTGCGGCAGTTGGAGAAGGACTGCAAGCTCAGAACAAACGTGACACTGATTGGATTTCAGCCATCACATGTAACGTAGATGTGTTACCTGAACTGACCACTACATGTGAAACTACTGTCAAACCAATACCAGTTGAAGAAATTCAGGCAAGTCAAAGAGAGGATGAAGCGATAAGCAGAGTCATCGCTCTAAAACAACAGAACAAACGCCTGAGATACAAAGACAAGATCAAAGAGTCAACGACGGTGAAATGCCTCCTGAGGGAGTGGCCTCGTCTTCACTTAGATAAGGATGGAATTCTGCGACGAAAGACAAACTCTCGAATCCAGCTTGTGGTTCCTGAAAAGCTCAAGACACTGATCTATCAGCAACTCCATGAGGAAATGGGACATTTAGGAGCTGACAGGATTATGTCTTTAGCCAGAGAAAGATTCTTTTGGCCAAAAATGAGAGAAGAAATTGAACATTATGTGACAAAAGTGTGCCGGTGCTTGAAGCAGAAAAAGTCAAACAGACAAACAAGAACACCTCTGCAAAGCATAACAACAACAGCACCTCTTGAAATGATCTCTATAGATTATATGCATCTAGAGAGAAGCAAAGGGGGTGTAGAATACATTTTGGTAATAGTTGACCACTTTACAAAGTTCGCACAGGCTTATGCAACACCAAATAAGTCAGGCAAGACAGCTGCACGCAAGATCTTTGATGACTTCATTTTGAGATTTGGCTTTCCTGCCAAAATTCACCATGACCAGGGAAGAGAATTCGAAAATGAGTTGTTCAAGAAACTGCAATGCTACAGTGGGATAACACATTCAAGAACGACTCCGTATCATCCCCAGTCTAACCCAGCTGAGCGATTTAACAGAACTTTGTTGAGTATGCTTCGGACACTAGAAGAGACACAAAAACCTAACTGGAAAGTCTATTTGAACAAAGTGGTTCATGCATACAACTCCACTGCCCATGAATCAACAGGGTTTTCCCCTTTTTTCTTGCTCTTTGGTAGAGAGCCTACCTTACCCATTGATCTGATGTTTCCCAGAGAAGAAGCAAGTCCACAGTCTCATGCTAAATATGCTGAGAAATGGCGAGAGTCAATGCAAGAGGCCTATAACATTGCACAGGAAAACATGAGAAAAGCTTGTGAAAGAGGACAAAAACACTACAACCAGAGAGCATGGAGTTCTGTACTTGAGCCTGGAGACCATGTACTAATCCGGAACCTATCCGAGAGAGGAGGACCAGGAAAGATCCGAGCTTATTGAGAAAACAAGGTGCATGTGGTCAAAGACAGAAGAGGAGCGAACAGTCCTGTGTATGTGGTCGAACCTCTGGATGGAGAAGGTAGAGTGAGAACCCTCCACAGAAATATTCTGTTACCTTGTCCTTACCTTACTGATGGACAGAGCACCAAAGATAATAAAGTAAGAAATGAAGATCAGAAGAAAGAAAAGGACAACACGCTAAAACCAAAAGTAAAAACTCAGACTTACCATGGAGACTCTGAGAGTTCAAGCGGGGAAGAATATGCTTTTTGGGTGCCTGGACATCGTCAAAAGACTCACCTTAACCCTCAAGCCCCAGTCTTCAAGTCCACAACGAGACGACTTTCCAGAGTAGAAACTCAGGCTGAAAGACCCATTCAGAACGAAAGGAGCCAGCCACAAGAAGAGGACACTACTCAGGACAGAGGTCAAATGCAGGAGGCCTGCCAACATACCTATGGATTAAGACAATACAACCAGACAGGAAAATAAATAGTTGCTGAAATATGTTATTTCATATGTCTTACTAATTTAATACAACTGTGTCTATTACTTACAATTTACTTTAAATGGTGTGTTTAAGTTAAGTCATATGTTGTTGTTCCAATGTTGGAGAACATTACATTACCTGTACACATACTGGCTGTCAAGGGCAGACAGTATTGCATGCAGCTTAGAAAAGAGCTGCTGTCTCTATAAGAGAGAGGTGAAGCAGACGTGCTGTATACTGGCTGAAGACAAAAACGTATGCTTGTTACTAATCTGGGATTTGTTAAATAAAAGTTGCAAAACTGAAGAAGGACGTGTTTGTGGACAGTTCGTTTCAAGGGTGCAACACATATTAGCTGTGTTTGTAGTCTTTAGCGCAGTACACATTGTTGAAACTTTTAAGCTACAAAAATAGAACAATAACAACTTTTTGCATCTGTTTCAGCAGTCATTACAAAGAGCGGGAGAGGCAATAATATTGCCTTTGTTGGTTGCATTGTGCCACTGGATATTTACAGAGAATTTAGCTTTTCTCAACTTGCCCCTCTGGCGCCGCTGGGTGCTTTTTAAAATCTGTGTAGATTAGCAGGTGGCACAGTGCTGCAACGGTCATATTTATAATGAATTGCAGCCTATTGTTATCCCTGTTTCAGAGCCTTGATGAGGAATATATATCTTCTGAATAGTGGTGGATTGCTATTGAGCCTCTCAGTCACTTATATCTGCGCTCTTAGCTCTTTTCCAGCTCACACTTTCCAGCTCCAAGCTCACACTTAGTCAGAGATTTGGCCTCATGGTGGGAGATATCGTTGAAAGCTAATAGAAGGATTATTGTGTTCTATTGGTTGAAGGTTAAGAGGTGCTCAAATGTAAATGTCCACTACAAAATGTACTGAGTATTGTTATACCTGTAAGATAAACATGCATTGTCAACGTCCACTGTATTGTTGTGGACATTACAACAAAAGAGCTTGAACTGATGAAACAAATTCCAGAAAAAAGAAATTGGGTCAAGGCTAGTGAAAAATTAATGAATGAAATGAATGAATATATACTTTATTAATCCCCAAGGGGAATTTTTTTTGTCGTCATCAGTAGCGCCTTACCACTTGAAATACAAACACACAAGATAAAAGATAAAATATATAAAGAAGCAACACAGGATGAGAGATATATACAAATTAAAATAAAGTAATATATATATATATTTAAATATACACAATAAAATAGAATACAATACAACTAACTGGAATGAAATATATTTATATTTACAGCTGAAGAGTGTATTCATTAATTAAGTAAATAAGTATACTAGATAAACAGATAAACAGAGTGCACAGTGCAAAATGTATATGGTACAGTGATGAACTAATCCACGGAGGAACTAGCAAGCGGTGACTTGTTGTAAAGCCGTATAGCTGTCGGCAGGAATGTTCTCCTGTAACGGTCCTTATTGCAGCGGAGCGTGAGGAGTCTCTTGAAGAAAGTGCTCCTCTGGCCCTGCAGCAGGTGGTAGAGAGGGTGGTCCAGGTTGTCCAATATGGACAAAAGTTTCTTCAGCGTCCTCCTCTCCACCACCTGCCCCAGAAACTCCTGCTTGCAGCCAATGATGGAGCCGGCCTTCTTAACAAGCTTGTTAAGTCTATTGGTGTCACCGGCTCCAATGCTAGGTGACAAAAAAGCTAGAAAGGCACCTCTCTGTGATTTGCTTTCCCTGTAGACATCTCTTCCAATTAGATAGTACGTTATAAGGCTTACATATTGAGAACATGCATGAAGTTATCAATGCAATGGGTACGTAGGTTGACTTAATAGGGTTATTGGATAAGTGCAAATCCACCCAACCATGTCGTCCTCAGCCTTCCCTTGACCTACTTCTTGCTTCTGAGCACCATCTTCTAACAAGGACCTAACCAGCATAATGAGAGAGGGCGTAAACTAAGTGGTCAAAGGGGACACGTGACAAATTGATCGCATGTACTTTTGCTAAAAATAGAGTTAATTGGAATAGTAATATGGTAGTGGGATTTTTTCTACCGTAACTCGCTGTTGTCCATGATACTGCCCAAATAGCATGCTGCAGCGCTTGCCAAATAGCCATCCAGTTTCTCGCAGCATGAGAGTGGAGTGGAAATATCCTGAATGGTTGCTGGGAATGAGCTGAAATTGAGCACAGACTTGTTCTTGGATCAGATAAAAAGGGGAATATCACTGATATGGTGTTTGTGAAGAGAGTCATATAGCCCTAACCCCAACACATTATCAGCTATTGGTTTTATTGCATTAATGAATGCATTTTACACTTCTTGCACATTGAGTTAATTGCCTGCAAAGATCAAGTCTGTTTTCAAAACAGAAACAGCATCAATATTAGTGTATAGCACAAGCCTAAAATAGCTTCACATACACAGAGGAGAGGAGGATATCTTCCATTGAATGACACTGTTCGGGTACCATTCACTTTCACTTCCAATCTAATTTCTTCCGTCTCTGGATGTTACTACACCCAGTTAATGTTTTTAAATGTTTTCTGGGCATCATCTGACAGAAAACACACAGACAAATTAAGAGTTGAAATTTGGAAAAGGGCACTTTGACACCTAAAAACAGAAAGAACAAGATCAGCTACCCACTCTGCCACCATCCTGTGGACACCACAGGAATGAGCCGACTCCCCAGATGTCCTTGAACAGTATAATGTTATCATTTCTACACATAGAGGTCACTTTCGAAATTTTAACTGATTGTAAGTAAGTCAGACAGCAATATGAGGAGGGATTGAAAGACAAAGGAGACAGGAAAGTGATAAAGGCACTGAATTAAACTTTCTCTTAAAGATTGAAGGTCTACACCTGAAATAAAAGCAGTGAGGGTTAATGCTCTGAATTTTGAATGAAGCACCTTTAACGTTTGGCAAATGGTTGATGCCTGGACAAAAAGGAGGAGGAGAACCTTGCTGCCCTCTTACAGACATTATCTTCTCATTAGGCAAAGTGGAAAGTTACCAGAACACCACTGCCTTCAGGATGTATTCAAGCCCCTCATTGAGTTACACCTGGTCTCAGATTTGCAATAAAGCACATTTAGCTGCCATATTCAGTTTCCCTGGATATGCCGCTCATCTTGGCACAGTTCCCCTTTCTCCTTTGTAGAGTTGCTGAAGCTTGATCAAACTGGATGAGTAATATCTGAGAACAGCTATCATTGTAATGATTGATATTCAGTGACTGTCAAAGGGAAGTCTGAACTCCAGCCTGATCACTCAAGGACTTGCGATTTCAAAATGATTTAAGTTTTCATTGATCGGTACGCTTGGGGTCATTTTTCTAATATAGCACAAATGTTTGCATCATTCCATCGACCCCAATATAATAAATCAACCTCTGCTGCTGGAAAAACAAAACGTGTATGATGCTGCATCTCTATGCTACAGAGAGGAAATTTAATTAGATGGGGAGACCTGAACCTCTTATGTGTATTGGTCGCTCACAAAATAAATTGTGGCATGTCACAGAAGGAGGAAATAAATATATGCTGAGTTCCATTGAGCTGCTTAAGTTTCAGAGTCCTGGTGTTTTGCATGTTGGCTCACTGCCATTTACTGGGGCACTTGCATTGGACAGAGCCTTTGTTAATGTATTAGTAACACAACATGTGAAATATTCACCCAATTAAATCCCTAAATAGTGCCAAATAAGTTGTAGAGTCTGTAAGATATTGCAAGATATTCAGAAGAGCTTTTTTAACCAATTGGAAGTTTGGCTGGAAAGGGTTTGAAATGGCACAGAAAAGCATTTTGATTGGTCATTGATTGGTCAGTTCAACACTTTTTGTTTGAGTTTGAGTCGATCACCGATCAGCAATAAATGGAAGCAATTTCAACTGATAAAAATCACAGGGTCTATTTGAAGCCTTCTATCTATTGTGGAACATTATTATTATTATTATTATTGTTATTATTATTATTATTATTATTATTATTATTATAATTTTTTACTATTCTAACCACATTGTATATCAAGTATTAAAGTTAAGAATTGAACAAGTCTTTATCTATTGGTTTATTATAAAGGTCCTCTTATTGCGTAGCCAGTGAGTGGACAGAGAGAGAGAGAGAGAGAGAGAGCGAGAGAGAGAGAGAGAGAGAGAGAGACGGTGAATGCACTCAGGGCGGGCAGGTGTTGGTGATCGGAGCAGAGGATAAATTAGCTGTAAAGTTGTCATATTGTAGTAAATGTATAGGCTAGAGTTTGCCCTTGAATAAACACTACATCTCTTCAATATTCAAGCAGTACCCATGTCCTGTTCCCCAGCTGCTGCACGATAAATAGAGCATTATGTGTTGCGCGAGAGAAATGAGTGAAAAAAAAAGTCTAGACTTAGAGACACAACTCAAAACTCTGGTGAAGTCCTTTTAGCTGCGCATAGAGACATTTTCAAGCATCATCTGATCCGCTCTTCTTCTTCTCCCCCACTTTACCTTTCAAACGTTTTAGAACAAATACCAGCCGATAACAATTGGTAACCAATTGATCGGAGTACCCCGAGTAGAAATGTGAGGAAAATTAGATGGTCTATGATGTTCTAGATGTGTATTTTTTTAGATATCCCTACCATCCTTCATTACAAAATCCCTGGGCTTCCTGGAATCCCGACCCGGTTACTCAAGATAATCCACAGATCTTGTTGTGAGTAGTTTCATGTAGAAAGTGGGTCTTGATTTCTCAAAAGAGACGTTGCTGGTGAGTTTTTCAAAAAGTACTTGTTTTGAGTGCCATATAGTCTCATTACATTTGAGAGGAGGCAGATATCTAAGCCATGGTATCTCAAATAATAGGCAACTCACAGCTTTATTTATAAACAGTACTAGAGGTAGGAGGAAAAATGTGTTGTCCCTTTAAATCAGATTTCACAGTATGTCCCCTAATAATATGCTGAAGCAGCTGTCACTAAGGTCTCTTATGTCAGTGGAGAAATGAAAACATGATTCTGTAAAATGTCATCCATTTCACTCAAGTCGACTGTTGTACCTACCGGTCAAAGAAAAGGCGCCAAGAGAGGAAAAGTCAGCAATAGACTAGGAGGAATGGCAGAGCAAGTTTACAGAAAGACAGAGATAGAGTCAGCCTAAGAACATCCAAGCAGGGCTTTAATTTCCCCTGGGCGCCCCCGCTGGGATCTTTTAGTCCCCAGTAAACCAGTCTGGGCTGAAGAGATCTCTGACCAAATGAAACCTCAGATGACCTCTGACAGGTCAGATTGTATGTAAGAAGGAAGGGGAACCGTGTTGGATGCTGCTACTGCACTGTATATGACGATACCCAAGTGTGTTATCATGTGTGTTTTCTGTCCCAATCTAATTTGAGAATGCATTTTTTATTCAGTATCTTAGATGCACTATCCACTATCCCTCTTAGGCCACATGTTGTTTTTAATTACAACATTTTGTCAAGAGTCAAAAGCTGGGCAATAAATACTTAGGTTGACTTGAATAAGGCTGTATGTTATAATTAAGCTCTTGAAAGCTATAGGGAGTCAGATCAGCGTATATTGTCTTAATTAACATAATGCCCTGTGCAAAGGGTCCACCTCACATCAAGAGTTCAACTATTTTCATAAAATCTAAGCAGTCCACCAGAGACTCCCTAAAGTGCCGGCCAGCGATTTGTTTTCTTCAGCACCTCAATAAAGTGGTTAGGTTGTTCTAGAGGCAAACACACAACATATAAATTACCCCCCAAAATAGGACTACCGCTTACTGTGATCTATCTTCATTTTTTATGCCTGGTCGGCAGGATTAATGAAGGGGTTTTGAGAAGATGCTATTGTTGTCTTCTTTTAAAGAAAACACAAGGAGGAATTGCTGAGTTACGAAACTAATACAGTTTTACATAAGCACCAATCGCCATATGTTTGTCAAAGCACCATTTTTCTTTTTCTCTGAGAGGTGCAGTTTTATTTTTGGATCTTTAGACAGTTTCATGAAGCGTGAAGTGAATTCAATTCTATGTCAGTTCTATAGGTAAGAGATTAAAAACTTGGCAAACAGAAAGAGCTTTTAACAGAATGGCAATTATGATAGGATTAGGTTCACTGCGAGGTTATAGAATAATATTTTTGTTGCGCTAATGGTTTCTTGATTAACCTTTTGACATATTTTTGTTCCACCACTTTGATCCAGATATCTCAACAACTAATTGGATAGCGTCACTGGGTAAAATGTCCTGACCACTGTTGAAAGGATTGCTATGCAATTTGGTACAGACATGCATATCTCCCATGACAGTATGGTGTGGGGTTACTGTAGAGTTGTTTGATATATCAGCATTTTACCATTGTCATTGTGAGCATTGAAGAGATATAAAGCTTTATCCAAGTTCCATTACAAAGTTCATAACGAGGCCAAGTTGAGAAGTTCAATAACAGAGCCAAGTTGAAAAAGTTCAAGCTTGCAAACTGCTTATGCGCGCAGGTGTTAACCACTGAAGGTTGCAATTCATTAAAAAAGAATACATGTTCTAAGAACTCAAGCCACAAATGCTTCCTGACCTGCAAGATGTATGGGGCAAAATGTTTCCCGTTGTTGCTAAAACAAGCTTTTCAGCGTGAAGAATTATAATGTACTTGGCCTGGATCAAAGGGGTCACAGCTCAATGTTATGTTTAGTTACCATGGTTACGGGCAAAACAGCACACACACATAGAGGCTTCAGTGAGCTTACATCACAGATTAAAGGAGAAACAACACATAGAAATTTTAACACACACTCACGTGAAACCCTGTTTAGAATGTATGCCTATGGACCACTCCCACAAGAAATGTATTAGTAAAGTAAGAAGCAAGCTCAAAAAAGGAAGTAGAAAGGGCATTGGAGTCAGATAAAGAGGAAATCAGAAGAGAATAAATACGCCCATCTCTCGAAGATCGGGGCTCATTCGCTCTCACTCTTCCTGAGGCGTGTTGACTGTGAAGAGAGACAGGGGAGCTGAGTCCAAGGCCTTGTAGGTATGCATTTCATGTATGCAATTTCTAAATAAATAACCTTAAATATTCTATAACCTGTTCTGTCAATTTTTGAACACTTGAGGAAGTGTCCTCTATTCTTCAGCATGTAGACATGAGCATTTAGCTCAAAGGAACGCTGGTACCAAGAGAGCTGCTAGCATGGTTGATGGTTCCTAGTTGTTAGATGTCTATTGCTTAAATCCATAATTTATAGAAAACAAGATGCAGGCCCTACGTATGTCAGCATCTCCTTTTGCAGTCAAGACGCTGATCTGCAGTGAGGTCTGCCAGACTGAATGATAGATTCGGATATGTAAATACAACCTTGGAAACCCGAGCCAATTGATTGGCTGATCAGCATCAACCAGACAATTAGTTTGTTGTTGAACTAGCCAATGACTGATTTATGTTTGCTTTGTCTTTGATTTGCACTCATCAGTTGGGATTATTAAAGTTCTTACAGTAGTGTGTCATTATTAAAAGCAAACAAATGTGCATGATCTGTCTTTACGCAATCACAGTCTCTTTTCCTTTGAAGTGTAAATGCAGCATTAGGACACCATGGGGGTGGGGGTGGAGAAACACCAATAGCAGACATAAAGGGAAACCCATGAGTCACAGCATGTTTGTAATCTAGCCGTCCTAAACCACATTCCTGTGACTGTATCATCTGGGCCTTGTTTCTCGTCCCTGGCTAAACAAAGTCAAGCAAATGTCCAAATCTCCAACTTAAATTAGCGAGATGATTGACATCAGGCTATCTGGGTTTCTTCACGGCTGATCCGCGCTGAAACGTCTCGTTAATTCTAGCCAGACGTCAGTCATCTGGATAAATGTGCGCGCCCGCTCCTCACAGAAGGGATAATAATCGAGCACTGACACCACGATGTTCTAACAGTACAAATAAACTCAGAGGAACCTCTTTTTATCTGTCTACTGAGAAGCAGGGGATGATCATGAAGGCATATGAGGAAGTCAATACCGTAGTCATTCACAGCAAACGCGTTGCGAATATTCCAAAGTTTTTTCAACATTGTTGCCGTGAACGCAACTTTAACAGCCCCGGCCGTCAGTGTTGGGAAAATGTATATTTACGAATAAATATATACTCATGAGGATATATGTACTGTATGCGCGTATGAATATGTGTATGGGCGGATCAGTATGTATGTATTATTCAGAATCAGAAATCCAATCAATTGAAGCAGTGAAAATAAATTGTGTGTGATTCTCTGTATTCTTATCACGATCACCTTAATCATGTTCTACAATAATGATATGCATGGTGTACTAATAACACTGTCACATATGAGTGCTTTCAACACATCCATAAGTTTCTTAAGAGCTAAATAAACTTAAGAACAGCGGCATGCAGCGGGTGATGTCTGTGTCTGAGACGGGCGATCAGCTGCGCCTGTGGTGATCAATGTCCGCGGCTCGAGAAGCTCTCTAAATAAATTATTTCTTGCCGGCAAAATCTATAGCGCCGCGTACAGGAAGTCATGATAATGTAAAGGATGGATCCTGGCGATCTGAAAGAACTCTCTCCCTATAAAACTAATATAACTAATATCGCTCCTTCATTTTTGGCTGTGTTGCTAAGGTGATTAATCTAAGCTTGCTTTGAGAAACGAGAAAGCCTGACCTACATCATCTTATCCTGACAATTAGCCCGCTAACTCAGTAAGCCAGGTACGAGAAATAGGGCCCAGTACTAAACACATCCAATGTCAAATAGCTGCATCCAGGGAATATGACACATGGCTTCAGGAGTCCACAGAGACGACACTCAGTGAACAGCTAATGCAGCTTCACATTTGTTGTTGTTGTTTAACGTTGATGATTGATGTTAATATTGTGGCAAAACATGTTGCTGAAAGTAATCAGTTACTGTGTGGATGGTGTTATTCATTATTATGCCACCAGACTCTTGCCAACCTGTGCTGATCTTGTGGTTTGAAAGGAAGCCAAGCGCTTCTGAATCAACATTGATAGCTGTGTGAATTAAAACAAAAAAAATTGTGAGTTATGGTAATCTCCTGAAATGTTTTTCATTCGACTGTTGATATGTACATGTATAGATGTGAATTTGTGTTGGTGGTTTTGGCAAGTTCAATTATCTTTCTTGTCAACACCTGACAGAATGGCATTAGTGGTTTGATTCATGGCTCGCTACTAATATAATGTGAAGGAATTTAGAGAGTAAAATGCAATAATACAGTGTATTACACTCATGGACTCACCAAAAGTAGTAGAGATTGTAAATACTAAAATTAGTAAGTTATATGTCAAATGACAAATATGGAAGACAGTCAAATGTTTCGGTGTGTCAAACGCTGACTGAAACTCACAGGAAGTAAACACCTGAGGGTTCTCTGACCCTGCCAAAATACAAAAATGTAAAAGGTTTTAACAATGTGACCTGAGTTTTTCCCTTTTCTGTTACTGCAGCATTTCAAAAATCCGTTCCAATTTTCCATCAAATGTTCTCACATCAAATGCTTACATTTAACAAGGTTAAAAGACCTCCACCCCTGTGTCACACTCACCACAGTTTCTAAATAAAACCCATCCCAGGAGACCATGAGACTTACTGGGGCAGCTGAAAATGGCCTGTTCTTCAATGAGCATTGTTGTTGAAGGGAGATATTCATAGCTAAAAGAAAGTGCAATGACCCATGACCTTATTTAAATTTCAGTAATTTTATCTGCTTTTCCTGCATACAACTGGCATTACACTAATGTGTCTTACAGTTCAATTAGAGAAATATATTTCACATTTAGTAAAAGGGCAATTCATTTCAACATGTATACACCTTGAACACCATATTTCAGGGACAAATATGTCAGAGCTGTACAGCTGACGGTACATGCTGCAGTTTGCTGCTTTCCTTTCAGCTCAAACAGAGAATATCTAATATTTCTGCGGACACACATGGACTGATGATAATAATGGTTGGTCCAGGTCACAAGAGAGAAAAACATTGTTTATTTTTAATTAATGATTAAACAGCACATGTTAAAATCTTGCTAAAAGACTTTTAGCAAGATTTTTACTTTTAGTAAAAGTTGAAGGGCCAATGTTTTTTTTTTTTTTTTTTTTTATGAAAGTGTGTTTCGTTTCTCTGACAAGAGACATTCGTGTTGCCATAGGTTCTAGTGTCTGCACCGCAGTTCATTCCACTGTATTTCAATAATTAAAAACATTACATAATACCCTAAATCCATTTGAAGATACTGTATATTTGGAGACACCAAGCAGGTTGCAACTTAAATCAAAAAACTCCTTTACAGGATAACATCACAAGGATGATCTGGTTCATCCAATGCAATTTTTGTCCATGTGTGATTAAAAAAATCTGTTTTTTTTAAATGGTTGCTTATCATCTTCGCAATGTAAATTTAACCAAATTTGTTTCACTGAGCGTTGGCCCCCTGTGGTGAGAGCTTGATGATATTCAAGAGCAGTGAATTCATCGCACGTTTACATTGTGGGCAAGTAGGTTACACCTGGTATGCCCTCAATACATATTGCCACATGAAAAATACATGTATTGAAATACATTTGCATTAACCTCAATGAGAAGCCTATAAGAAATGATATATTATGCATGCACGTTATTTCTATCAGCTTCTCTTCGTCTTATCCGCAGAAAGGATTCGGTGTGTGTCTTGTATCTTCAAGGGTCTCAATGGGACAAGAAAGGCTATTACTGCTATTATACATTGATGTTCTACAACACCTAGGGTAATAGAAAACACAGAGGGTGGTGAAAGGTTGGGTAAGTGGGTGTGGAGAGACCGAAAAAATGAAGGACAATCTGGAAGGTACAGAAGAGGAAGTCAAAAGCCGCAGGCGTCATACAGAGAGCACAGATGCTTGTCGGCATTAGAAATACATTTCTGATCCTCCCTGTCGTTCCTGTAGAACAGGACTCACTTTGCTTACTGATTTTAATGCATGTTCACAAAAGGGAATAACTAAAAATCTGACCTGACTAAAGTCATAATTATTATAATATATTTTTTCTGGAAAGTTGTCGAAATAAGAAGGGATGTTCAACAACTGCACAAAGATGTATCAGCAGAGTATTTTAGAATGAAGTAGTAGTGAATGAGAATAGACCGGTTCTTTTTTTTAAATGTTATAATTACTTATGGATTGTGCACAGTATAGCGTTCATGTGGCTGGGATAGTTATGTAGTTTCAACTTCTCTGTCTACTTTTAGTAATGCCCCAAAGTTTCGATATATGTAGAACTTACAGAGACTGCTTGAACAATCAATATAGTTATTTTCATAGAGAAGGTCCTGTCATCAAAATAATCAGGGCACGACTTATAACAGAGAAAACAAGTGAAACAGTAAAAATGTTGTCTTTCTACAATCAAAACAGTCTTGGAACTATCTTAAAATGCATCGTTAATTCTAGCCAGACCTCAGTCATCTGGACAAATGTGTGCGCCTCTCCTCTTCAGAAGGGATAATAATCGAGCACTGACACTACGATGTTCTAATAGTACAATGCCAAATAAACTCAGAGGAACCTCTTTTTATTTCTCTGCTGAGAAGCAGGAGATGAACATGAATGCATTTGAGAAAGTCAATACCGTAGTCATTCACAGCAAACGCATTGCGAATATTCCAACGTTTTTGCAACGTTGTTGCCGTGAACGCAACTTTAACAGCCCCCGCTGCGAGACATAAGCGTCGCAAATATACTGTATGTGTAGATTACCATATAACTAGGAGTTTGAATATGTGTATGGGCGGATTAGTATGTATTTATTATTCATAATCAGAAATTCTATCAATTGAAGCAGTGAAAATAAATTGTGTGTGATTCTCTGTATTCTCATCACGATCACCTTAATGATGTTCTACAATAATGATATGTATGGTGTACTAATCACGCTGTCATATAATTATGAGTGCTTTCAACACATCCATAAGTTTCTTAAGCGCTAAATAAACTTAAGAACAGCGCGGCATGCAGCGGGTGATAGTCTATAGGCTCGTTCGAGATGAGCCAGTTCTGCGCAGAATCGATCGGCGGCGATCGGCGCGCAATGCATGCGGTTAGATTTGTGTCCGACTCGCTCCCGACTTGCTCTGACGTCATGCACACGTGGTCAACGATACTCTCACGAGACTAAGCCGACCGTCGATTTCAGAGGCAGGTGCTGCAGTGGCTCTCCCCCGACTGCTTGGCCCAGTGCATGATGGAAAACGCCTGGCTGTCACCACATCAGAGAGCTGATTGGCTCTTAGATCTGACAGCAAACACCACGTGTTGTATAAAATCCTTATTGTATGTGTAGTTGTAATACTTAACACTGGATTATTGACTATTCGTCTCATGTTTGATCTAAAAACACATCTTGTGTGGTTGTTCATACAAAATCGTATTTATACAACACACATCAAAACTACTAGTAATGTATTTCACAGGCAGACATCAAACGACCAAAGGATGCAGCTACACACTCATTTTTACATAAATATATATTTATAAACACATATAATAAATCCAAACATGATCTGTGAACTACAAGTAAACAAAAGTTCGGAACTAACAGGAAGTACTTTTTTCTGTGACTTCCTGCGTATACACAGCTGACAACTGTCCGACTTGATTACAGTTTTTTGTCAACGCCTCCTGCTGCAGCCGCCTGCTCTCGTCTGGATTCCAGGCGAGGCGCAGCTCTAACGAACGAGCCTTATGTCTGTGAGACGGCCGATCGGCTGCGCCTGTGGTGATCAATGTCCGCGGCTCGAGAAGCTCTCTAAATAAATGATTCCTTGCCGGCAGAATCTATTGCGCCGCGTACAGGAAGTCATGAGGATGTGAGAATGGATCTTGGCGATCTGAAAGAACTCTCTCCCTATAAAACTAATATAACTAATATCGCTCCTTCATCAATGAGGAAGTTAGCTGCCTTTTTTGTCCGGTGGGAGTGGCCAGCTTATTCATTGGATTTCAGTAAGCCTGCCCGGGAGCAGGTTTACATTTTTGGCTGCGTTGCTATGGTGATTTATCTAAGCTTGCTTCGAGAAACCTCAGTAAGCCAGGTACGAGAAACAGGGCCCAGGTGCTTTAGCCTGAACCCTGACTGCCGACAGGACGCAGGCCTCCTCTCCTAAAGCAATAACATCTAACCCCTATACAAGTCCTATCTCTGACTTCCACGGCCGCCTTGAAAAAACAATCTCGCTTCCCAACGGATGTCGAGGCTCCAACCATGAATGCAACCTCCGCTCTGTCTTTGTGACCAAAACTCTCTCGCAACACTTGCAGTCAGTGACGCCTGTTTTTAATTCCTCAATCAAGTGTAAAAGCAGAAAAGATCACTTTATGTGTCTTGAGGTGAGCTTCGCTTTCACGTTTGCTAAAGTAAATGTTAACTGGAAAAATCAATAATCCAATCTGCAATGTCTGTTAGCCTTTCACTGATGGACAGCCAGCAGCAGCCTTACATCATTTTTTTTTTTTTTCTAAAGCCACTGAAATACTCGGTGATTGTAAGAGAGAATGTAAATAGAGCAATAATAGCTTTATTTGCTAACCTCACAAAAAGAGAGAGGTGTGGATTGAAGAAAACTCTCACACACACACACACACACACACACACACACACACGCACACAAACCGCAGGAGACAGCGCCAGAAAAGACACACCTAGGTGACAGAATATCTTCACGCTTTTGAAAACAATTTCTAGGTATTAAAATCATAAAATCATAACAAGGTAACTTAATGTCAAACAAATATTAAAGCAAAAAGCTTTGTGTGGTATTTGTGTGAAGTTCCGTGTTCAGAGACTGATCTGTAGATTGTCGTGACTGACAGGGAATACACTTCACAGCCTTATTGGTTGAGTTTTACAGCTCTGACTTGTGGCACCGAGTCAATTAACATAAACATGCATAATGACGGATTTGCAGGAAGTATTTGTTACTTAGTTTGACAGTATTAAGCAAATTTCAAAAGGAAAACCATAAATTAGTAATTCAGCAGTGACTTTGAAAGCAATAGAAACATTATAAATGATTTATTAGTCATTGCATCTACTTTACATGAGAACCCTAACATCTTGCGCATCATACTTATCGTCTGGGCTCGCTAGTACTTGTAAAAAACAACTTTGGGACACCTCTACCACCTTTGGGGTCACCCCTGCTGTAGTCAATACAACTATTCGAGCTCTTTTGATGAGGCAGCAGCGGAAGGAAATGTAATTCAGCTGAATCGTTACTGCCCCCCCCCCCCTTCCACAGTCTCATCAATCAGACGTAATCACTTCCACTTAAACAAGGCTCTCCTTTATATACATTGGCTGGGAGTAAAATAAATGAAAACGATGGCAAGATACTTTATTAAAGGATTGATCAGTTATCAATTGGCCAGGCTAGTTCAGGAAATCCATAAAGCATGAAACTGAGACATAACATGCTGATGTTTAAATTTTATCTTCCTCAATAAGGAGGATGTTATCTCCCTTTGAGACACAAAACGTTCTCTCATTCACAAACAAACTCAATACAATGATGATTCAACTCTGACTCTGCACAATGCATAGGTGGCACAAAATACCCAATAACATTTAACATAATGAATGTAATGATAAAATAATAATATGATGCTCAGGTTCTCTGTTCTCATTATTAGCCAGATGAACATGCAATCTGAATTAGACACATTTAAATCCAGGATCATGTAAAAGTACGGGTCATAAAAGGTCATAACACTCCCACAGTTAAGAAGCTTTCACTTAATCATTGTTGGAGATTGAGAAGTTCCACTGCAGAGAGTCTTTATTTCCTTAATCCCTGATTGTTTAGTTTACAAGGCTTATACATTCTTATTAAGAACTGTTGAGGATAAGGACAGCGAAAAGACTTACGTTACATGATAAATCATCAAGAGCAATCAGTGTCTGAACCACCTTGTACAGAAATTACAATGGGTTGCTGAATGCGCAGTGCACACAATGTGTATGGTAATAATTGTGTAAATCATGGCAGCGGAGAGAATGTTTTACTGCAGGAGAACCCTGAATTTACCGTTAGCATACTATGATGGGTATATGGCACCTCGGTGTCTAACCTTACGTCAAGTTGTCAGTGTTTTGGAGCAGTAGTTTTGGAGAAAGCAACAAGGCAGAGGGATAAGTTGGATGTTGACGTTTTCGACAGGGGAGATGGATGGTTATGGAGAAGGCGCTGCAGGACTGCCCTGGAGAAGTCCTGGCATGAAGTCAACATACATCAGTTTACTGGAGATGATATGGTTGTCATTTGCTGGGCCATTTTTTTCCATTTCTTCATTCCACTGTAACACATGTCACATCTGTTACAATGACATATTTACATTGAACTACCTGTCCCCTGTTTTTCTTTTTATGCATTTATTGCACTATCTGGATTTCATTACTCTGTATGAGAATGATATTTTATTGCATTTAAAAGGGGGCTTGCTTGCCCCTTTGGCTGGACAAAATACACTTTTACATAGTGTTGTCTGACTACTTTAGAAGACAAAAGCTTATCAGAATGGCCACAGTCAAGGATGTGGGGAAAGTCTGGCTCATTGAGGAAAACAAGATGTGATAATCAAGTAAATTTGGGGTAAACCAATGCACCTTTTCAGTCAGTCTCTTGTGGCAACCCTGTCTCCTAAAAATTACGTTCCCCCAGAACTAATACGCATTCCCAATTACGTTTGATCAGAAACGTATCTCCTCCCTGATTATGTTTGTGTTTGACATATTACACATACGTTGATTATACACGTATTTTGGTTTTATTGTTTTTATGTTTGTGTTTGACGTATTATAAATACGTTTATAATCGTGTGTTTGTGTTATTGTTTTCTTGCTTTATTTAAGCATATTTTAATTTTTTAACTCTGCGGAGAAAAAAGAAAAGAGGGGCGGGGTGAGGCCAGTGACGGCGCACAGTGACAGTGAAAACAATGCGATGTGTATAATCAACGTACTGTTACAGTTAAGATCCGCCCGTTTGAATATTTTTTCACGTCAGATTCTGCACTTGATGTGACCACAGAGATCCGAGTGTCTGCTGATGATCGCAGTAGTTTACTGCACTAGATGGAGTTTATCACACACTTTGGGCTGCATTCACAAACAACCCGACTCAGAGAAGCCGGCGCAAAGGAGGCTGTTACCGACGGCCTGACGGCAGCGACCAAGCGGTCTGAAGACCGAGCCCCGGTGCAAGCGGTCTGAAGACCGGCCTAACAACGGCGGGCAAACGGTCTTCGGCTCCCGGTGCGGCCGACTCTCTCCGTGACGGCCGGCCGTCACTGTGCGCCGTCACTGGCCTCACCGCCCCCCTTTTCTTTTTTCTCCGCAGAGTTAAAAAATTAAAATATGCTTAAATAAAGCAAGTAAACAATAACACAAACACACGATTATAAACGTATTTGTAATACGTCAAACACAAACATAAAAACAATAAAACCAAAATACGTGTATAATCAACATACGTGTATAATCAACGTATGTGTAATACGTCAAACACAAACATAATCAGGGAGGAGATACGTTTCTGATCAAACGTAATTGGGAATGCGTATTCACTTTTATACAAAAAAGTGACACAAATACCAGTGAAAAGAATAACAAAAGAGAGCTTTTTGAGAAAGAAGTTAAAACCCAGCTTACATTCTCACCTCCACACACCTGGCCGATTGCGGCGGAAAGTGGGTGTGGATGTCAGACTGTCGGTAAACAGAAATTGTCCAGCACAGCCTCCGCAACTTGACCGTCGAAAAGGTGTCGGGGAAGAAAAGGTTTTGATTGAATGCACTGGTCCCTCATATATCCTATCCAGTTTATTCCAACTGTTGAAATATAAACCGATGGCAATAACTACTGCTACTACTGTTATTTCTAGCGCAAAGTTTTACAAGGAGGCTTTAAAAGAAATGTTCAAAGGCCATAACTAAGCATTATCCAGGACTGGTGGACAATGCTGCGAGAAGAAGGATGACTCAGACCCAACGTGACACCTTGGCAGAACTGTGAAACACATTCAGCAACGGCCTTTTACGTCTACTGTGTAATAAGGAACTTTTCAGGAAGTTTCTTAATCACATATAGCTGTAAAATTGAATAATGCCTTCTGCTGGCTGGCCACAGTATATGTCTTGGACTGAACATGTATAATTAATGACTGATGGCATCGTTGTGAAGCTCTTAGTAAATCTGCTTTCTGTTAGATTTTGTGAGGCGGTTTTATAGTCTTGAGAGGCTGGGAGTGAAATCAAGTTTGGGAATAAAGTTTCTGTATTGCTGATGATAAGACAGCCATTAATACTTGGAGGACATTTTTGCAGCTCAAACAGGATTGGCCAAACTAATTATGCAAATGTTGCGTAATGCTCTGCAGAGGAAATGAGCAAGTCTGACTGGCCAATGAACACATACAATAGCTCGACCTGCGCTTGTAGAACTGGAGTCACAAAACATAATCTTTGATTTCTTTCCTTGCATTTCGCTGTGCATTTGTTTTCCATCATGGCTTTTAAAGCTCCCTTCTCCAAACCTCATCACTTTTTTCACCACACTGTCATCATGTCAGATGGTCGCTGCCAATTAAGCATGATTGAGTAAAGATCCACTGCAGACGAGGATCGTATATAAAAAGTATATAAATTGTTATAGCCTATACCATGCCAATACTTTTTGTATGGAGTGTCAAGTAAAATAACCTTATTGAGAACAAGAACATCATATATCATCTTGTGTGTGTGTGTGTGTGTGTGTGTGTGTGTGTGTGTGTGTGTGTGTGTGTGTGTGTGTATGTGTGTATGTGTGTGTGATAGTTTGAATATTTCTTTAATTGTGGTGCTCATAGTATTTGTTTGTCATTCAGTCAGTCTTTTCAATGCAAAACCCAAATATGATGATGTGCTTTCACAGTCTCTGCTCAGGTACCTCCAATCATCTCTGCACAACCATTAAGTGCATCTCAACCGTCTGAAGCATTATCCCACGACCTCAAGAGATGCTGAACTTTTGACTGGAGCAACAGAGTGTACCGCGTACAGCAAACGCGGGAGAGATCTCAGCATGAATAAGCAATGCTGGCATGCACATGTGATAGAGGGAGAGACGGTACGGGGCAGTCAAAAAGTCAGCCGGCTCGTTAGAGATGAGCTGCGCCTCGCATGCAAAAGTGGACAACAGTCTCCAGCAGCCTTCAAAGAATATACAGGAAGTCACAGACATATTTATATCCTGTTCGGTCCATCTAACTGTGGTTTGCAGAACACCTTCGGATTTACTTGTATTATTGATTATATTATTATATTGTATATTTAAGTGGAAATGTTTTTGTATCTGGCATTGTATTTTGATAATTTGATAATTTGCCTTGTGAAGCTATTTGTAATTGCTGAAGTGTATAAATAACAATATGTGTTTCTAATTGTACAACATGGAGACAAAATAGTGTTAATTACATTCACACAGACAATTTGGGTTTTTAACAAATTGTGGTGTTTGTGGTCAAATGTAAGAGCCAATCAGCTCTAAGATCAGGGAGAGCCAGACCTTTCCCATCATGCCCTGGGTCTTGCAGTTGGTGGACAGCAGCTGCGGCACCTGGCTCTATAAACTGCAGCTGTCGGGATCAAATGTACGAATCTAACCGGCATGCATTGTGCGGAAATCGCCGGTTATCGATTCTGCACAGGATTTGTTCATTCGTTTCATGCTAGGTTGTAAACACAGTATGCCAAATACAAATTTCAGTACATGGAAAATCCAATAATTGCTCTTTTTTTCATTCATTTCCTCAAGCCAGTTTCTCTTCCTCAGCACCTCAGTAGGTTCTAATTTTATTTTTTCCTCCAATCCTTTTAATTGCCTTCCTCTCCACTTCTTCCAGCACACCTCTCTCTCTCTCTCTCTCTCTCTCTCTCTCTCCCTTTGTTTCTCTCTCTCTCTCTCTCTCTCTCTCTCTCTCTGTGTGTTTGTCTGCAGTGGTCAGCTGCAGTGTGATTCATATCTCCCCGATGACTGTGGCCACTCCTCGCCATGTCTGCGTATTAAATCGGTCTTACAAGCTCACATACATGCACAGAAACACACTCAAAACATAACGGAATCAAAACAGAAAGGAGCAAGACAGATGACAGACACACAAACATGGTCTTAGTCATTCGCATATGTCCTTGTGGGCTTTCTTGCCCTTTATCAGAGTCATGTCTTGCTCTGATTAACATTCCAAACTCGCTCTTTATGTTTTGTTTTTTCTTTCCTTTGTGGAAAATGGGCAACCTGAACTCGTCAAGAAGATAGATATGGCGAAGGCACAGGAGAGTGTATCCTTCCACTTGCCAGTTTCCCATTTCTAAATTACAACTCTTGAGGCCTTGCTTGTTGATACAATCACCTCAGTCCCACATGTATTGTTTTACATGTACACCACTTAGTTATATTCATTGTTTTAAAGATGCCACTTGGTCACTCACCATGGATAATGATATTGACTCATTAACTCAGAGATCTATCTGTGCACAGTTAGCATCCACGAACACAAAGGTTATCCTTGGTTGCTTTGTAATGGTTGCTATTCTTCATGCATATTGCTCACCATTGTGCTGTCAATACCAGTACCGCTGGCACTTGAGCAAGAAAGGAAATCCCATGAGAGGATTGATGTATTGGCTCACTTGATTCATCAGAGCTACAAATCAACAATGGCTTGGGCATCTCCATTGTATCCTGGGATTCAAAGGTCTACTGCAAAAGCAAAGCCACAGTAAGTGGGTTAACATTAGCTAGGAGGGAAAACCAATGTCTGTCAGTTCATGCCTAAAATATCACACGTATAAAACATACTGCATAATGTATTTTTGTACATATTGAAATACAAAAGACACTCATGCCAAACAACTTGGCTTTGTTTTTTTTTCCTGCATTAAAGGACTCCCTTCCCTCTCGTCTGCACATAGTGAATATCAATATTTTATGATAAATGTCTTGGCTATTTTCAGCCCATCGGCAGCTAACGTCCAATACCAACAGTGAGTGGCAATGCAGGAAGTCGCTTGCCCTATGTTTGGTGTGGGTCAAAAATAAGTAGAGGTTGGGGTGTTTTGATGTGGCACAAGTACGACTTTAATGCTGGGTACCAGAGTTTGCATCCTGTTACTGACTTGCAATTGCCAATTGCCCTTAGCATTCTTTCTCCAATCTTAATTGGATAATAAGGGTTTTATTTGCCCAACCCAACATTATCATCTAAAACATCTCTTGTGTTGTGCTTGGGCTGTTTGCACATACTGACACAAAAACTGACAAAAATTAAGAAACAAAGTTTGAGCAGTAAGCATCTGGAGAACATCATTGGTTTACAAAATAAATTAGGAGACGCAGGGAATTCCTGCAGAGTGAAAGAGACACAAGCGAACTTGGACATCATCATTCACCTGATGCACACTTGGAGCCCATCTTGTGAATCTAAGTGTCTTGCTATGCCTGGCTTCACACAACAAAACAAAAGATGCCAATCAGAGCCAACCAGTCTCACAAAACTGAGGGTATGAGCTTTCTCAACCTAATTAGTCAAGCTAATTTCTATAATTTTTTTCTCCAATGTGGCTGATAAAATAGAGTCTGATTCTGACCTGTAAGTAAATTAGGCCTATCATTATTACATCATCAAGTTGCACTTGGCACTGATTTCTGTTCATTAAGATAGCTATAACTTTAACCACCTAAAGGTAATGAGGTAGTGAAGTACTGGCACGGTCTCATAAAGCTTCCATGGCTTTGGGAAGCCTGGAAGCTTGCAAAGGTATAGGCCATTGTCTCTGCAGAGAATATACGACTCTGAGATAATAAATCACGCAAGCAAAGAAAAGGTTCTGTGACAGCAATAGTAAGAGCACTATTGTCTGTGCATTTACTCGGTTCTTTTTTGCGTGGCCACAGTTCAGATTTACTCAGGCTTTTAGTGACAGTTACATGGAATATGTCACATCTCTGGAGACAAAGGCATAAATGTGTAAAAAGATCAATACAGGCCAATATATAAATGAAAAGAAATCCTTGAAAGAAACATTTTAAAATGATTATTGATGAGTATGATATCTGTATTCTATAACAGCAAACAAAAACAGGTGGCTTGTTAGAAAACCTGCTAGACCTGAGTAAAGGTCACTGTTACAAAGTGAGTCATGTTCGTCACCTTGTGAAGCAGTATGCACTAAGTGCCCATATACACATCTACGCATGCATGCAAAAGGACCACTCTCTGCTTTTTGTTTTTCACACCAGGTCAGCACAAGCTCCACAGGTCTGAGATATATCACATGGTCACAATGGGCATCATGAATTAATCATGTGTATGCACAGATTTTATTGTTTTTGTGGCATTCATCACTACTTCTTCCCGCTTGTTCTTCGGTAACATCAAACTTTAAAAGTGCTCGAGACCACACATAAGGCAAAATGCGCAAAAGCTAAGTTGCATTTTGTGCTGTGAAATCTTAATGCTGAAAAAAGCAATTTACTTTGTAATATGAAAGGAAAATGTTCTAGAATAATAATGGTAAGCAGCAGTGCGCAACCAAAATCACAATGGCTTATTCAATACAGCTTAATGTGTTGGCAAACCAAGCCTTGAGAAAAGAGAGTGTATTTAGCGATAGAGCGGATTTGTTTGCCAAAAGTGACGAGTGACTCTTCAGCTGTTTGATAACCGAGGTAGATTCTTCAAAACCACTGTGCCATTCTGGAGCCTCAACTGAGATCATCTTCAAGTACTCACCGCGATCGGTTTCCTGGCTCCTGGGACCTTCAAGAGTTAGAAAACTATTCCATTCAATCAATTCATTTTCTGCATCGTACATTATTACCTTTCAACATGAATTCAACCTGTAATCTAGGGGATCTGGGCTATCCCACCTGTCGTGGCTTATGACACCCCTTACTGAGCCTCAGAAGATCCTGCAGAAGGTGGCCCATAACCAGAAACTGATGGCTGGGCCTAGACAAAGCAGGTGGCAAGCTTTTCTTCCACACATGAAATCATGTGCAAATGAATTACGGCCTGCTGTGTTCTGCACAATATTGCAATACAACATGTTGTACCAACCCAACCCACCTGCCATAACCAGAAGACATAGTTTGATTTCATGAGACATGGGGTGCATCTCAATTCTCTAAATTGCATCCCTGTTTTCCTCACGTGCGTCTTTTCCTTGCGTCTTAGTCCCTCCCACCAGGGATGCATGGAGAGACGCGAGGAAACCAAACAAGGAGAGAGGACACGAGGAAATATGTTTTAAGAGACATGAGGCGTCCTTTCCCTCTGAAGCACCACATGAAGCAACGTTGTTTTTTTCTGATGACTGCGGCCAACTGACAGCTGATCACAACTGATCACATCTGATCACAACTGGATCAGCTGCCAGTCGGCTTTAAGTGCTGACGGAGTTTGTGTCTGTATATGATCAGTGTAACAGAGTTGTTTTCTGCTCCGGACAGTTTTTAGTGAATATTTCAATAAAAATGCACTTATGCTGTGTTCACACCAAACGCAACACGATTTTTTGCGCCATTATTTCTGCGTTATACTTGTTGTGGAAGTCCCAAACATGTCGGAACATCAAACGCCCTTGTGTTTGGGTTCATAACACCATCCGTAGCTGCACACAGCTCGGTGAATTTCACCGACTCCTCCAGGAACTGCGCCTGGCTTATCTCCGTAAAGCGGATACTGCTTCCGCCATCCACCACGGAAATAACCACGAGTTCTGCTTTATACTTGTTGTGTAAATTCCACATACGTCGGAACCAACTCCATTGTGTCTGGGTTCATAATATTATCCATAGTCCCACAACAGCGTCAGAATGACGGCCGCTACCAGCGCTACTTCAGGCGGAGCACTGACGGCGGAAAATGCACGTCATTGCAACCTGTCGCGTCTGTGCATTGACTTTGCATGTAATCTACTCGTGCGAATAATTTGCGCCGCGTTTGGTGTGAACACAGCATTAGAATATTGATAAAAAGTCGTCTGTTACCTGTTTAACAAACTGCATTGAGTATTTATATACAGTGTGGTATTTATACTGTGATGTGTCCTGCTTATACGCGCAGGATCCATTTCTAGCGGCGGAATGCGTCTTATTTATTAATTATTTACGTCGGTATGTTTTGAAATTCTGATTATGACATCATTATAAACTAACCCACAGTATAATTATGGTTTCTCTTTATTACATGTTGTAAAAAGTGTTTCCGCTCTCTCTGATTTTAATTATATACATAAAAGTTATTGAGGGAAACAACAGATAAATTCCTTTTATAAATGAAGAAAGTTGTTTGTGGTCTTTTTGTTGTTCAGACCCATAATTAACATATATTTTAACCAGATGGAGAATAAGAATCTAACATATAACTCGCTGTCCTGGCTCCTCAATGGTGGAATGAGCTCCCCATTGACATAAGGACAGCAGAAAGCCTCCACAAGTCTACATTTTCCGTCGCAAACTAAAAACACATTTTTTTCGACTACACCTTGAATAAGGAAGGTAGCACCGTAGTAGCACTTAAACGGCACTTACTAATAGCACTTTGTGATTTAACTTTATTGAAGAACTTTCGTGATTCTTGTTGTTCTGAGTTTGTACTCATGGTTGAATGCATTTATTGCAAGTCGCTTTGGATAAAAGCGTCAGCTAAATGCAATGTAATTTGATTTTTTCATTTATTCCTTTGAGAGTGTCATTAAAATGGGAAAAAGTGGATGACATGTTGAAGAGTCTATTGCCTTCTGTTACGAAGAGTCTTATATTCTTCGTTCGGACTGACTCCGAGATGATCTGTGCTGTAGTGGATAGTCTTGCTTGTCCAGGTGTGCTCAGAGGTTGATGCGGCACTGTAGCAAGATGCATCTGCAAAATAATATAAATATGTAGTTATTCATTAATATACAATCAATTTAAAATGGGCATGATCACAGGCTATAGATTTTGAAATACCTTGAATGTGAAATAAATTGAAGCTATCAACTAAATTAAATTGACTTTGAAGATTGGATTGGTATTCCCCATTGTCCTCAGCTGTTGCTAGTTGACCTTGGGGTTTTCTGTCTGATGCTGACAGGATGTTTAATGGCTGTGGTCCAGAGAGACATCAGACTGCATTCCTGACTTTCCAATGCACTCATCCATGTCTGTTGTTCTGACACTTTCTTCTGTCCAAGTTTAACGTTCATTGTCAAATGTCAGTGGCTTGTTGGTTTGTGGTTTGCACAGGGCACTGAAGTCTAATGCCCTTGTATGGGTTGATAAGGGTGTTTCCCTATATTCAAATGCAATGGATTAACATACTCAGGTGGGGAAGAGAAGACTTGGCAGTCAGTGTATGTTTCATGAATCACATTTTTTGTTATTATTTTACTCATAACGTGAAAAAGATAAAGAGAAAATGAAGAAAGCATTCATGTATAAAAATACATAATACAATATTTACAATATTTACACAGTGGAGAATGAAGCCCTTCTGGATCCTTATGGAATTAAAATAATGTATCTGCTTCCATCTTTGACTGTTTGGCTGAGGGAACGAACAGGGTTGATGGAGAATTGGGTCTCCAACTGGCATGAGCTTTGTAGGCATACAACACTAATCTTGGCCATTTCCTCTTTTCAACAAAACTAAAGAAAAGAAAAGAAAAAGCTCTAACATTCTGCAGTCAGGAACAGACAATTGTGAGCCAAAAGCCAATGAACAAACCTTTCGCCATCATAAGCATGATTTTAGAAAGTTAGTTTAATGTTGACCACCTTTTCTTTAATGAGACTTCCTTCAAAGGGTTAAACAACAATATATCTTGATGTAAAATAGAAGTGAAGCCTGCATTTCAAAGAGGAAAAACTTCAGTGGCAGTGCCATTCAACATGAGCCTTGTTTTATTTTCTCTGTGCCGAATTCTGTGCTTGAAGGCTTTAATAAAGGAAGCTGACACAATAGATGCTCTGCCAGATCTACCTGCAACGAGAAAACTGTCCTTTCACAGCAATTAGGCTTGATCTTTGTCGTGTCTCTGCCAAGATTTTTTTTTTATGTGAACATTTGTCACAACACAGTGAAAAAAGGGTGCAGCAAACCCAGTAAATCAAAAGCATGTAATGAAACAAATTAATACCGCAGAATGCTTTAATTACCGTCCACTGCTCTCAGCACAATGATGCATCAAACCAAGCTGTAGTAAAACGCTTATTTTGTTATGTTTTCCTTGTTGCAGTACGGTGATGGCTTTGATACATTTGCTGCCTGTTTTGGCCTACTTATGAATTCAAACATCCATCCTAACAAAAAACAAAGTTTCTCAAAAGTGTACTTTTTTTTTTTTAATGGTAAAAATAAATAAATAATTGTGCTGCCTCTCACTTTGTCATTTATTGAAATGTTATGCTTTAACTTTCTTTATTGATGAATTAGCCAGTTAATTAGTAACGACTGGCGGGATATGAAAATACAATTACCCCACGAGCATGCTGAACTGGCCATCTGGAACAGCAGGAGTTTTCCCTCTTGGCCAGTTGACCCGCTGGGCCAGCAGTTTGTCAAGCAACATCAATATAAGATTTTGAACAAGTCACAGTTGATTATGATTACTTGCCCTGATTAGATTGGCCAGGTGGCCAATTCCTGGTATCCTAAAATAGGTTAAATACACAAGTTCATCTTTTTCCACTAGTCAATTTAATTTTTGTCCAGGTAAGTTTCCTCTACAGCGGGTTCCCACTGTAAATAGTAGAATTATGATGAGAAAACATCTACGCTTTCCTACACTGATCAAATATGGTTACACTCCATGCAAGGTAAGCAAGCAAAATTGTGATAAGAAAGAAAGTGGGATTTGTCTTAATAAAAAAAGCAATTTTCTATGGATTCACTGATGAAAACTATGATAGGAATATGTTGAAAAATTCAAGGCAGGCGGATGAGCTTGGTGACCTTGCCTAAAGGCGTCAACAACAACAACAAGCAGAGTGGAAAAGAAGGAAAAACTGCCTCCATGTGATGTTCATGATCCGTCAAGGAGATAAGAGTGATGAAAATGTTTAGTTTTAATTGTTTCCAATTTGTATCACTGTTTCCCCGACCAAAAAACGTAACACATCTTCACACTGATGCAATTATTGCTCTTCTCATTAGCTTTAACCCTTTAAAAGCAGCCGTTTAATGGTTTAATGAGCCAAGAGTTCAGGACCCTTCTGGAAGAAACATGTCTGGGAGGCTAAAAAAAACAAAACACTGAATATCACATAATATACAGTGTTTCAAATATGGTGTCAAGGGAGGAAGATATTACATTAAAGGGTAGACGTTTGCAAGCTTAAAGTTATTTCAGAAAACCATTAATGCAACATCTAAAACTTTTACAAGTATTAATAGGCCTAATAATCTTACTGAACCACCAATTTATTTGAATTGAGCAGACGACATGGGGTTCGGAGTATTTGTTGAAAGCACAAAAGGTAAACGCTATTAGATCTCTAAATTTGGGGGAAATTTCAATTTTTTACTTCTTCTCTGTCCAAATATGAATTAACTCAAATTAATTAAACTTGATTGAACATTTATGGGGCAATGTGCTACATACTATTCCAATTAAATTATAATGTCATGTTCGGGTTAAAACGGGTAATCAAAAATAAATTTAAAATTAAAAAATTATATCAACTAATCATATACGGTATTTTCAAGGAGGCAGGCAGGTCAATAGATAAATGAATTTGCAAGGGGAAAGGCTTGTTAATAGAGACATCTATTTAGAATTAATACATGCCATGAGTTATTTAATTCCACCTAACATCTTTGTGTAGTCTAAAGTAGGGCACACCGGCTATGCCTCGGGAGGTTTGGACATAAATCATTACATTACAAATTAAAGGAAGCGAAGAGGAGACAGGTGCTCAGTGCAGCACAGAACATAGCAAACACAGCACTGGTCAGGAGCAGATAAAGGACAGCAGCAGCTGCACAGTCACATGCAGATACACTAGATACATATAATTAACACATATAGGTAAAGGGATCACAACATCATAATCCGTCTTAATGTATCCAAAACCGATGAGAGTGGGGAAGTAACCCAGTAAAGTAGGTGAAACCTAAAAAACACGCACAAGGACACTGGAGCCATTTGTGACGCTCCCACCTTCACAGGTAATTTCAGATCTCTTGGTGACGTTTGTGTTGATGTTGGCCTAGATATGTAGAGCCACATCTCTTTCAGAGTGAGACTGGTGTCATCTTTAATTCAGTTAGTCACTCACACTTGGATAATGGAGAACCCAGGAGACATGAATGAAAGTGCCAGTTGATATGACCAATGTGAACGTTAAGGGACAAATGTGGTTCAGTTGCATTGTTGAATTCAGCAAACTTCCCAATCACTAACTATGAAGAGTGGAGATCCAGACGCCTTCAGTTCACATTCTCAGATTCTGACACAACGCTGACATTTCATTAACGTTTAAGTTGATGTTGTGGCAAACTGGTCAGCAAACAGCTGCTAATTTACACATCTAGCAGGTACGGAGCGGCACACGCTTTCATCTGTATATAGTCATGTTTCTGGCCACCATGACAAGCTTGAATTATGCACGCAGGAAGAGACTCGCTGTCTGTATTTGTTCTTCAAGTGCACGTTGGCACCAGTTTGTGCTAACGACTGCAAAATTGATTGATAGCAGAGAGAAACTGCATTAAAATTGACATCAGCAGAATGAATGTGCAGAGCCAGTATAACAGGTGGTGGCCGGGCCCATGAGAGCAATGTACGCTCTCTGCTTACCACACGTATCTATTGAAATATAAGGATGATTTTGTATGCAAGACTAGAAGTGATTACTAATTTATGTGTCTTTTTAAACAGCTTTATTGTATTGTTACTTTTAATTGCTTTATTTATGTGTTATTTATCCTTGACGTCCATTTGCAATGACTTTATAGACCAGTAGGCTGCAAACTTAACTTGTAAGTCACTGGATTTTTTAGTTTGGACGTGACATTTTACACTAAAAAAGTGAAAATGCAAGTTGTGCAAAAGCAGTTTTTTTTTTATGTTTTTTATTTGATAAACTCGTATAGCTATACAGTGCAGTAAATACATAAATGCTTTTAGAGGAAAAATACACACACAGTCCCCTTTACACATATTGCAAAAGCTGAGACGATATATAATTTGTCATTGACAATGCAATAAAACATTCCACCAAAACAAATATTGGAAGGAACTAGAATAGAGAGCTGGTGTGACCTGAAATACCATAAATTAGCATTATGCCGATATGATAATGAGGAATGGAAAGGAACTTGGACTCGCCATCCATACCAGGTTTAAAGCAAGGGTACCATGATGGCCGGGAAAGACATCAGTGTGTATATGAATAAAACATAGAGTCATAACAAGAGAGTAAAACTTTGCTCCTTAAAACAAGAATTTACAAGACAGAGTGCTTCCTTCTGCCCTTAGTTTTCAAGGACCTGGAAAGTTCAACCCTTCCGGTTGCGATTTTTTTGTGACTCTCTGTCAGTCATGCTCTTACTAACTTTCTTTTCAAGAACTTCTACTTATTGTTTTACTATTGTATTACGTGAGGGAAGAGGTAATACAGATAACTGGCATGTTTAATTTCTTGATGAGATAAAGCACTTCACACCTGAGGAAGTGTGAGTCACTGTACTGCTTGGGGAGAGGAGAGGGAAGGAGGGCAGTCAGAAAAGAAGGACAAAGAGGGTTTGGAAGGAGAGACAAGAAGATGAGACAAGAAGGGAGGAGATAAGAAGCTGAGTTAGTATTTAGGCTTCAGACATTGGCAGGAAGCCATACAATGTAATTTAGCGTATAAATGTGATGGCATTGATCAATTTTTCAAAGTTTGTGTGCCTGAAGAACTTGGAACAAGAATAAAGACAAATTTCTTCTCAGTGGGTGTATGCATGTCAGAGTGAGTGAGCTATTTACAGACAGCCTTCTTAAGTGGCTTGTTACCTTGACATCTTGAGCTTGTTGTCATGACACGGTTAATGATTTTTACTAAATGTATGTTGAAATATGAGCACAAGATGTGAACGAAAACTGGCAGTAAAAATGTTAAGTGGGGCAGTTGGGGCTCACAGGGTTATCCTTTGATCAAAACCTTGACGTTTGATTCCCGGCTCCTCCTGGCCGGATGTCGGAGGTTCTTTGAACGAGGCTCTGTACCCCAAGTTGCCGTACCCCAAGTTGCTGCCTGGGCAATTCACTGCGGCCAACTGCACCTAATGTGAAGGATTGGTGAAATGTAGAGGTTGAATTTCATATATGTGTAATGATAAGAAAATACGAGACAGGTGTTTGTAGCTAAAATGCTTGATGTGTGTGATTTCAAAGCTTAGATAGTATGCAGGGGACAGATGGAGGTCTTCACTAATTACTTCAAAAGTCATCACAGTGACAGATGTCCTGTCAGAGAGAGAGAGTACTTTGGCTCATACCTGGATCAATAATATAAAAAACAAAGGGTTATGGTAGTTCTTAAAATAGAGTCTTACAGATCTTTAGGACTTTAAGTTTGCAATGTTATAACTTTTACAGTATAGTAAGGGTGCCATCTAACTCTATTTGTACACTTGTTATTATTTCCTTGTTCCTCAAGGGAGCAGAGGAGTCAAGTGGAGTGATAAAAGGCCCAGCCCCTCAGTGTTGAGCAGAGGCACTGAGTAATGCCGTAAGTAGCTGTCAAAAAGGCCTCTGAGAATTTGCTGGCAGAGACAGGGTTAAAGACACTGCTCAAGGACAAGGATTTAGATGAATGCTTGTCGACATCAAATGAAAAGATTCAATTAGATGAATAAAGTCAACACCAGGTCCCCTGGTAACAGGTTGTACAAGGAAGTTACAAATATCATGGATCATAAGCATAATCAAGAGCACCAGTTCAACACCACGGAGGTCTCGTCTCGGGTGTTCGCAGAGGAAAAGCATCTCACTGTCAGAGAACTCTTTGAAGTAAATATGGCATTATTATAAGATGCTGGAGAGGATTTGAGATCAGTTCTGTGGACCATTTGTGATACCATGTGGTACCATTGCTCCACCACATTAAATGACAGAAGGATTTACATACATGGATTATTCATTATGTCTTTAGCAGCCAAAACCCACATATCAAAGTCCCAAATCAAACTGTATTAAACCCAAATGGCCTATTGATTTTCCATGACCTGATAACCTTCATTGTTTAATTTCCTCAGCATGCTGCAGCAAGTTTTGAGTTAAAGTCCAGAAAATAGCAATGAGAAATGGCAGGGGATTTGTCTAAAGAAATAAATGAGAAAGAGAGAGTTTAAGGGAAAAGGACATTTAGGAATGACTTCATTTAGCTGTTAGCCTGCTGCTAACACTGTTGGTGCTCTTTCCCAACTGACGTGTCAGCCTGTAATTTCAGCTCCCATTAACAAAATAACCTGAATTCGTTAGAGGCACTTCATTTTGCAATTGTTGGCCCTTTCTGGCAGGAAGATTTGGTGTCAGTACTAATAGTAACAGCAATAGTAGTGTAAAGAGAAACAAAGTAGGTCCATGCCTAGTGAGTGGGTTGTGGTGGATGAAAGGTTCAAACTCAACACGGACACCTGAGTCCTTTTCTCTGCCATGCTACACACATCCGGGTGTAAATTGCCACTTTGGCTTTCCCACTTGCTGGGCTCTCTAAACATGCTGGGCTAGATTGTCCATCAGGAAAATAATTCCCCCAATTCTCCCAAAAATATTATCTCAGACTCTAATCATTTGGTCCATCTGTATCAAATTTATCAGCAAATGTGGACTGCTCTGAGTTTTGGAAAGGAAGCTTCCTGCTGTTAAATTGGGAATGAGCAAAGGAGCCAAATGAGTGCTGTTGTAGTTACATAAGCTCATTACACGCTCTCTCTCTCTCTCTCTCTCTCTCTCTCTCTCTCTCTCTCTCTCTCTCTCTCTCTCTCTCTCTCTCTCTCTCTCTCTCTGTTTCTCTCTCTCTCTCACCCACACAGGGACAAAGCCATGTTGCATTTTGCTGCCTGCAGTCTGTCATTAACCTTGACTGTATTTCCACTGTGACCCCACTCCTGCCTCTCCCTCTCTCAGGCTGGACCAGGATAGGTTAAATATCAATACACAGGACTGTGCCAGCATTTTATAGTTGTCTACGTTATTGTTCTGTGAATCCAGGTTAAATGTGTGGTTTCCTATCATTTATGAATAGCTTTACATATCATAAAGGCACCAGTCTGCTGCTGCCTCTCACTGGGCTTAAGCACATTTCAATAGGAAACCGATTAGACCATGATTTATCTCCCTTTCTAATAGGAAGCTCACATGATAGTCGACCATGTTTCTCCATGTTCAATCAATTTAAATGAGTGCAACCATTTGTTGGACGAAATAAAGCCAATTAAAGCTTATGGAAAGCATGCCTTGCAACCCTGTAAGCTTCTTGTTTTCAGAGGAAGATTTATTTTGGTGTTGGAAAGCTAAATGATTGCCCCCGACAGGTCTGTGTTTAAGCCCAGTGGAAAAACCGCAGCAAGGTAATGAGCCTATTATTTAAATATCAAGTGACACTTCACTGTAAAATTGCACTGCTATAAATAAGTTGTTTGAATCCTTGTACTGTCTGAGAATACGTCAGGGTTGTTAACTTTCTCTGTCTTTTCTTAAACTACAATTTCAGCAACGGTATGTGTAGCTACTCAAACAACAACCTGATATGCTCATTTGGTGTATTTGAACAAGAGCTCAATTTTAAACAAGTCACTGTAAGAGCTTACACTTGAAAAAACAAATGAGGATCGATATACAAAGAAGAAATCATTGAGCTGAACTGCAACAAATCTGAATCAATCATGAATTATTTGAACAAACATCACCAATGCTGCAGTTTTTTGGTTTTGCAGGAGGTTTGACAACTTGAGAACTTGAGTAAATCACCGTGCCATTTCCCTTATGCAAACATACTGAATCAAATACGATTAATGTGAAATGCACTTCCAACTGCCATGACTGCAACCTGTGTGCATCACTGCCATTGATAGCGTGCTCTAAATTAGGTGTGATTTCAAATTAAGAGCACTGGATGAACTTGCGGGAGTGTTATGCGGGAGTGAGAAAATATCTGTTCAAAGCATCTGTACATTTTTACATTACACACTTATTACATGTGCCTTTACAGATGGACATCTTGTATGTTTCTATATGTATTATAATACAAACAGTATGAGTTAAAAGTGTTTTCTTCTCTTCAGTAAACTTACAACTACTGATTTCAATCCGGAGTTGAACAAGCTATTCTTCCTAGATCCAATTTCATTTTGAAATTACTCCAACAAATGTATGTTTGAGAGACAAAATCAAACAGATGCTAGTTAAAGCTGCACTGGCAGCTACAGAGCAGTCAGCCAACGGGAAGCTGCAGATTTGCTTGTGTCATTTTTCACTTGACTGCATTCCACTGCACCGTGGACTGCCAAAGTAATAATAATCATAACAAAAATTGAAAGTGAGACTATTCTTGAGGCATACTTCCCAATTATGATATATTGAACCTCACTAAATGCATACAGAGCAAATACAAAGATGTGTTAAATGAGATTAAGCACCAGACTCAAATGTTGATTATTACATTGCTTAAGTCACCATGGATATGCAAAGCAATGCTTTCAAGTGTAACTCTACGATCTGACACTTTAACATTGAGGTCATGGATTTTGTCAAGTACTTCTCAGTAGTCCCACTGATTTGGATTTTTATTTAGTTTTTGCCTTTAGGTGAAATGCTGATGAAACAAGTTCCAACCAAGTGATCTGAAAAGAGATTATTGATCATGGCAGGCTTCACAAATGCTAAATAAAAATGGGGGATACTCATAGCTGTAAGCTGAATCAAATTCAGACTCTTAATGTTGAGACTGATTAGTAAAATAAGGTAAATTGTTTTAGGCATTCTACATCAGGTGCACCAGACCTATTCAGTTTGAGAATCACTCTAACAAATGCACGTGTTACAGAGATGTAATCTGATAAAAATGTGTACATGTATTCCTTTATTGTTGTGGATTTCATCTTTTAAAATGTTACTGTGTGTGCATTTGAGCCTGTATGTGTTTGAACCAACATTTAAGTTAACCAATGAGGCGGGTGAGAGAGCAGAGCAAGAGGACGTGTCAACTGTCAAGTGGTTGTCAGGTTATGTAAATGCGGGGCGAAGGCAGGGACACAGCGAGGACACCACGCTCAGGGAGCTGGAAAAAAATATGCGTCACCGTTCAAAATCAATCTCCATCGATCCTCCGCAGCGACATGATCTTCCAATAGCCACTCACTGTCAAAGATACAACGCCACTCGCTTTCACACACCCGCCACAAATAAACACAACTCAGTAGGCACAGATTTAAAAAAAAAAATACATACATGTTTATTTTACAAGAAGGGCACAATTTTTTTGTACAAACTGTAAACTAAATACTGTAATTATTCGGACGGTTATAATCTTTGACATCACGTTCATGAATGAACACCAGAAATATGTAAATAAATAAATATATAAATAGTCAGTGACTGCTGCATCTTACTGTAAATTATAATCCCACACTGGAGAAAACATACAGCATGTAAGTTTGCTACACACATTAAGGATTTCTTGAAGATAAAAAAGCACTTGTGTTCATCACGACTACATTTTGAACATCATTGTACAATACTCTATCCCTGCACTCCCCAACCCTAAATACTGCAATTTAATTTTGTACATGAAGCTTTGTCACTGAATCAATGTCGAGGTAGGGACTCCGTCACTATCCAGACAGTTTAAGTGAGCTGAAACATCATTACCACACCCACAAAAGGCCTGGGAGTGTTGTTCGGCTCTACGTCTGCCGCGTCCCCTGTTCTACCATCCTACGGAGAAGATGGATTCTGCACTGTCAGATTTGCTTAAGTTGTCATATGTCATGTAAGTACACTGATTGCGAGACTGTGTACTGTCACCACAGCTCCCCAAAGCAACATGTAGGACAGCCTGGAGGAATAGCTCTGGATCAAACAAAACATATCGCTTGTGGGACTGTTGCCTGACATCGCCCTTCTCCAAAATCAAAGCAGTGGCATCTGGAAAGATGACTCACTGAGTTGACAAGGTGAGGGAGGGGGAAGGGAGAGGGGTTCACATGGAGCCGAAACACAGCAGAGATCATTTCAACTCACAGCTGGAGGTATGTTTCTATAAATGTGTACATACAGCATATACAAAAAACATCTGGTAAACCTGTAAATGCCAATGATGTCACAACAAATGGCAGATTAATCTCTATGTCACTAAGAAGACCCCCCACCCCACATATTTCAGCTTATAAAACACTGGTTAAATCACAGCATAAGCTACAGTACAGTCACATTCAGCCAAAAATATGAATTTTGGCAACAGCAATAATAATAATAATAATGTAATAAAACAGCCAGGTGGGACTTTGATTCAGCGATTTACCTCAAACCACAGAAGGGAAACAGTAGGCCATGTCTGTTTAATAAGAAATTCAATCTGTGTTAACATCGGGAACACTCATCAAGTCGACAGAGGCAGCCAAGAGAAAAGAAAAAGAGATGGAGAAAAGGGATGGTGGGGTGGAGGTGGAGGGGGGAAACCAAATCTTCCCCAAGGCAGTTCCCCTCCATGTCCAGGCCTGACAGATTATGTGCAGTTCATGTTTTCTCGCATGTTTGAGCTGGCTTGTGTTGGGAAATAATTAGGGAGTAAATCAAGAAGAACTGATGAAGAGAGAAAAGGGAGAGTCACTGAGCTGATATGGTTGAGAGTTTCTAAAAGGCATAGGAGTAGAGGGGAGCGTTTTAGTATGTGTGTCACTTGAAATAGAATTTGATTACTGATTTTATGAATTCATAATAAAAGATCGCTAATCCAAATTCCGGTTCATAAATGTCTCTTTTAAAGTGATGGACCAGCAGCTAGCAGCAGAGAGGACAGAACAGCAGAGAGGACAATGAGTTGCTTTTGTGTCACAAGCCAAGTCACATATTGAGCTAAAAGCTTTCCCCTCCCTATTTTGCCATCTAGATAGCATTGGATTTTCCAGAGCAGGAAAATCAAATGATTCATTCAAGACCAATTGCTTTCTATTGGATCAGCTCTTCTTTTCTCTGATGTGCAACAGTTTCACGCCTTCATGGACACACTGAGCACACGGTGGACGCTCGACATACAATGTCAGAAAGCATGCGGTTGAGCATTATTTTTCCTCAGCAACATTGGACACAAAAAAAACTGTACTGGCTTCATTAGAGAGCTCATCATTTCTGATAATTATGTGTAGACGTTGCCTTTGCTTAAACTCTGAAAATGCAATGTAATGTAATTCAAAGGATAAAAAAGAACAGTAAATTACATACTGTATATCTTTGACATTATAAATGATGTTAGGTAGAGATAATGAATAGGACACGGGCCTTTTTCCACACTCTCTGAATTCATATTCTTATGTTATTTGTTCTTATGTTTGTTTTTGATTGGGCAAAAATACATAGAACTCAAACTTTAAATTATGTTACTTTTAAAAAAAGAAATAGCACAATTTTCCTCTTAGAAAATAACATAGAGCATTGCTCTATTTGACACACTGAGAGGTTTTTCTGCTTCAGCCTTATTTGGTCTGGAAAGAACAGTAACTTAAGGTGGCTAATAGCTATAGATTAACTGTATAATGGACATTACAGAGTCGCTGATGACTCTAACTGCTACTGCAACACTATGTTTTAGGATGTATCCATTAACACACTGGCTACATTGGCCAATGTTAAGCAAATGTTACATTGTCTCACTAACTGCACCCTTGCATGTAAAACTCCATATTATGAATTATTATCTCAGTGTAAAACATCAGTGCAATCAGTGCATAAGCAAATGTCTGGGAGAGGAGTGGCAATAAAAATCTGTTTGATATCGTGAAGGTAATCCTCACCATAGTGGTTCGTCGTGGACGCCACCCCTGTGAACACAGCGGCTGTCACACTGCATTGCTCTAAATCGCCACTACAGCACAGCACGGCTCCCAGCGTGAGCGATTTACAAAATCAGATACCTGCAAGTTGGCAAAAGGTCACAACGTGTCACTTGCATTACAGCTAAGTAAACTAAACTCTGCTGCTGCCTCCTCTGTCCGAGTGTGGGAGTTTTAGTTTACAGATTTACATTCTTTTTGAATTATGGACTGACAGCATTTGCAAAAAATTATAATAATAAGTACCACTTTAAGTGGGCAGAGTAATGAAATGGAGGGCTGCCAGAGGAGACGGTAAAGAGGAGACAGACAGACAAAGAAAAAACATTACAGGAAGGTATGGTGCAGGTGTAAAGGACCGTGCTGACTGAGCAAACAGTGGGGATGAGGGAAGAGAGAAGAGTTTGACAACGCTAAAAAAATAAGGGCAGCGTGAGGGAGGAAGGGACTTTGCTGACTGAGGAAAGGGGAGCAGGAAAACGGAGAGGAGACTGTAGGGCCTTAGAGAGGGTTTGCTGAAGAGCGACAGAAAGGGGAGACAAAGCTAATGAAAACCGGGAGTAAGGAGAAGAAATGTAGGAAACGTTTAATCTGTCCCAGGAGGACTCAGGATGGTCAGAAAATGATACAAGGAAAGGAAAGGAAAGTAGACAATAGGAGTGACTTTTACTTCTTTGAAGATACTGCGAGGTGTAAAAATTAAATATTCATAAATATATGACTTAGCATACGGTTCTGAACTCCATCATCTGCCCCCCTGCCTGTTTTATATTGAATCAGAATACTGTCACTTTGGTGTCTGAGGTGTTTTGATTTAGCATTAAAAATGTCATTAGAAATGTACTGAAGAGAAATAACTGCAACAGACAACTAAGTATTCTGTACCGGAAATCAATTTACCCACATTGCTCTCTCTTCCATAAAACACATACAAAGCACCTACCGACAAGACATTTTGCTAATAGTTATTACATCTTCCTCCACTGCATATACTGTATTTAAGTCCTTCCAGGATTGTGTCAGTACTGTACAGTATACACATGCAGATGTATACATCTTTGTAAATGTAAGAAAAAAATGTATACATGTGCAAAAAGCTAGTGTTCTGCTTTAATATTCACATTATCAACATTTATCATCAAATGTGTCAATTTCATCAATAAATGCTGAGAGTATTTTGCAGATAGTTATATCCAGGATAAAGTGCCTTTACTTTAAAACATTCTGTAGGTTTTTCCATGTAGATTTGTGTTGACAGTCTTAAGGTCCTATATATCCCACTCAGTGTTTCCCTGTCAGGCGCATTCTTAAAGATAATTGTCTCTTTTGTTACTTTTGCTCTCCTCCTGTGTGAGATTTTCTTCCCTTTGTGTGTACATCCATGCTTCAGTGTACTCCGATCAATTTTTGCCTTCTCTCAACATGGCACGGTTTTATGCTGTCCGTTCTGTGTTATGGGATTGATCTTTTCCAGTGTGACCTCAGTGTCGCTGTCTAAATTCCCAGAGATGGCTGGGGAGAGTTTCTCCAGGGCGTTGTTTACCATTCCCACCTCGATTTCCAATCCGCATCCATCCTTCTTCTGTAACTCCTCCTCCTGACACAGGATGCTGTGGGGGATCACATAGTTGGCTGAATGGTTGCCCTCCTTCGGGATGTGACTCTTGGGCTGATACTGACAGTTGGGGTTTGAGGTGGGGGCGCCCATGTTGTTGTTAATGCTGACGATCTCGATGACATTGTTACCAGGGCAGAGCCGGTGACAGCCCAGGAGGATGGAGAAGGCCTTGCGGAAGTCGGCGTTGAAGGCATAGATGATAGGATTTAGCGAGGAGTTTGCCCAGCCAAACCACACAAACACATCGAAGGTGGTGGAGCTGATGCAGAAGAAGTCCGTGGTCCCGTCTGGCAAGTTCGGCTCGCAGAACGGAACCATACAGTTAAGGATGAAGAAGGGCAACCAGCAGCACACAAACACTCCCATGATGACTGAGAGCGTCTTTAAGACTTTGGTTTCTCGCTTGAAAGACATTTTGAATGAGCTCTCGCTCTCAATGCTCGAACTATTCCCCATGCTGCTGTGGCGGTTTTTGGCACTCTCTGCTGCCCGCTCCAGGGCAGATATTCTCCGTATCTGTTTCTGGGCGATGCGGTAGATCCGGGTGTAGGTGACGATCATGATAGCCACGGGAATGTAAAAGCTGATGAGGGAGGAGGAGATGGCGTAGGTCCTGTTAAGGCTGGAGTCGCAGTTGTCGGGGGGCAGATCGCCGGTGTAAGTTCCATTCAGCTCTGCGTAGCTGGTGGTCTGAGCTTTGTGCCAGTTTAGCTGAACAGGAATGAAAGAGATGAGGAGTGACAGGGTCCACGCCACACTGATCATCAGACATGCCACTTTAGGGGTCATCTTGCGTTCATACCGGAATGGGCTCGAGATGGCCCAGTAACGGTCTACACTAATCACACACAGGTTCAAGATGGAGGCAGTGGAGCACATGATGTCAAACGCCACCCAGACGTTGCAGAACGCGCCAAACGGCCAGAAGCCCACGATCTCAGTCGCCGCCTTCCACGGCATTACCAGGATAGCTACCAGGAGGTCGGAGATGGCCAGCGAGATAACGAAGAAGTTAGTGACCTTCGACCTCAGGTGTCGGAACTTGGTGACGGCTACGCACACAAGCGTGTTGCCTAGCAGCGTGGTGAAGATGAGGAGGAAGAGGAAGCATCCCGTCAGCACACGTTTAGACGAGTCCCGCTCTGGCAGCAGCTGCTTTCCATCTCGAACCGTTGAGAAATTCTGATCCATTGTTTATATTACGCTTCTAATAAAGTGAGATAGGGGGTGGGTGAGGGGGGTGTCAACAGTCACCCCATCACATCCCCAGCCTGCAGCAGCTATGCCTCTCCGGAGGAGTTTTAGACGGACAGCGTAGCTGGTGGAGAGGTCAATTGTCTCGGCACCAGCTCTCCCACAGACTGGGTCATCCATAAGCTCCTTGTCACAACCACCATCTTTGCAGGAGAACTGCTAAAAATATTTCAAAAATATATCTTGACCCCCAAAAATACCTGGTTCATAAATTCCTGCTGCAGCAGACATTCTAGATGGAAGAGGAGGAGGGATATTCCAGCTGTTGTTTGCAGTTATTATTTTTCCGAGCACAGTCGTCATGAAATAGTATAAAGCAGCAGTAAAAATTAAATTAAATTAAAAGTAAAGTCCTTGTTCGTTTTTCTCCTCTCTCTGGATGCCTCAAAGTTCCACACCATATTGTTGGTGAGCTGTTGAGTAAACAGAGGCTTGGCCAATCATTAGCCTTATATACCACCTCATCAATAACTTGTATCGATGGTTTTCGCGCTGCGTTTATTTGATTTGTTTAATGATCTTCTAGGCGTGTCCATGTGATTATATTGGTGCCTGTATAGAAGCTGATCCACCACAGCTACTAGGCGTCGTGTTTTTTTTTAAAATTATTATTATTATTTATTTATTCAATGCAGCTCACATGGCACAGCATTTCCAAAAACGAGCCAAAAAATGTGGCTAAAAACACTGCATTCAAAAGTCTGAACAGTCCATTTTGAGATCAATGAGATACAAATTAAATATCTAATTCATCACATGTAGGAAAGCACATCAATCTCACCGCTCTTTTTGTGCTGACATGTCGCTGTAATCCAGATGCGAGGTCGTTTTTCCCCCTTTGGCTTCAGTTCGCGTGCCCATTTGTGTGGACACAGCAAAACGGCCGCTCAGCTTTCAAAAACATTCAGGAGTTATTTGGGCCACCCACCTTAAGTATCTCTGGCCATGAAATCCCTGGTTTGACGTCTTAACAACAGAGTCGCAGTGTATTTATCGTATGTTCTAAATCTTTAGACAGCGTGCGCTCCGCTCTGTGGATGTGGTCAGCTCGAGGACCCACGTGAAAATAATTGAATCCAAAAAGAAACTCTGTTAATTGAACAGATCAACACAAATAATTCAGTCCCGCCAAAATCCACATCTCTTAGGTTTACATCCAACTTGTATCCTGGAACCACGTGAAGGAGACGGAGCTCTCTGTGCGCACTCCTCCGTGGGAAGTCAGTCACGCTCCCCTGTTGCGCCGGTCCTCAGGTGTTTTATCAGTCCACATGAGTCTCTTTATAGGTACATCCTCTGTTTGGAGAAATTCAGTTGCCCTGTGATGTGTCTGCAGTCTGACTGGCCGGCGGAGAGTGATGGGAATGACTCGGTCTCTCCAAGACCCGTTTTCATGCGCGCTCCTCTCTCGCCGCTCAACTGCAGCCTGCTGCTGTGCGCCACGGTCTTTGCCACAACGGCTCCATATATCCAGGGAGGCTGTGAAGGGTAAAGCCACCCAAATTCACACCATAGAGCACTAATTTCGTTTGCTGAAGAGTTAAGCCACATCATGAGAAAAACCTGTTCGACCTACATATATTTAGGACAAATAAGGATTATTACGGGACAATTACAGAGGGAAAACATTCGCTTACTTTTTTTACCGGGTTGGTGTCATATTTGATATTTCTCACTCATAAATAGGCTACAACACAAACTCACTGTTACGAGTTGTATAGTAACAGCATTGATTGCATCTGCTTGCACTGTATTTCACACGTGACCTCCACTGACAAAAAAAGAAGAAAAAAGCTGGGATAATATCACTGCTGTAAAGTCCCAAAAAGAACAGAAGGGCTAAAAATGAAGGTGTCTTGATGTCCTGAGATGAACTTGTAGCCAGGAGGCATGCACACAGAGGCACAATGAGGCCATCTACTGGATACAAGATTGTGGGAGATTAAGTGAGAGTGGGAGCCGAGAGAGTGAGCTGCAGCGCCATTGCATTAACGTCACCTCAATAAACATGACTGAACAACTCTGAATTAGATTAGAGTCCCATGAGCCACTGCAGCAGGAAGACCCATGGAGTTCGAGAGACAGCAAGTGTTGAGCTATGTGTGTGTGTGTGTGTGTGTGTGTGTGTGTGTGTGTGTGTGTGTGTGTGTGTGTGTGTGTGTGTGTATTACAAAAGCTAATGCTATTATGCCGTTAGCTGCTGCCTGGCAGAAATCCTCAATGGACTCCGTCCTTCTGTTTGTGACTCTTGTTGTGCATGTGTGTCGGACTTTCTGTACGTGTGCACCTATGACTGAGCGTGTGTGTGTGTGTGTGTGTGTGTGTGTGTGTGTGTGTGTGTGTGTGTGTGTGTGTGTGTGAGTAATGCATGTAGACAAGCCAAGTGTAAGAGGCCTGGCAGACACAACGCCCACATTTCCCTGTAGCACAGAGCCAGGGTGTGCGTGCAGCCGACAAAGTTCAAACCAAGACCACGTCACACACAAAAAACACACACACACAGTCACTCACGCACGCACGCATACACAACCAGCCATGCAGGGTAATTTATGTCTGCTCCAAAAAGCAAACAAAATAGAATAAAATGGAATAGAATAGAAATGTCTTTTTGGGATGACTTTTTGCCTCGTACATATATGGGTCAGATGTTTCATTTTGTCCTTCAATCTTCCCAAACATGACTTTATAGTATTTGCTTTCTCTGTGCTTTCCCATGTGGTGGACTATATTAAAAATACCAGAATTAGAAACAAAAGCATACCCTCTAGTTATTAGGTTATTGTGCATCAACATTCACATCGGCGTACGCCTCTTATGATTCATTGAATGTCCTTGATGCATTTGAAATGAGCAGCAATAGTCTTCTGACACACATCTGCTGGTTTAATTCAAATTAATGCAGCAAGTTTGCTAATGAAGCCAGCGTCAAAAAACTTTGTGTAACTTTTCATGATGCTCAGAGAGTGTGTCAGCTCGCCTGCTGACAGGAAGTTAATCAAGTGGCCCCATCAGCTGACCTTCTGTCATTTCTACAGGCAATGAATCGGATGAGATATCCTGAAACTCTCCGGAGAGGTTTCTCACTGTGGGGGTGGGAACATGCCATTCTTTCATTTTAAACCCAGTCCAATTTGTTAACACTACCTCAAGCAAAGAAACCAAATGCCAAACATTTAAAGCTGTCGGGGGGGCTAGAAACTGCAGGGGACAGTTTAAAGTTGAATTGCTGGTCCTCACCACAACTTTCTTCAAAAACTTGACTATTAAATAAGGTTCCAACAACAATGATTTACATGCATATACTTTAATATCAAAGCTATCATAAAGGATGCAGTCGGAAGGGATGTGTGCAGCCAAAATGCATCATTCAGCAGCACACAGATGAGTCTATGACAATTGTTATTCAGACTCTAATTTGTGTTTCTTAAATTATAACAAAGCTTGTTTCGTGTACCATCATATTTAAGGGATGTTCCCGAGTGTGTCTACCAAATGTTAGGTGGCTGCCTTCATTTGAAATTCACATCTGGTGCGGTACATTTACAGCAGTTATTGTAGCAACCACTTAAAATTATAGCTTTTTTCATGACATTTACCAGAGGCAGCCTTCATTACTCATTAGCTGGAGCCTATTTATTTTCTTGCACAATAAGTTGAGCAATTACTTACAAAATTACAAACACAACAGTGAATACCTAGCTTCATGTGATACAGATCTGTTCAGAAGTTGTAATTAAAATTGGCATGTACCTTAAAGTGATCAGGGATGACACAGCAAATGTTTAGAGTCAATGTGAATATCCAATCAGCTGTATCAATATGTGTGTTGCCATAATTTAGTCTTTGAAATTATTGAGACGAAAAGGCATCATCAGGATGGTTGACATCTTTAACTAAAGTCAAGAGAGTAAAACAAGCCAAAACACAATCAGAAGCGACACCCTCTGTCAACAAAGTAGTTAAAAGAAACGTTAATGCCTCCTCTTAGACATGATGTTTGCTGTCAGAACAAATTGCTTTTTAAAGACGCATTGATTTTTCTGTGTCGTACAAGAAATCTGATTTACAGTGAACAACAATAATAAAACATCAGTGGGAATTGATGAGACTTCTATCAAAGTGATCACTGTGAAATGACACCATTGTTCAAGCCTAGTGACAGCTTTAGAATATTCTCTGTAAAATTACCAAATAAAAATATCATTAAAAAACGAGACCGGCCAGACATTAGTGAGACATGTTTAGACGTGATGTATGTGTGTGTGAGAAAAGGGCCAGGGATGAACAGGAGACTAGCCCCTACACATTCATTCTCTCTCTCTCTCTCTCTCTCTGAGAGGTTGTGGAGCGTGGTGGTGGAGAGCGTCGTGAGCGGCGCTAAATGTTTGATGATTTTTACCAAACGTTTCTTCTTTTTTCTTTCGTAGTTCACAGTGTAATTGAGTTGTTGGAGTTTTGTGTGTGTGTGTGTGTGTGTGTGTTTGTGTGTGTATTTTGGGGTGTGTATTGGTGTTTTGCAGACAGAAACTCGTGTTTCTTGTCAGGGATGGCGTCCTCTGAGACGTCGTCCCTGTCTTTGAGGCATGGAGTGCGGGTTCAGCCCGACCCGTGTGTCCCGGTGGAGGCGGTTCTCCTGGCTGTGGGAGACAGTGTGGGTCACGCTAACCTGAGCTACGCTTCCAAGATGAACAGAGGGGTGGTGGTGTTTTTAAAAGAGGAGCGCTACGTGGCGCAGTTAATAGCGAGCGGCGTCTCGCTGAACGGCGTCTACCTGCAGGTTTCCCCGCTGGCAGTGCCCTCCACCCGGGTCACCGTGTCCGGGGTCCCCCCGTTCATTCCCAACCAGGTGCGGGAGCTGCAGCGCTACGGGAAGCTAGCGGGTAGCCTCAGAACTGTTGGGCTGGGCTGCAAGAATGAAAAGCATGTCCAGTCCTTCAGGAGACAGGTGTTTATGTTCCTCACCTGTCCGTCTCAGACGCTGGAGGTCTCGTTCAGGGTGAAACACGGGGAGGGGCACTATGTGGTGTATGCTAGCACGGGTAGCGTGAAGTGTTTTGAGTGTGAGGGTGTGGGGCACAAGCGGGCCGCTTGTCAGCACAGACCAGCTGAAGGGCGTCCCGAGCCGGGGGCCACACCAGCGGAGGAGCAGGGGCCGGCTGAAGGGCACCCTGAACCGGGGGCCACACCGGCGGAGGAGCGGACTAACGCCGGGGCTCCGCTGGGTAGCGAGAAGGCGGAGGTCGCTGCTCCGCAAGGAGGTGAAGCCCCGCCCACTGACCCCGAGGCCCCGCCCACCGGCCCCGGGCAGGTGACCGGCAGGCAGACAGGCAGGTAGAGAGACAGATAGACGGTCAGGTCGTGAAACAGAGGGCGGAGTTGGCCGGAGGAAAAATTATTGAGGGGAACTCAGCTGTTCTGAGTCCAACAGGTGGGAGAAAGAAGGTAGAGAAAGTACGGAAGGCAGGAGCAGAGGAGGGGATGAGGGAATGTGCAGCAGGAAGCAGTAAAGAGCCGACTGCTGAAGCTGACCAGAGTCAGGCTGCTGGTCCAGAGGTCAGTGAGGCCTGTATTGTGGAGGAGGAGATGGAGTACGAGTCTGACTCTGACTCTGTCTACCTCGCAGGCTTACAGTGGAGACCTGTATAGGCTAGAGGAGATCAATAACTTCCTGGACGAAACGTTCGGTAAAGCTGTTAAAGTTTTAGATCATTTCCCTGATGCAGAAAAATTTATAAGGAGTGTATTAGCTATACAGAAGGGGAAATTAGATGATAAGAAACGTTTCCGTCTGAGGAAACATCTGACGGTACTTAGGAAAGCAATGCCGAGGAACAAAGGTTCCAAAAGGTCAAGCCTCAAGTGAGTCTGTGATGGATGTGCTGCACTTAGTTTGTCTGTTACTGTTTGTTGTTTACATCACCGCTCTTTTTCTTTTTTCAATGCACAAGGTGAGGGTTGGTTCGTTAAATATTAACGGTGGGAGGGACCAGGAGAAGAGAGTGTTAACTGCCGAAATGATTAAACAGAAACAACTGGACATAGTGTTCCTGCAGGAAACGCACAGCGACCCACATAATGAAGTAGAATGGGGTTTGTGGTGGAGGGGCCAGTATGTCCTGTCTCATGGGACCAACCGGTCTGCAGGTGTAGCCGTTCTGTTCGCACCTGGGCTAGATGTTGACATCATCTCCTCCACAGAGATAGTAACAGGCAGAGCTCTGTTGGTTAGAGCATCCATACAGAACATTACATATGTTTTCATTAACATCTATGCTCCAAACCAGGGCTCACACAGGATGGACATTTTCCACAAACTCAGGGATGTCCTGCAGCAGTGTGATCAGAACGAGTGTGTAGTGGTCGGGGGGGGGGGACTGGAACTGCACCATATATTCCTTATTGGATAGGACAGGAGAGGAGCCACACCTACAGTCATCTGCCACCTTATCACAGATGATTGCAGAGTCCGGTGTGGTGGACGTATGGAGGGTTAAACATCCCCGGGCTAGGCAGTACACGTGGGTGAAGGTGCTGGATGGGAACATTAGGGCAGCCAGGCTGGACAGGATTTACTTATCTCAGAGTTTTAGTAACCGGTTATTGAACAGTCACATTTATCCTGTTGGATTCACTGACCATCACTTAGTCACTTTAGATGTGCACATCTCACCAACCACCAAGTGCAGCTCTTACTGGCACTTTAACATCAAGGTGCTTCAGGACAGTGATTTCTGTCAAGAGTTTGAGGTTTTCTGGGGGATCTGGAGAGGAAAGAAGTGCGACTTTGAGTCCCTGAGTCAGTGGTGGGACGTAGGAAAGGCACAAATACGTGTCTTTGTACAACAGTTTACGAGTCACTCCACGGGTAAAATCAAAAAGCTCATTGAGGTTTTAGGAAAGGAAATCAGGGATTTGGAGCACAGTCTACTCACGCACACCAGGACAGACACTCACAGGCTTCAACAGAAGAAGCAACATCTAGGTTTTTTTTTACGAGAACGGGCTAAAGGAGCGTTGGTCAGGTCTAGGTTCACCAGTGTGAGGGACATGGATGCTCCTACCTCGTATTTTTTCAATCTAAAGAAGTCTGTCTCTCGGGCCAAGCAAATGGTGTCTCTCCGCCTCCCTGATGGCAAGATGACGACTGACCCGATGGAAATGAGGCAACATGCTGTAAGTTTCTACAGCGCCCTCTTCAGGAAGGAGGACAGCCACAAAGAGAGTGTGGACGAGCTGCTTCAGGACCTTCCTCAGCTGGGCCCCGAGGACAGAGCTGTCCTGGACGCCAACATTTCCCTCGAGGAGCTGACCGCTGCTGTGGGTCAGATGGCTGCTGGTAGAGCTCCTGGACTGGACGGACTGCCTGCAGACTTTTATAAACACTTCTGGAACTGTTTGGGAGCCGACCTATGGGAGGTGCTTCTAGAGCAGGGGTGGGCAAACTTTTGGGCTCAGGGGCCACATTGAATAAAAAAAAATGACAGACGGGCCGGGCCAGTATCAGATGGATGGAGAGTGTTTGTGTGAACCTGTCACGGGAGGACAATGTTGCGGAACCAAATGCAGACCACATGAGAGTATGAGTATCTGGTAAAACAGATTATTGGAGCCAAAGGGAAGGTGGGGAGCCTGTGGTCCGCCACAGGGGGTGCTGGACGGTGGGAGACCCGTGGCTCTACACTGGACGACGGCGAGGCCGGCAGGGGGCGGTGTGAGAATATAACGTAAATGACTACGCTTTTTTGTTCAACTCGCTGGTTAAATCTTCATCAATGTGTTCTACACGCCGAGTCACTGTTTTGCACGATAAACTAAATTTTTCAAATTTGTTTTTGCTCTCTGGACATAAGAGACCTGCTGTTTCTACCATACATTCCTTCAAAAACTCTCCTTCAGAGAAAGGCTTGCTGGCTTTTGCTAATTTGAATGCTAGCAAAAAAACTTGCCTTGGTGCTTGATTCTTGTATAGCAGTTTGGCGGAGAAATTTTTTTTGCTGACTCTTTAAATTGGCTGCCAACCTCTTAGCAGTAGCCGCCCGTTCTGTCGTTGACTGTTGGCTAGCATAGTTAGCATGCTTGGCGGAAAAGTGGCGGCTAATATTGTATTCTTTGAATACTGCAATGGTTTCTTGGCAAATAAGAAATACTGCCTCTGATCGTACTTCGGTGAAAAAATACTTAGCAGTCCACTCCTCATTAAAGACTCTGCACTCACTGTCGACTTGTCTTTTCTTGGGTCCACTCATTGTGACAGAAGGGATCACTGCAGGAGTATGGCAGGAGGCTGACAGACAGAACCCTATATGTCACATGACATGAGCGCGCAGGGTGGCGCAGTTCCGTGGGTCGAATGTGGTTAGTTATGTTAGTTATACTGAGGAAAAATACTCTGCATGCAGCTGTCAGTTCATTTTACAACTATAAAGCTGTTGTAGTACAAACCCTGTCTCCGGCGACAGAAAGTGACTCACATTACCGTAATTCTTCTAAAGTTAACGCTTTACGACATAATTAAAAAGGATTCTGACCGCTAAGAAGTGGAGCTTTTCAGTGGTTTGCGGTATATTACAGTAATAAAAAATTGTCGCCCTTGTCTGTGGGATCAGTGGGGGAGGGGGTGGAATTGACCAGCGCAGCACAGCAAGTGTTGTGTGTCGCTCTAGTTCAGCAGAACACGGCAGGCAGCGGTCCGCACGGTGCGTACAAACTGTTGTAACGCCTCTCTGTTCCCGACTTGATTTTCCCGAAGCACGATGACCACAACAGACCAGCGTTGATGTTTCTTCATGCTTTTTTATTGCACAGTGCTCTTTTAAACTTTTCGTGTGTGTGTTCTTCTGCAGCAGCGCCGTGTGCGCAGCAGAAGGCATTACAGCGGTCTTTCTGCTGTAGCAGAACACACACACGAAAAGCCTAAAAGAGCGCTGTGCAATAAATAAGCATGAAGAAACATCAACGCTGGTCTGTTGTGGTCATCGTGCTTCGGGAAACTGAACTTTGTAACGGAGAAGCGCTACAGCGGTCTTTACTATAACTTTTTTTTTGTTTTTTGAATGTTATAATAATTATAATACTCGGTGGGCCGGATTAAAATGCCCCGTGGGCCGGATCCGGCCCGCGGGCCGTAGTTTGCCCACCTCTGTTCTAGAGTGTTCACAGACAGGCCTGTTACCGACGACATGTCGGCATGCAGTGCTTTCCCTGTTACCCAAGAAAGGTGACTTATCCTTATTAAAAAACTGGAGACCGGTGGCGTTTTTATGCACAGAGTATAAACTTCTTTCCAAGGTGCTCGCCAACCGGCTTAAGAATTTTCTAGAGACTATAATCCACAGAGACCAGTCGTACTGCGTACCGGATAGATCCATCATGGATAACATCTTTCTCATGAGAGACTTGTTGGACCTTTGCAAACTGTACAATATTGATGTTGGTGTTATATCATTAGATCAAGAGAAAGCTTTTGATAGGGTTGGTTTTCTTTTTTCCACTTTAAGGGCTTTTGGTTTTGGTGAAGGGTTTGTGCCACTGTTAGGTTTGATGTACAAGGAAGCTTCTTGTCTGCTGAAGGTGGGGGGCGCGCTGAGCTGTCCAGTTCAGGTCCAGTTCAGGGGCATCTCCTATCTCTGGACAGCTGTATTCCATTGTCATCGAGCCTCTTCTTAACAGGTTAAGATCCCGTCTGACAGGACTCATCTTACCTGGGCTGCCTCAGCGTCCCTCGCTGGTGGTGTCAGCATATGCCGATGACATTAATGTGTTCATCAAAGACCAGGAGGATGTTAATGTCCTAGGTAGCAGTTTAGTTTTGTTTGAAAAGGCATCCTCAGCAAAGGTAAACTGGGGGAAGAGTGAAGCTTTGCAGGTTGGGCACTGGTTAAGCAAGGCAACACCAAAGCTGCCAGGAAACATCAGGTGGGGAAGGCAGGGCTTAAAGATTTTGGGTGTTTTTTTGGGAACAGAGGAGTTTCAAAAACAGAATTGGGAGGGATGGAGAGAGTGTGCACCAGGCTGTCTAAATGGAAATGGCTGCTACCTCAGCTCTCTTACCGGGGAAGGGTCCTAATTGTCAATAACTTGGTTGCCTCGACCCTTTGGCACAGACTGGTAGTCCTGCCTCCACCACAGAGCCTGATTGAAGGAATCCAGAGGGCAGTGGTGGACTTCTTCTGGTCCGGGCGTCACTGGCTGAGAGCTGCGGTGCTGTACCTGCCGGTCCAGGAGGGAGGGCAGGGCCTGGTGGATATTGCATCTCGCATCAAAGCCTTCAGACTGCAGACTGCTCAGAGACTGCTCTACAGTTTCGGCCTGCCATGGACGGATACTGCCTGTGTGCTGCTGAGGAGGGCTGGACGATTAGGGTACGACAAACACCTGTTCCTACTTCAGTTCCAGGCAGTGGATTTAACGGGTCTGACACCTTTCTACCAGTCCGTCTTACAGGCGTGGCAGGTTCTTACGGTCCACTGGGGAGCTGTGACCACACCAGGGAAGTGGCTCTTTGAAGAACCGCTGTTTGGGAGCAGCTACATCACGTCCCAGGTCCTGCCGTCGGTCAGCCTGAGGTCCAGACTAAGAGAGGCTGAGTGTGTGAAGCTGGGTCATCTGATGAAGATTTCCATCCCTCATCTGGCGGAGCTGACTAACATCCGGTCCAGCAGGCTGCTGCTCAGGCTGGTGGAGGAGGTCTGTGCTTCCTTGCCAGGAGCTCTTAGAGTGTTTGTTGGAGACCCCACATTATCTCACCAATGGGACGATGAGTGTGAGTATGTCTTCCCACCCCTAGTTGTCTGTCCTGCTGTGGGACAGTGGATGGATGAGGAGGGTCTCTAAGGACACCCCAGTTGGGAGATTTTGAGACTCTGGGGAGGAAAGCAATGTACCAGGGCGTTGTGAAGGTCTCAAACTTGCGTTCTCTGGGGGGGGGGTGAGGGTATCGAGGTGGACTGAGTTTTTTGGCAGAGGATCCTCCCCGGGGGGCTGTTGGCGGTCCCTGTACAAACCTCCTATAGACAAACGGACAGGAGACCTCCAGTGGAGGGTTGTACATGGGGCCATAGCTACAAACAGGTATCTGGTGCACCTTAATCCTGGCTCAGGAGACGGCTGTCCTTTTCTGCGCTAAAACAGAAACCATCCACCATCTGTTCGTTGAGTGCTCCAGACTTGTCAGACTCTTCAGCTGCCTGAAGGTGTGGTTTCAGGGCTCAGGAGAACACTTTTCTTTCCGTCTATTTATCTATGGTCCAAACTACTCTGCTAAAAAAAAAATATACACACACTAATGAACTTCCTTTCAGGACTGGCCAAACTAGCAATTTGGAAAACAAGGAAAAACCGTGTGAGGGGTGAAGGGTCAGAGGATGCAAGTTGCATGCTGACGGGGCTGCTGACTGCCCGGCTCAGGGTGGAGTTTGGGTTTTACAGACTGACAAAAAAGACAGAACTCTTTGTGAGCATATGGGCCCTGAAGGATGTTCTGTGTTCAGTTAGAGACAATGCTCTGATTCTGAACTTGTGATTTGTGTTTTTTTTGTTGTTGTTTTTATTTATTTATTTATTCTTTTAGTTTTGTTGTAAGGTTTTAAGAAGCAGTATCAAATGTAAGCGGAATTGATTTAGTAATAAAGATACTAGACTCTCACTTGCTGGGCTCTCTAAACATGCTGGGCTAGAGTGTCCATCAGGAAAATAATTCCCCCAATTCTCCCAAAAATATTATCTCAGACTCTAATCATTTGGTCCATCTGTATCAAATTTATCAGCAAATGTGGACTGCTCTGAGTTTTGGAAAGGAAGCTTCCTGCTGTTAAATTGGGAATGAGCAAAGGAGCCAAATAAGTGCTGTTGTAGTTACATAAGCTCATTTCTCTCTCTCTCTCTCTCTCTCTCTCTCTCTCTCTCTCTCTCTCTCTCTCTCTCTCTCTCTCTCTCTTGATCTCTCTCTCTCTCTCTCTCTGACAGTGTGCCATACATCAGTTCCCAGGTTGTCGTTGTGCTAATCCCACCACTGAAATTCAGCATCTGACACACATACACAGACAGATTAAACCTAATTCTCCTCATTGTGGTAATTTTAGGCAACGTAATCAAAAACCTAATGTATGACCTGTGTGTGTCACCACATGCATTTGGTAGTTTTTCCCATGATGAAAGTTCATTGCTGCTTCTGAAGGGACCTCTATTTGGATCTCTTTCCGTTATTAGGCCCTCATTTAGTGCTTTGCTTGAAATCTCTCAGATCCAAAAGGGTATTTACTACACTATTAAGACAAGAGATAAGACATAAGAGATAAGGAGTTGACAGGCAATGAGCAGGATAAAACAATACCCTTTCATCATCAATTGCATTTAGGTGGCTCGGCTTGGTCATTAAAAAGTCTACCTTATAATATGTACATAGAGAGAAAATACATGTAAAAGTTTCACATCTTTTAAAAAATACCATTACTATGGCGGACCCATTAAATATGTGGCACCTTTGTAATATGTGTGTGTTTAGATTCTTAGTTATACACGTACACATGCTGGCAAGCACTTATCTTCTTATCTCCCTTTCTTCTCAACCTCCCTCGTCTCTTCCTTTTGTATGTCAGGATAATGAATCAGAGTAGTTGATGATATTTGGACCATCTGTCGGGAGTTTCATATGATAAAGTAGGTTTATAAAGAAGTCGAGTCACCAGTCATGCAAAAGGTCAATCTCTAAACATATTGTGTGCACACTCACATCTATCTATCTATCTGTCTATATTATACAGCATGTTTGCTTCGTGCAATAATGAATTTCGTAATAAATTGCTCAATACACTGGAGTTTACTCACCTGTTTTCACCTCATTTTATGCAGTGGCAGGTTTATGTTTGCAGCATTGCATGGAGATTATTTACTGCTGTGGGGTTAGTGACATTATTATTGAACAGCAAATGTCCTTGTTACGGTGAATATAAGCATTGCCATGCAAAAATTATTTGCTGCCTCACTTTTTACACATGTTAAAAAGGTGTTTTTTATTTTAAGCTTCTGCTAAGAAAAAAGCAACCTGACAAGAAAGCATGACAGCAAAATAAGATTATACTATCTCTTTATAACTGGTTCAATTTCCTAATCGTTTTATTTTCAAGTACACAAACAGAATATTTCTTCTCTTTCAAATGTCCCATTTGATTGTGCTTGTAATGAATCAGTAATTGTCTGTCTTTTTTTCCAGCAAATAAAAGACAGGGGACCCTCCCTTGTTGCCACTACTTTGTTCAGATATTAGACGTTTGTGTCACAAGACACTGGATATGATTATGCAAACTTCTTCTTTTTCATTTGCTTTCACATGATTGTCTACACATTTGTTTTTGCTCTGACCGAATCTTAGTCTTAGATATGTCTCAAAAGCATGAAAGCAAAGGATCAGAAAACTGAGGAACATATTTTTTTCTCTTGATCTTGCTGTGGCGGCCTGGCAGGACACCCTCGTCTGTTTGTAGATTGTTTGAAAATTTCCTTGCATCCTTTATGAATTAGGATTGCTACCCACCAGACGCTTTACAAAATATTGCATGCTTTTTATCAAGACAGCTTTGGAGCTAAGTCCTAGTGCACGGCTATAAATCCAAGCTAGTGCAGCTTACATTCTGATGTGGATTGAGCACAAAAAGTTTAACCTCACTTAATTCCAAGCAAGGGATGTTCTGCTTTTGGTGGTGTGTGTGTGTGTGTTATTGGTTGTAGCGTAAGTAATGAGGGAGACAAGGTAACAGTGGCATGAAATGAGGTATTAAACAGAAAACGATGATGAATGAAGCACCCTAAGCCCCCCGTCTGTTGAAACCTTTCCTTGTTGACAAGCTTAATATGTTTCTTTCTAATGAAGACCTTGCAGTGCGGCCTCTGGCTGGAACACTAAAATGCAAGAAACCTGTGCCTCTCAGGGGTTTACAGAAGCAGCTACAGGGTATAAATAATCAGAAATGAGCAATGAAAGGAGAATAAGGTACATTGGGCAGTCGTTTTGTGGGAAAATGCTGAACTGGAAGTGGCACAGGGAGAGAATAACTTTTCCAAAGATGATGATCCCGGATAATACTTTATTATAATAACAAAATGGAAGTGACTTCTACCATTAGGAGCTGGAAGTGTATCAAATACATAATAATTGCTTCATTTGTGAGTCTGGGCTGCTGGCTGGATGAGCAAATGATGAGCTTTAGAAACAAGCTGGGATCTACTCTTTTGCAGCACCACAGCAAACACAGTCTCACTACCAACTCGTAAAATACTGACGGTTGGTCAGTGGCTCTCTGCGTCTGACACGGATGCACCCCAATTTCAACTAACTCCAATGTAAACCCACGTTTGTCATCATTCGTTGATCGAAGCCACTGACGTGCTATAAAGAGTGTGGCGGGTAAACAAACACAGGACTTTCATCCAGGAGAGTGCTGTTTGTGTCCGGTGCCATATTAAAAGTGAAGATTGTCATTCTGTCACTAACATCCCATGTGTGTCTCCTGATTGGTCATTTCCCTCACCTGCTCTCAATGAGCTGCCTCTGGTTTTTCCCTCTGCCAACCCCATGTATACTCCCCTGCATTCCCTGTTCTGGTGCCAGATTGTCTTTGTTTCTACCTGTGTGCATGGCCCACCAGCAGTATGTTCTTGACTCTGTAACGCAGTGGCGGGCCGTGGGTTTTGTACTTGCAACTTTAGTGGATCAGCCTGCGCTCCTCGCTCCTCCGAACCGAATAAGAGCTTTGGGACGGCCGTCAATATGGCGGCGCAGAACCACTTCCGGTTCAATCAAGGAGCGAGGAAACGACAATTTAGAGACTTGGGCTGCGGTCGAATAGTCCATTTTGGTTAGGAACCTTCCTAACTGAGTGAAGTGGCCGCCATGATAAGTGTCGGTCAAATTGTCCAAACGCAAAGGAAAGGAGCTTTAATGCTGACGTATTATTCGGCCGTTCACGAGAACAGACGATCATGACCGACAAACGCAGATCATGTAAATAACCGTTGCTATAATTTGGGAATACTTTCAATAATCTGTTGAACCTGCTGGCAAACTACAAACGTAACGTTGCTGAAAACTGCTGTAAAGTGATGAATCTGACGTATTTGATATTCTCTCTGGTGTTGAACTGCAGCTTCAGCCCTCACTCTTTTATTTTATTTGACTTCAGTTACAGAAGCTTTAATGAAAGAGTTAAACTGGACGAGCTCTTCTGTCATGTTTCTGATTATCATATTTTTAAATCAACTATTTTGCCACATTACAATAAAACATATCAAGTCAACACAAGTTGTGTGGTGTTTCATAAACTGTTGTCTGCATAATTTTATGATCAGATTATAATCTGCATGTAAATGAACCATAACAACATAAAGGGATTTGAGACACACATATATGACACACATCGTTTGTGGGATAACGTATTTAATTCAGCATGTTTGAAACAGAGACAGTTTAGTAGCTTTGTATTCTCTGTGAAAAATACGTTGGTTTCACTTTCATATTCCTTCGTTCATTTCTATTCCAACCTCGTTTTTAAAGTAATACTATGAACCAGGTTGTTTATGTCGTTATGACACAACACTGTAAGAAGATGGACGAATTATCTAAGCTGCATTTTTTGTAGTCCATCTTCGGAACATTGTAGTTTCACCGCTGGCTGCAGACTGACGTCACTAACATGCGCCTGCCGTCGCGTCATAACTACTTCGCTTAGGGAAACTGGAGTCGGATTTGCCAAACACCACGGTTGTCTTCTCTTTACAACTCATGAATTCTCCTTCCCATCTTTCCTTAACCCCGTGACGTTTTCCACAGAAGTTAAGGAAAAGTGCTTAGGGTTAGACGTTAGGAGGTAATTATTTGACTATTCGACCGCAGCCTTTGGATGCACCCCATGTGTTTAACCGGCGGAGAGAGAGAAACATAGAGAGAAACAGAGGTGCAATCTGATTGGATGATGAGCTATACTTAACCAGCTGTCAAGCAAGCCGTGCTGCTGGCCTGAGCTGAGGAACAGACAAGACAAGCGCTTGTGCAATGAGAAAATAAGCTAATAGGGAAACAATATAATACATGTAGTGTATTTGTGAAAAACAATTAAATTATAAAATAGCTATAACTTTTAATTATTAAAAAATATATATATATATTTAAAAATGTAATTATAAAATAGCTATAACTTTGTGATTCTGTTTAGGCCAGTAGAGAAGGCTTAGCAGGTCCTGACGGCCCACCACTGCTGTAACGTTGCGTTCACACCAAAAGCGTTGCGAATTTTTGCCCGAGTTGAAATATTTCAACTCCGGCGAAAAAGCATTGCGAAAAAGAGAATTTTTCGGAAAGCTTTTTCGCAACCATTCACATCTGTGCATTGACTTTACATGTTATCTACTCACGCGAATAATTCACAACTCTTTTGGTATGAACGCAGCATAAGGGTCAACAATGTTGGTGCTAAAAAAATAAGTGTCACAATTTAAAGCATACTGCATGCATAACTATATACTTTGTAAGGGCAGCTGCAGTATGTTCTAAAAGTACAAGTATGCGATTTGGAACGCCGCTCTCAAGTGATTTTGTTGCCTCACCCTAACTTCCTCTGAAGATGGACATTTATTTTGAAAAGACACAATGCCATTATGTAACAAGTGGAAATTGATATGCCGTCCCTTCAACGTCCAACACGGATGATATAGGGGTTATCAAGATCGTTGGAAGGGAGAACGTGTGGGTTGGACAAATAAAGATTCAGAAAGACCACAGACAGTTTATTGAAAAGTCCACTTCAAAATAAGTTGTACAGCTTTCTATTCATGCGTATTCTGCATGTTCTGAATTCAGCATGAGCTGAGCTTTGATCTCATTTTCAAATGTATGTGATGGCCAACATTTGGTCAAGTAATGTTCAAAGTAAAATAAATTTAGACTTTCCATTACCTGCTACCAGTTTTTCCTTATTTAATTTAAATCACTAATGTGAAGTGTGTCTTGTGTCGTGTGTCCTGTTTTGTTTTGATACTCTCCATTCAGATCACTAGCTGCCTTTGTGCAGTGTATAGAACCACACTAAGAACAAGGGTGAATTATGAAGTCACATTCACTACACGTGTCCCCCCAGAATTCACCATATAAGAAAACCATCATCGGAGAGGCGGTCGTATTAACCGGCCAGAACGACTGTGTTTTACAGGAGGTCGAGGAGAGACCAACGTGGCAGATGCACCACCATGACACGGGTGTGGGGCCCGGAGTGTGGAAGTCTCGGGAGGGAGAGAAACGGGGTGGTTGCAAAGCTGGAGGACGCCTGCGTCGTGGGGCCCGGGCCAATTCAATTTGCCTATCAATGTCCAAATGAGCTGGTTTGAGGCGATCAATGGAGAGTCACTCCGGTTTACCACCCATGTCCACCACAAAATGTTTGTCTCCCGTCTCCAAAACACGGAATGGGCCCTCGTAGGGCGGGCGTAGTGATCCTCTGTGAGCGTCGTGGCGAATAAAGACCTTTCAGCCATCTGAAGCCCAGCAGGGATGTGCGACTGAGGGAGGCCGTGACGGGAAGTAGGGACAGGTGCGAAAAATCTTGCATTGTCCAGCAGTGCGGCCCGCTGGAGAGTCGCAGACCAGGGAACAGTGGAGGTAGGAACAAAATCCCCTGGAACCCACAGTGGCTGGCCATAAACAAGCTCCGCGGATGAGGACTGCAGGTCCTCCTTCGGTGCAGTCCTGATGCCAAGCATCACCCACGGGAGCTTGTCGACCCAGTTGCTGTCCTTGAGACCGGCACGAAGAGAAGCCTTCATCGACCTATGAAATCGCTCACAGAGCCCGTTAGCCTGCGGGTGGTATGCAGTCGTGCGGTGGAGTTTTGTTCCGAGGCTCTGGGCCACCGCGTTCCAACGACGTCAGTGGCACAGCCTCAGGCCAACGGGTGGTCCTGTCAACCATGGTCAACAGGTAGGTGAAACCCTGAGAGGAGGGCAGAGGGCCCACTAGATCCACGTTAACATGGTCAAACCGCCTCTCTGGCACCGGGAACAACTCTAACAGGGCTTTAGTGTGGCGGTGTACTTTGGCCCGTTGGCACTCAAGGCAAGTGGTAGCCCAGTGCCTTACGTCCTTTTTGAGGCCGTGCCAAACAAACTTCGCCGTCACCAGCCTCTGTGACGCTTTCGAACCAGGGTGGGGGAGACCATGGATGGCATCAAAGACACGTCATCTCCACCCCGTGGGAACGATCGGCCGAGGACTGCCTGTGGAGACGTCACACATGAGCGTGGTGCTGGCTTCACCAAAAACCACATCCTCTATTTTCAAACCTGTAGTCGAGGTCCTCAGGGTGTGCACATCTGGGTCTGTGGTCTGGTCCGCTGCCATGCGGCTGTAATCCAGACCAAGATGGACTGCCCCTGCCACAGCCCGTGACAGGCAGTCCGCCACCTGATTGTCCTTACCGGCCACGTTCTGTAAATCCATGGTGAACTCGGAAATGTAGGACAGATGACCTTGCTGGCAGGCGGACCACGGCTCGGCCACCTTGGCCATGGCAAAAACCAGCGGCTTGTGGTCGACAAAGGCGGTGAAGTGTCGACCCTTCAGCAGGAAACGAAAGTGTCTGATGGCGAGGTAGAGACCCAGCAGCTCCCGGTCGAAAGTGCTGTTCTTACGCTCGTTAGCGCGCAGATGGCGGCTGAAGAAAGCAAGCAGCTGCCAGGCCCTGCCTACCCACTGTTCGTAGACGGCACCGACAGCGTAGTCCGAGGCGTCCGAGGTGATGGCGATGGAGGCTGTGGCTGAAGGATGAGCCAGCATGGTGGCCTGCGCCAGGGCTGCCTTAGTGTCAGCAAAAGCCTTGTCTCTGCCCTCAGTCCAGTCCACAGCGTGCGTGGGCTTACCTTTCAAGGCCTAGTGCAGGGGCTGCATGAGCTGAGCGGCTCGAGGAATGAAACGGTGGTAAAAGTTCACCATGCCGAGGAACTCCTGCAGGGCCTTCACGGTGAGCGGGCGTGGAAACTGCGTGACCGCCTCCACCTTCGATGGGAGAGGCACTGCACCGTCCTTGGTGACTCTGTGTCCCAGGAAGTCAATGGTGGAGAGACCAAACTGGCACTTGGCAGGGTTAACAATCAGGCCATGTTGGTTGAGCGGCTCGAAAAGCGTTCGGAGGTGCAAAAGGTGCTGAGATTTGGACGTGCTCGCCACCAGAATGTCGTCCAAATACACAAAAAGAAAAGGCAGGTCACGTAAAACGGAGTCCATGAGGCGTTGAAAAGATTGGGCTGAGTTTTTAAGGCCGAATGGCATCCTTAAGAACTCAAAAAGACCAAACGGCCATTTTCGGAATGTCCAGTGAGTGCATGGGCACCTGATGATAGCCCCGCACGAGGTCTACCTTAGAAAAAAATCACCATACCGGCCAGGTGTGCTGAAAAATCCTGTATGTTCGGGACCGGGTATCGGTCAGGTGTCGTTGCCTCATTAAGCCGCCGGTAGTCGCCACACGGGCGCCAGCCGCCACCAGGTTTGGGGACGATGTGAAGGGGTGACGCCCACGAGCTGTCGGATCAGCTGACTATTCCAAGGCGTTCCATGTTAGAAAACTCAACCTTAGCAATGGCAAGCTTGGTCAGGTCAAGGCGCCGAGCACGGGCGTAGACGGGTAGACCAGTAGTGGCGATATGGTGCTCCACACCATGCTTCACGGCCGACGAAGAGAAAGTGAGCTGAGTGAGTGCTGGAAAACCAGCCACTAAACGGTGGAAGTCATCCGATGTGGAGAGCATGTCAGACAGTCGTATGGGGTCAGCCCCGCTGAGCGTGCACGTATAAGAGCAGAGCTCCTCTGTGCATCGGTGTCGCACAGGAAACGCCGTCCAGAGATGTTGTCACGGATAAAAAGCAGCCTGCCTATGCGGCCGTCACTCATGGCCACTAATGAGCGCCGGCCCTGGCGTTTCCCAACCCACCGAACTGCATGGTGAGCGGCATTTAAGAGCCTTCGGTCCGAACTTCTCGTGATAGAAGTGTGGTGGAAATTTTATTTAAAAGGCATTATTCTTAAACGTGTGGATCATTTAGTGAGGTCAGTTCGCTCAGACTGAACCGGGCCATCTTGGAATGATAGCAGGGGTATCTTTCTATTGTTTGGATTCTTCTGTTTTCTTGTTTTCTTTCTTTGGGCTATCACTTTTCCTTTCTCAAGGCCGCGACCAAGCGGCAGGCGCCAGCTGGGTGACGTGGACTGTCTCCTGTCTGCACACGGATGGCAGTGTGGGGGGAGGGGAAAAGGGAGAGGGCAACCATTTCAAAGAATAATTGTCGATGCATAAAACTCATGTGAACTATTTTTTCCGGGTCAGACCTCCAAACCATTTGTGGGGAAGAGCTCTGCCCATTCAATTGAATTATTTACTAGTTTCTGTTTAATAAATACTTAAAGACATTTAAGTGTTTCACATCGCATTTGCTTTCCACTAAAGGAAATTAACAAGTTAAATTTTCCATTACAAGAAGCATAAGCCTGAAGAAGACTGCTGCCGACGAGAAAAGGTTGCTGCGACAAGTGTGGAATCCTCCATTGTCACAGGAGCGACGTGCGCGGGAAAACGCGCGGCCATGACCAAGTGCCCTTGGCTTGTCAGGAAAAATTGATCAGCCTCTTCAGCCAGTTTTCTCCAGTCAGTGATTGTGGTGTTGGCCAACGCAGCTCTGACTTGGGAAGGCAGCTGACGTAGGAAAAGTTGGATGAAAAGAAAATCGGCTCTGTGCTCACCCAGGAGATCTAGCATACGGTCCATGAGCTCAGACGGTTCGCTATCACCCAGTCCTTGGAGGGAGAAAAGCCTGCTACCTCTCTCAGCATCAGACAGTTCAAAAGTCTTTAACAGGTGGGCTTTGAGCGCTGCATATTTCTCCGTAGCTGGAGGCTGTTTAAGGAGAGCCACCACCCGGGTCGCCGCTGAGTTACCGAGAGCCGACACAACGTAGTAGTACCGTGTTGCATCAGCGGTTATCTCCCGCAACGCGAACTGCGCCTCTGCCTGGGCAAACCACGCCGATGCTGACGATTCCCAGAGTTCGGGGAGTTTGAGGGTAACGGTGTTCGCGGCCATGGTCGAGTCGTGTTTGCGAATACGCCGAGCAAACAAACGTTGGGGTCACCAGTAAGGAACTTGCATTTAAAAGGAAAAGGCAATTCCTTCAGTTGAGAACACAAGTCGTGTCTTATTTATTTTACATCTCGAAAAACATCACAAGATGGCGCTGCCCTCTAACCTAACAAGCGTCGGGGCTCACGTCATCAACCACAGCCGAACTCTTAAAGGAACCGCGATCCTGAAACAGTAATACCTACGTGTATAACACATTACTTAATTAACTGCATGAAACAACAGTGTATAGAACCACACTAATGCCGTGTTCACACCAAAACAGTTGCGAAATATTCGCGCGTCCAGATTACATGTTAAGTCAATGCACAGCTGCGTTAAAGCGAATTTTTCGCCGAGCGTCGCGATAGAAGCGAAACGGCGTCGCAACGCCGCTTTTTCGCTGTTTCGCTGGCGTTCAAATATTTCAACTCCAGCGAATAATTCGCATGACGCGGAGTTGCGAAAGCCAATCAGCGTTGAGAAGCTCCGGTCGTCTATGTTGCATCAGCAAAATGGAGGACCGACGTTCCGACGTTTGTGGTCTTTCCACAACAAGTACAACGCAGCAACAGTTTTTACTCCTTCCATGGTCGAGTAACGGAAATGAAGAAGGAGATTTTCGCGGCGAAAAGGGACTGAAGCCCCGCCCCCTTTCCCCAGCGATGGTTGCGAAAAACTAAAAAACACCAGCGGCGCGATAGAAGCGAAAAAGCGTTGCGAATTTTCGCAACTGTTTTGGTGTGAACACGGCATAAGAACAAGGGTGAATTATGAAGTCACATTCACTACAAGCTTGTCATTCCTCCATCACAGTCTCAATGGTAGTGTTGTTTTTCATCTGGTCTGAATTTTCAGGGGAAGAGGTGAACCTGGGTGGGCTCTGACAATTCAAAGCTTCACTCAGAAAGACATCAAACCAGCTGTTTTCATCCACAGCTGTGAAAGCTAGGCTTTCATCAATGCTGGTGTCACTCAGATACAGCCACTACAGTGTGTCCTGGAGCAATGTCTTGAATAAAGCTTCAGAGATACTGTCAACAACATGCATGCTCAGAAAGATTGATACAAATAGCAAACAAATGTGTTGATGAAAATCACTGAAAATATGTTAGTAATTTTAAATGTATGTGTGGGATGCTGGATACAAAGAGTGACATTGATGAATCATGTTAGACTTCAGCTGGCTGACTGGTTTCACACATTTCTATAAAAACTGTAAACCCTTGAATAAGTACACTTTAAAATAGAAATAACACGCTCAGTGCTGGAACATGATAAATGAATGTCCTCACCATGAGATAATTAATGGGTGCAAGAGAGGTTATGAGAAACAGTGATTTAAAAAGGAGGAAGCATGGCAGATATACATTTACATTATCTTCTATTCCACATAGAATCTCCTCACAACTCTGGTGCAAAATGTTTTGTTTTTATTACTGTTAGTGAAGGTATGTTTATACTCTATATTTTTGTTACATTTTTACTCTTTCCAGGTAAAACTCAAATTGAATTAGCATTTATTTTGTATCTTTGATACTTATGTATATCTAAATTCAGTTTTTCAGATGTCTGCGACAGGTTCCTCCAGTTCGCATGTCAAAGTGTCCTCTCCCCACACAGCGCAGTTTCTAGGAGATAAAACATATAATTTCATTCAATGAATGACAACACAAAGAACGGATGAGTGCCTTTGATCCGTAACAGCAAAAGCCAGACAGCGTAGTCACCTCTCTTGTTCATAATAATTGCTCCCTTTCAAGCTAGTTGTCTTCGGTAAACTCACCTGGCAACTTTACCTCTGCTGATTTCACGCACCAGCTCATTTTTCATCATGCAAGTTCCATCAAAATGGGGCATTGAGCCCGAAGCTGAGAGAAGGTGGCAAGAACAAACAATATGGCGAGAGATTCCAACATCCTTTACTGGACATTTTAGTGTACACTGTACCCCCTATTTATAGTTTGGTACGAGTGCCATATGTTTCTGGAAACCATGATTCTTGTGATTCCAGCTGTGCAATTCGTTTCAAGATCAGGCCACCACAGCAGATTCAAACGAGACTTTTGTCAGACAACAACAAACAAACAAACGATAGCAAAATCACCGATGACGACTCATATTGATCCATAAATCCATAACATTCCAACAAAAACGGCGTTGTTACGTCGTAAAGGTCCAATAAAAAAAAATCCCTTAAAAGATAAATATCCACCAACTGGCGTTGCATCATTTCATATCAGCTGGAAGATATGAAAACATTTTTGTTTTTAGAAGAAAAGCAAGTTTGCATGAGAGCACAGCTACAAGCTCGGCACCAAAGTGACCGCCGGAATCTAAGCTTTGTATTGGATCCCCAGTTGAACCAAACGGAGCTTCATGTCCTGACTGACAGGCTACATTACCCAACCAGAAGCTATGTTGAAGTTCAGGCTCAGGCTCTATTTTCTTACGTGGCTCAAGCCTGTCACCCCATACAGCTCGGATGGCAGGCGTTTCGTACAGCCAATGAAATTGCCTAAAAAAACGAATATCAGGAAGTGGCAGTGGAGCAGATTCCAACAGCCTTCAACTTCACCAGAACAGACAGCTGCTCACAGATCCTCAGTTTGGCATTGAATTAGCATGAAAATGCATTTATACTTAATTTTCTCTGTGTCAGCAATACTGGTAGTAAATATGAATGTTACCTCTATAAGTTTGCAAGACTATAAGCCTTTTTAATAGGTATATAGTATATATATCATGAATATTTTCAGTCTCAAAATGGAAAAACGCCTAGACATTTCATGAGAAAAACATAGTCATATTGTTATCTGCTTTTTACTTAGACTAGATAAGGCTTCAGGCTATTGCTCCATTGTGTTTTCCAGTCCATAAGTCCCATTTATAGTCATCTACAGGCATCTATTTACAAAGAAATATTCAGGCAGAAATAGAAAACCTTATACTTTAGTGTGTTCAAACTCATATAACTCAGTGTCAGCAGCACTTAAAGTGATTCTGACTATTGTGGGAAAAAAGCTTCAGAGTGTTACCTTTCAAAAGAGACCAATGCATTTACTCCAAATAGTTCAAGTACAGCTTGCAATTTACTTTGGGTATACCTGGATAGCCGTTTTTCGTCAAATTTTACAGGGACGCGAAGAGGTTAATAAACCCACGTTCATTTTAAAGCGCACCATCTCTGCAGGAGTTAAAATGCAGAACAATGAAATAAAAAGAAACCTGATTCACCCAAAGAATTTAATAATTTATTTAAGTATTTAATCCAACCTTTATTTATCCATAATACTCCCATTGACATTTTGAATCTCTTTCACAAGGGAGTCCATGGTTAAGATGGCAGCGTGAAAGTTTCAGCAAATAAAAACAAACAGACTTACAAAAAAAACAGCACACGTCAATTGGTTTGTAAATGCATTTTTTTTTTTTATCAAGGTTTAAAAAAAGGCTTGAATCACCACACAGCTGAAACTGTACCAATGACGGGGTGGCTATCTACTGATATTTACTGATGCATTGACATACTGTAAAAACACCTCCAGAGCAGATTAATTCAAAGCAGATATATATTTTTTCGTCCTTCGGTCTTCCACCCCCCTTTTCCCTATTCCCTTCATTGTTGCGTGTTCCAGTTGTTCAATGTTGTGCTATCGATGCTGTATCTCCTGACACCACTACGCCTCAGCAGAGAGAGGCTAATTTATCTCCCATTACCAAGTCTGGCCCATTTCCCCCTTCTGTCACCGGCTTTTTGTGCTCGTGTCTCTATCTCTTTCTGCAGTAGTCTCAGTTTCTGTATTTGGTGCCATAAAAACTGGTGTGTGTGTGTGTGTGTGTGTGTGTGTGTGTGTGTGTGTGTGTGTGTGTGTGTGTGTGTGTGTGTGTGTGTGTGTGTGTGTGTGTGTTTTGTCCTCCTTGGTTTTATTATTCAACAAGTAATGTGTATATTATCATAATTACTGACCTTTATCTTTTGGACAGTTTGCCACGCATAAATTTAACGCATGATACATTTGGCAGACCCATAATTCAGTCAGGTGCTGTGTGTTGTGCTGTGTTGTGCCTCCCAAATCCCTGTGCAAAAGGCCTTTCTCATGGAGGACATGTTAACTCAGGTGTGACTAACAACATTTATAATGTCCGCATTCCATTTGGTGGAAGCAATTTCTCGCATAACACATTTTGACAAACATAGGCGTAACTAATGTAATTAATGACAGCTGAATTCAATTTCAATGTTGCAATTTCAGTGTTTGCTGTCATGTCTAACTGGGACACTTACGATGGAGGCATGGGTAATGTTATTAGTAACACCTGGGCTTTTGTGCATGCTGGACACTAGCTGTTCAATAAAGCAGGGCCTTTGTTAATATCATCAATGCAACGTATTTTCATACGATGATATCTTACGAAAAGTTACTCCTTAATTTTCATGCGTTTTCCGACGTGTCACTTCCCGCTCATTACATGCAAAAGGCCTTTTCAACATAAACTTCCATCTTAACTAGTCTGTTATATTTAGACAATACAACTATCTGGTTAGGTTTCGGAAAACATTGCGAATTACTTCGTTAGATTCAGGCAAATTCTGTTATTAGAAGAGAAGTGGAGGACGCTATCTGTGACCACTCTGCTCTGTGGTGCTTTTTGCTTCTGTCTCTGGCGTGACTGTTGTCTTTCCCTTTAAAAGCTGATGCATGCTTTCTTTAAGTTATGTCTTAGAATAGCATTTGTTTGATATTACAAGTTTGGTTCACAGAAAGCGGAATTAAAAAAAAAACCTGAATAGAGTGCCACTCATTCTCATCAGCTTCCCCTTCATCAGCAGAAGGGGTGAAGCATCTTTGATGAGTGATGAAGTGTTTTCAACTCGACAGCTAGTGCCTGTCCAGTGCCTCAAATTTAACAATGCACCCAGATGCTTGTTTAGCCGACCATTTAATATCAAGTAGGCTAAATTAAGACCTACTTTAGAGGTCAGGTCTGTGCTGAAAAGCAGGTTTATTGAGTCTTCTTTGTATCGAATGTTATTTCTGTGATCAGCTGGTGCAAACGAAATATGTAATTTGCCCTGAATGTCTGTTTAAGACATATTCACAGCATTTACTGTCTGAGAATTTATATAAATTAAAACAAAAAAGGTTGTTATTTTCTACAAATAATTATTTGTTAAAAAAATAAAACATTATTAAGAGTCTATGATAAGCTGGATGTCAAATCTAGATCTAATAATGCCTGAAGCTATACACGTGGAAAGAGAAAACTTTGACTATTGTTCTTGTCGCTGTCATCAGGTATTCATGCTGAAGGAAGCAGCTCACAGAAGCCTTGTTAATAATCAATCATCATTTGTGTTGCTTTTGGGGAATGCACCTTATTGTTTTCTATCCCTGAGTTGTCTCTATGCTAGGTATAAAGCTAGACACCAGACCCGAGATGCAACATGCAACAATGCTTAACGAGCTTTAGAAGTGGTGGTTGACACAGAGCCAGGCTACAGCTTTCCTCCAGTTTCCTGTCTTTATGCTTCATAACAATCTCCGGTCCACAGTGCCACACGTGGTATATGGAGCTTCTCATACATTTTTGGGCAGTAAAGCAAATAAGCGTATTTCCCAAAATGTCACACTATTTTTAGAACGTAAAATGGTCTCATAGCTGAGCCCAAGCAATAGAAATTGGACTGCTGGCTGTTTTATACAACCGTTAATGCAATAAAGTTGGAATAACATTTAAGAGTTTATGCATGCGAAGTAAACAGGAGTGACAGTAAAGCCAATAGCTTTGGCACCGGGGTCATATTGAAAACCTGCTGCACGACCACATAACGCCTAATAAACAGACCCTTTTTTTTCTTTGTGTCATAAGCACAGCTGCAGCTAATACGATGAATAATGGGTCAATGTGATTTAGAATATTCAATTGTATTGTCAGGCAAATATTGGTAATGGTCACACTTAAATCCAAAATACCCATCGTTAATTGCTTGCAGCTGCCTATTATACAGTTTACGTGGATTTTAGGTTAAATTGTCATTAATCTTATTTAGGAAATTACACAGACGGTGAAATAAATACATATTGGCTGCTGGACATGCAGAGACACAAACAGAGAGGTCCCTTTTAATAACCTCATTACTGCCATTCACAACCAGGAGGTGTGTATTCATTATCTCCCTCCGAATCCACCTAACTCTTTCTCTCCACCTTCTCATAATTGCCTGGTTCTATAGCTGTACACTGTTATAAGCAGTCACTTAGTTAGCCACAGTCAAAGGCATATTGTAAAGACAGCAGCCATAGAGATTAAGAGAGAGATTATCTTTCAGTTATTGTCACACTCTGTCTCCAAACCACTGCCATTTTCCGTCCGTCCACCAGACGCCCTCAGGCAGGCACGAAGCAGCATTGCAACCCTGATGAACCCGACAATGGAGCAAAGGAAGTGGATTGCCGGAGAGTGGCTGACAAGGGAGTGAGATGCAGGTGAAGAGGCGGATGGAGAAGGGCGGACAGCTGATTAAGGAAGTGAGAACAGGTGTGTGGATGGGTGTGGCAACCATGCAATGAGGAAAACGAGGGAGAGTCAGAGGGCATCTGGTGGAAAAAAGTACCACAAGCATGTTGGGAAACAGTACCAAAGAAAGGTTTTGGCTGGATAGGAGAAGCAGCAGCAAGAAGCTTAGGAGTCTCTGAAATAGAGTTTATCCCTACTGTCGTTTGGTCAATAACTCCTGTGTGGTTACTTAAAGAACTAGAGGTGGACATGGAGTTGCTGCAAGTTAAAGTAAGACGAAAGAATACTGATCTAGTGAATGAGTTCTATGAATACGCAGATGAAAAATATGCAGAGCATGTGCATGTTTTTACAGATGGATCAAGAAACCCAGGCACAGACCGTACAGGAGCTGCTGTTGCAATCCCTAGTAAAAATGTTGAAGTATTTAAACACACATTGAATTATCTGGCTGTGTTGATTCAACACAGTTGAATTGTATGCAATTGTTTTGACATTAGAGTGGGTTGAACAGTGCGCGCCAGGGTAAGTCCTTATTTGTAGTGACTCCATGTCTGCACTGGCTAGTCTGAAGGCGGCTAGGTCCATTACTCGGCCAGATCTGATCTATAAAATAATGTCTTTGCACTTGAGCAGTAGAACGAGGCACTGCAATTATATTTATATAGGTGGACAAACTAGCCAAGCAAGCATTAAAGGAAAACCAAGTACACGTAGATATTAAGCTATCCAAAGCAGAGGGAAAGAGCATCATCAAGAAAAATATCATCAGAGTATGGCAACAACAATGGGACCAGGAGACGAGGGGAAAACACACGCAATTCAGAATAAAGTGATCAGTGCAAGATACAGGGGAGGAAACAAGAGACAGGAAGTGTTGGTGGCAAGACTAATAATTGGATACAGCAAGCTACACAGCACATCACATATGATAAGGAAGCATCCAACTCGTGTCTGTGAACACTGCCAGGAATATACTAGAGTGGGGATCAAGTAAGCTGGGATGAAGGTGCTTGACCAATTCACATTTTTTTTTACATAATTGAAAAAGTTTTAGTGGAAGGGGGTTTCAGATTTTACTCTGATAACATTCAATGATTTGTATCACATTAGCCAACAACATCAATTCTCTTGAAGAAGGCATATTCAGCTGGGAACGGTCAAGATGTATCCAGTATTTAGCTTACATAATATTTAATACTGTCATCAGTCATGTCCTTGACTGCCTTTTTGACCCAAACTGAGCGAATAAATGTGTAGCCATGCATGAAGACAAAGAGCAGGGTCTTTATTAAAGAGCACAGTGAAAGTGGTTTAAAAACTGGCTGGTATAAGCCAACAGAATATTTCTGTTTATTAGCTGATGGGAGGGAAGTGAGGTCAGAAAAAGAGAATACAATGCAACAGAAGCTTATATTGGAGTTTCTTAAAGCCTCCTCCGCTCAAAGTATGTACAAGAAGCATTACTTTAAAATAAAAAAAGAGGGAATGAAAGGCACTGAAGACAATCCAGTACTCATACCCTTAAGCCCTGAGCATAAATGTGAAGTCTAACAGATAAAAATGTCATTCACAAAGCCACACAAAAGAAAAGAATAACCCTGCTTGAAAGAACTAGAATGTACTGATAGCTTGCTAGGGAAATGATTTATACTCCGATGCAGGTTCAATTGAAGCAGTATGTGTAAATAAAAGACTATAACGCAGGAAATGGATATAAAAGGAAACGCCAAGGAAAGCAGAGCTGAGCGTGGCAAGAAGAGGTCCAGTCACTATTCATTGGGGGCTGGATATGAGGGGGAGATGTTGTCTTTCAGAACTCAATCCGTCTCTATCTTACAACCATCTTAAGGCCACTGGCCAAAATAGGCTTTATACTCTAAGCACTCAATGGGGAGGTTTTTTGAGAAACAGTTGGTTCCAAGAATTGTTGTTGTTGTTGTTATACTTTGCCGTGAAATTTGCCACGTAATGTATTATTTCAATCCTTCATGCAGCAGTCGCACCCAGAGAGCACCTTCAAATGGATCAAATCAATGAGCTTTTCGCCTTCTTTCATATCATATCTCTCTCTCTCTCCCTCCTTCTCGAGACGTTTTCCAGCGTGAGGACACAGCGAGACCAATTTGCCATCAAAACAGTCTCTGAGGATTTAATGCAATATTGGCGCAGCAATTCTTGTGAAAGGAGTTTATAAAATGACAAACAGACGGTTCAGTGCCAGTTCTGCTTCTGTGTCTACCACTGATGACTGCTGTCAGTCCGCAACATCTCATTTATTTACTTGGAGACAAATTATGGATTTCACGCTTTTCTCTGCTGTTAATTAATCTGCATTGTTTGCCTTCTAGCTTCTCCAACTTGCTCTTTTGAGCCCCCTCATCTTTTTGCTCTATTCTTATTTGCTCAGGAGAGAAGTAGCTTGATCCCGATTCGTCCCTGTGATTATCAAAAATGCCAAGTAAACCAATTCCATTAGCCATTTAGACGGGGAGGGTGACCGTGGGCATGTGAGATTAGGCTTTCACACTCAAGCACATAAACATAATAACACTCACATACACATATACCTCCAGTGGTCCAACACAAGACACAAGGTCATGGCATTTTCATGACGGGACTGGATGAAAATAGAAAAAGGGCCATGAGCTGGATGGACTGAGGCACAATGAGTCAGTGGGCTGATAACACAGACAGACTGAATCAGTGGGCCGAAAGCAGAAGTGTGTGTGTGTGTGTGTGTGTGTGTGTGTGTGTGTGTGTGTGTGTGTGTGTGTGTGTGTGTGTGTGTGTGAGTGTGTGTGTGTGTGTGTTTGTGTGTGTGTGTGCGTGTGCGTGCGTGTGAATTCTTTCAGGGGGGATTGAACAGAGAAGAGAGAGGAAGTCAGAGATATGATGTTCTCGGTTTCTTTGGGGTTAGCTGCAGGTGGTGGAACACCAGTCCTGCAGGTCCCTGTGGATGTCTGCAAACTGTTCTTCAAACCCCAAACACAGGCTCAAAATAACTCATGTCCCTTTATCCCAATTAGATTTATCTATGAAAATTAGACATCTCAGTTTGGATCTAACTGGCTTCTGAGATACTGCAATGGCCAACAGCCTAGAACTGTCAAAGCAATACTCTTAACAAATGAGTGCCGCGCAATATGCGGAGAGGAGAGAGCAGACATGGTGTGATCTGTGGGATTTGGAAGCCATGGCTATTCCACAGGGAAACACTGTCCTCTTGTGGAATAATGTTCTAAGATGAGAGATTGTCAGGGACATGGTTGTCTTAAATTGTAATTCATTAGAAACATTAAATTCATAAAAAATAGGGCCGTTAAATTTGTTAAGTGATTATTATGAAAATACCATTTAACCCTGGTGTGGTGTTCATATTTTTGTTATTCAGCAAGCGTTCATGGGTCTGGTGGACCCGCTGCATTTTATTTATTTTTCATTTAACACGATCACACAATTTTATTTTAAAATACTCAATGGATGTTTACTTCATCCCAATTACAAGCAATATTAACAGCATGTATGGTTAATATTTGCCCTTTACCTTAGATTTAACATTTATGAATGAATGTGCTCCCCGTTTTTTTTTATTTTTTATATAATGTATTTAAAGAAATTAAATAAAATACCTTAAAATGTGACGGCTTATAACCCACATTTTTCCGGTTTAATCAAGATATGAGTGATGCTCCTGCATCAACACAGAACCCTGAGATCAGAACATAGAACCCTGATATCAGGGCATAGAACCTTGAGGTCATAGCACCCTGAGATCAGAGAACCCTTAGGTTTGAAGAAATGTGAACAAAAATCCTGTGGGGAATAATGTCCAGAGTCCAAAATGAGTTAATAATTATTTAATAAAAGAATGATGACAGAACCGCTTATTCAATCCCGATCGGGGTCCCTCCTTCCTCTGAGAACTCTATGGACCACGTCCGTTTCGCTCGCGTCACCGGAGAGAGAGCGCCCGTTCTCCGTCCCTCGCACGAGTTAGTTCATACTCTCACTCACTGAGCTTAAGGACCTTCCATTGGTTAATATCTCCTATTATAACACCTTTGCAATACTCTACTTGTTCATTGGGCCTGCAGCTTCAGGGGCGGAGCTATTCTTCTTCTTCCCCGCTTCTACAGAAAAGGTTGATTATGTTACTTCGAAAGTCAATGTTCAGCTCCGCCGCCTCAGGCGAACAAGAGAACTACAATTCCTTAAAGTGACAGTTCACTGGCTTCAGCATGCAACATTGTCTAACATCCATTCACACATTAGTCATTATACAGTAATAAAAACCAGTGACCTTAATATGCATACAATTACAAATCCTTCATAACATCCCTTATTAATTATCATATTTCATCCATTGTAATGTACACATTGTAGAGTTGTGAAACAGCGAGACAGTAGACGTAGTTGCAGTTGAGATAGTTTACTACAACTCCACATAAAATGTACAATACTTGTGCATCACGATAGCGGCAGCGCAACCCCCACACTTCCCGGAAACCTCAGACCCCGAAAACCCCCAGCTCTTAAAGGCACAGTAGCCCTTAGGTGAATGTCTCTCACAGTCTGTATGTGGGTCACCACACAGGCCCCCCCAGAATTCACCCAACCAAAAGTGCAATAGACGAAAGTCAGTGAACAGAGTCCGACTCCAAAAGGCAAAGTCAACGTGCCGGGGGGCGGACCAAACGGCCGAAACGGCTGCGCTTCGCAGCAGGGGGCTCCAGTGGGGCCGGGGCAGGGACAGAGGTCGGGGCAGGGTGCGGGGCTGAAACAGGGGGGCGCCCCCGGCGTGGGGGGTCAATCCAGTCGGCGCCCGTAAGGCTGGCATGAAGGGCGGCCTTCATGTCACGATGGAACCTCTCACAAAGCCCATTAGCCTGCGGATTGTACGCCGTAGTGCGGTGCATCTTTACCCCCAGGTGCTCAGCAACTGTAGTCCAGAGCTCCGAGGTGAACTGTGGGCCCCTGTCGCTCGTGATGTCACCCGGCGTGCCAAAGCGGCCCACCCAGCACCCGATGAATGCCCGGGCGACCTCCGCTGCTGTAGTGGAGGACAAGGGGACAGCTTCTGGCCACCTAGTGGTCCTGTCCACCATGGTGAGAAGGTAAGTATATCTGCGGGAGGGGGGTAGGGGGCCCACCAGGTCCACATTTACGTGGTCGAAGCGCCTCTCTGGCACCACAAACGGTGCCAAAGGGGCTTTTGTATGGCGGTGCACCTTAGCACGCTGGCACGCAACGCAAGAGCCAGCCCAGGCTCTAACGTCCCTCCGAAGACCGGGCCAAACGAACCTGACGCCCACCAGCTTAGCCGAGGCCTTCACCCCAGGGTGAGAAAGGCCGTGGATGGTGTCGAAAACCCACCGCCGCCAGGCAGCAGGCACCAGCGGGCACGGTTGACCGGTAGAGGTGTCGCAGAGGAGGGTGGCGTCTGCTGTGTCGAACACCACGTCCTCCAGCCGTAGCGCAGTAGGAGCCGACCGGAAGGCTTGAATGTCTGAGTCCGTGGCTTGGTCCGCCGCCATAGCGGCGTTGTCGAGACCCAAGTGGACGGACCCGACGACCACCTGAGAGAGGCAGTCGGCGACAAAGTTGTCCTTGCCCGACACGTGCTGGATGTCCGTGGTGAACTCGGAAATCGCCGAGAGCTGACGCTGCTGACGCCCCGACCACGGCTCCGTGGTCTTGGCCATGGAGAACGTCAGCGGCCTGTGATCCACGAACGCAGTAAAACGCCTGCCCTCCAACAAGAGCCTAAAGTGTCTGGTGGCAAGGAAAAGTCCCAGCAGTTCCCTGTCAAAGGTGCTGTACTTGCGCTCGTTTTCCCGGAGCTGTTTGCTGAAGAACGCCAGCGGCTGCCAGGCGCCCCCCACCCACTGCTCGCACACCGCCCCCACCGCGTAGTCAGAGGCGTCCGTGGTGAGGGCGATGGGGGCAGCGGGAGACGAGTGCGCCAGCAGAGCAGCGTCAGCCAGCGCGGCCTTGGCCGCAGTGAAGGCTATGTCCATCTCCGAGGACCAGTCCAACACATCCTTGGGCAGCTTTCCCCGCAGGGCTTCGTACATAGGGCGCATGAGGTGGGCAGCATGGGAAAGGAAACGGTTGTAAAAGTTCACCATGCCCAGAAACTCCTGCAGAGACCGTACGGTGCGGGGGCGAGGGAAACCTGCGACGGCCTCCACCCTGGCGGGAAGGGGGACAACTCCCCGCGGAGTGACGTGGTGGCTGAGGAAGGTGATGGACGACAGGCCAAACTGGCACTTAGCTGTGTTGACGATGAGGCAATGTTCGCTGAGGCGGCCGAACAGCTGCTGGAGGTGAGTCCTGTGCTCCTCCCTGGATGCACTGGCCACTAGAATGTCATCTAAATAAACAAACAAAAAAGGCATGTCCCGAAGAACGGAGTCCATCAGGCGCTGAAACGTCTGCGCCGCCCCCTTGAGGCCAAACGGCATACGCAAAAACTCAAAAAGCCCAAAGGGCGTGATGACGGCCGTCTTTGGGACATCCTGTGGGTGGACTGGCACCTGGTGGTATCCCCGCACCAGGTCCACCTTGGAGAAGACGACGGCCCCTGCCAGGTGGGCAGAGAAGTCCTGTATGTGCGGGACAGGGTACCGGTCAGCAGCGGTGGCATTGTTAAGGCGACGGAAATCGCCGCACAGGCGTCAACCCCCGGCGGCCTTAGTAACCATGTGTAGGGGGGACACCCATGGACTGTTTGATCGGCGCACAATGCCGAGGCGCTCCATGGTCGAGAACTCCTCCCTGGCGATCGCAAGCTTGGCTGAGTCAAGGCGGCAGGCCTGGGTGTGAACGTGGGTGTGGTGAGGTCGGGGAACTGGGCGAGTAGGTGTTGATACGGGTCCCCGGTGACTAGCGTGTTTGACAGGCAGAGCGCCCCAGCCCCAGCGTGCAGGGGTACGAGGCAAAAGAAAGGGCATCAATCAGGTGGCAGTTCTTTACGTCCACCAGCAGGCTGAAAGCAGAGAGGAAATCTGCGCCCAGGAGCGGCGTGGATACCGCAGCCACAACAAAGTCCCAGCCAAAACGGCGGCCGCCAAAACACACCTCCACTCACCTGGTGCCGTAGGTACGTATGGGCGTGCCGTTAGCGGCGTCCATCTGGGGGCCGCGTCCGCCGGCCATGGTGTCCACGAGTTGAGCTGGCAGGATGCTGCGTTGTGCGCCCGAGTCGACCAGCAGCCGCCGGCCAGACAAGGAGTCAGCGATGAATAACAGCTTGCAGTCACGGCCGGCGCCCATAGCCGCGCCGGCCCTGGCGTTTCCCTGTGGCTTGAAACTGCATGGCTTACGGCACTGCTTGGCCTTGGCCCCAAACCTGGCATGGTAGTAACAGAGTCCGTCGTCGGGTTGGCGGCGGGCCGTCACCGCAGCCGCAGTGTCTGAATAGTTCTCCATGGGCGGGGGCGGGGTGCCCTGGTGGGGTAGCAGGGCATGGACAAACTGCTGCCGGTTGGCCAGAAAAACCTGGTCTGCTTCAGCAGCCAGGGTGCGATAGTCCTTGGACGCGGCGAGGGGGGAACTGGCCAGAGCTGTGCGTACAGGCACTGGGAGCTGCCTCAGAAAAATGTGCGTGAAAAGGAAGGAGGGATCAGCCGATCCTAGCACGGCTAGCATTTTTTCCATCATCTCCGACGGCCTGCTGTCGCCGAGGCCGTTGAGGGAGAGCAGGCGGTCCGCCTTCTCCAGTTCAGACAGTTCGAAGAGTTTCAGAAGAAATGTCAGCCGGCAGCCGGTGGAGCCTCCAGCAGCATCATCGCTCGTGCCGTCGTCGAAGCATCCAAAGCGGCCACCACGTGGAAGTATTTCGTGACATCCCGATTTATTCCTCTGAGCTGGAATTGGGCTTCTATATGCTGAAACCACGGCCGTGGGTTATGCTGCCAAAAGTCCGGCAACTTGACGGTAGCGGCGTAGACGTTAGCCATGTCGTTAGCACCGGCGTTCGGTGCGGCAGCGCCGCCGTTCTCGTTGTCGGACATGCCGTATTCACTCACAGGGTCACCAGTGTAGAGTTGTGAAACAGCGAGACAGTAGACGTAGTTGCAGTTGAGATAGTTTACTACAACTCCACATAAAATGTACAATACTTGTGCATCACGACAGCGGCAGCGCAACCCCCACGCTTCCCGGAAACCTCAGACCCCGAAAACCCCCCAGCTCTTAAAGGCACAGTAGCCCTTAGGTGAATGTCTCACAGTCCGTATGTGGGTCACCACAACATAAACATTTCTTTATTTTACACTGTGCAAGTCTACAGTTGACCAACTAAGCTTTAAAAACACGACAGGTTATAGTATAGAACCCTGAGATTAGAGCATAGAACCTTGAAGTCAGAATATAGAACCCTGAGGTCAGAGCACAGAACCTTGAGGTCAGAGCATAGAACCTTGAAGTCAGAATATAGAACCCTGAGGTCAGAGCATAGAACCTTAAGGTTAGAGCATAGAACCCTGAGATCAGATCATCCATTTTTCTTCACTTGCTAGCTGCTGACGGGTTGGTTCTGGTGCTCGTCTTCATTTTGGAACTAGCTGATGCTCAATCTCATCCTCTTCTTCAAAGTCACTGTCAGACTCTGAATTTTCATAAATGTGATCCTCACGTTCTGTAACCTGTTCCTCTACATCATCATCAAAAGCTTCTCTCTCTTATCCAAGCACTGTGTGTGTCTAACACGGTGCTTGGATTAGTGCAAACTCCATACAGGGATACTATGTAGTATACTCACTTGAGCACAGGTGCACTCTCTTGAGGGGAGCCTCCCTTAAGGGAGCCTACTCACTTGAGTACTTCACGCTCAGTTGTACCAACCCAGTTTCGAACCCGAAGCTCTTGTGTGACAGTTGCCTGCCCAAACCAGACAACAATGTATAAATTTACATTATTACTTTGAGTTTTGTGGTTTATGTTTGTATTAGTTGCTTGAGTAAGGTGTACTATAAGACTGAATACATAAAAATGACAAACTGCGTGGACTCTAAATCTGGCCTCTAAGTAATCTGGCAGCCCTGGAGCTTTCAAATTTTCATTTTTTCAAAATAAAATAAAAAGAAGAACAACAATGTCTAACACAATGCTCTGATTGGTGCAAACTCCACACATGGAGGTGTACTCAGACACCAGATAGCGGTTTTGAAAAAAGAAAATCAGAGGACAGAGTGAAGGTACACAGGACCTACAATTTCCACACTCTTATTTACCCCAGGCCAGTGGACCCGAACATCCTGTGTGTAATATAAATGTGTAGTACAGTGTGTCGTCATTGAAAACGTGTTTTGATTTATGTTCTCGACAGAAAATGAGCCAAAACATATGAGACTGAGTTTGAAAAAAGTATTAATCGTATCATTTTTCTTTTGATAAAAATAGAAAAATGGTCCCACAGACCCGAACACCACACAAGGGTTAACATGACTTTCCCAAAGGAAAGATTTTATAGATCAAAGAAGAAGAAGAAGAAGAAGAAGAAGAAGAAGAAGAAGAAGAAGAAGAAGAAGAAGAAGAAGAAGAAGAAGAAGACACAAAAAAGGTCCATTGGCGTGAACGGAGATGATGATGTGACTCTCACGATTGCGTGCATTTCAGATCTATAGGTTTGTATTCTATATTCACGATCCCAGACCCGGAAGTAAGAAGTCGCCGCCACGTCACTTTCCCTTTAGCGCGAAAACTGTACCACGACGTGTGAACCACAACCCAGGGCACACACCCAGGGCACACACACATGGCTGGAGTCGACTGCTAGCAACGAACATCATTCTCGTTTTACTGCGCTCGAGGAGCCCTTTGTTGGACAGTGAGTTTGCTAACTATAAAATACACGCAACACAGCACATAGAGCCAAACTCTAGCTCTAGAGGAGTTAGCAGCCATGAGTAACGTAAGCTAACGTGTCACAGGTGTTACGGTTTAACAAGCGACCCTGTTAACTGGCGACTTCCAGCCGAATACGTTCTGTTGTTGTCGTAGTTACGACAGCTGTTGAAAATAGGAAGAGAGTTATGAAGTCGCCAGTTAACAGGGTCGCTTGTTACACCGTAACACCGGTTGTGTACGATGATTCAAACCAATAGTCTCGACATATTAAAAGGTATTGGCTTGTTCAAGGTGATAATCTCGTCTCTAAACGATACGGAGATATTTTAGATTAAAAGGTCATTTCTGAATAAGTCATTTCAAGTTTGTTCAGACCAGTATTTGAGTCATCAACTTTGTATTATTCTTTCATTTCTAAATATGAGCGAGATGTCGTAAATGAAACCGTTTCAGTTTACGACATCTCGATCATATTTATTTACATCATTTATAGAGAAGCGATATATGGTGATTATGAATTACAATGCACATTTAATGTAATTTTCAATCGGCGGTTCACAATAATTTTCATGCCAAGATTATAAATACATATAAAAAGAGTAATTAAGTTGCACAGGTTTTATAACATGTCCATGTCGTCACTAAATCCCATGAAACGTCCAAAATGAATTGTAACGTTGACTGTTTATTGAGTTTGTTTACACTGTGGAGCTCTTGCATGCAAATGCTGTGTTTCTCACAGTTTAACTATAGTGAAAAAATAATAATGTAATTGCAAATCTGTTGGTCCCCATATTTGACCACTCTATGATTGTAAACACAGCAGCTCAAACATGCATTTTTGAGGACACTGCAAAAGAATTGTACACTTTTTCAGCACAGTAACTTTTGATAAAGTGTATCACATTTAAGGCCAATTTTGAAAAACTACCTCAAGAATTCAGTAAACTGATAGCAACTTCAAAACCATGTGTCACCGTCAGAAGATTAACTGATATCACTGGTGACGATTATTATCCTGTTTGTCAGTGCAAATTAGAAGTCAATATTCCTCCTGCTGTTGCATGTGCTCTTCAGTAGATCTCACAGTGAAATGCTTTGCTTTGTCTTGTTTTTCCTCTCTTTCCTGTTTTCTCTTTTCAGAAAGCAAACATGTCAAAGATAGACAAGATGAGCATCCTTGGGGTGAGGAGCTTTGGGATTGAGGATAAAGACAAACAAGTCATTTCATTCTTCAGTCCGCTGACCGTGCTGGTTGGACCCAACGGAGCAGGGAAAACGGTATGAGAACATGTTCTGAAGAGAGCAAAGGTTGACTTTAAAGCATGACCTGAACGAAGGAACAAGAACGTTGACAGTATGCATTGTGATTAGACTAACTGGTCTGGTGATTTTTACTATTTCATTTATTTATATATTTTGCATAAAGCCACAGGAAAATATGGAACAAATAGTACAAACAAATGATAACTGTAACTCAAGTTTTTTGTGGCATGAACATTTTTCTTTTCTTTTTCCAGACTATTATTGAGTGCCTTAGGTATGCAACCACAGGAGAACTTCCCCCTGGATCTAAAGGAGGTGCATTTGTTCATGATCCAAAGGTGAGCTTGCTCAATTGTACCTCACTGCTTATTATGCAGGGATGTTACGGTTTCCACAGTGCTTCATTCTTACTTTGAAAATTGTAAAGTTTCTCACTCTATTGAATAGTCTTATGCGTTAACACTGAAAATTATGTGATAAGAACAACAAACATTTTCTGACTTGAATTGTGTGAATCTTGCTGAATTCCAGGACGCCCATGAGACGGACGTGCGAGCACAGATTCGACTCTTATTTACCGACGTCAACGGTGAGAAAGTGTCTATCCATCGCTCCATGTCCTGCACTCAGAAGGCAAAGAACTACACCTTCAAAAGCTTGGACCAGGTCATTACCAGGATAAAGTAAGCCAGTCACAAGTGTTTTTACTCACTTTTTCATGAAAAAAAAGATTCGGGACTGATATTTCTGGTAATTAACCTTTTTTCTTGACATGTGACCTCCTTCATCATTCACCCAGGGACGGTGAGAAGGTGAGCCTGTCAGCGAAGTGTGGTGAGCTGGATCGGGAGATGATTTCTTCACTGGGGGTGTCGAAGCCTGTGCTGAATAATGTCATCTTTTGTCACCAAGAAGAGTCCAACTGGCCACTTTGCGAGGGCAAAGCGCTCAAAGAAAAGTTTGACTCAATCTTCGCTGCAACCAAGTAAAGACCACTCAGTCTTACATGTTTCCTTCTTACACATTTGTTTTAATGTAACGCATCACAATCGTAAGCATTCCAAAGCAAAGCAAAAATATGAACCAACATAATATGCCATTCAGATGGTATGAGAGGGGAAAACTCAGTATTACCATTTCTTTGTGCCTCTCAGGTATATCAAAGCTCTGGAGACGATGCGTCAGTTGCGTCTCAAACAGAATCAAACAGTCGCACTTTGTCGAACAGAGTTGCGCTACCTGAAAATGAATAAGGAGAAAGCCCAGCAGATTAGAGAAACTGTGGCCACCAAGGAGGCTCAGCTGATGGCCTCTAGAGACAGCATCCAGCAGACAGAGAATAAGATTGAGCCACTGGAGGTTAGTTGGTGGTGTGTGTGTGTCTGTGTGTGTTAATACACGTTTCAAGACAAAGCCAACCGATGGTTGTCGGTCAGATATTTTTTCCACATAGTTCTGTTCTCAGATGCAAAGTTGATTTAGTAAGCTTTTGAACGTTGTACTATTATTTTTTCCTAGATCTTTTGATAATTTTAAGATTATACATTCTCTGGAATTTTATGCAAAGTAGTGTAAGATATGTTTCTTCCAATAAAACACTTTAGGGCGTGTACTGATAAATCGACAGACAACTTGTTTTGATCTAATAATTTTTACTATTTTAAACAGATTAATAGACTATTGAATGTCAAAAATAATGCCAGCTCGCCATCACTAGTCAAGTTAACGATAGACAGAGAGAAACTTTTTCATTTTACAACTGTAATAAGCGAATGTAGTTCAAAAATAATTCTTTTACAATAGCAATTAATTACAAAATAACTAATCAACTAATCGATTCGTCAAGTTATTAGTTTCAGCACTAGATATGGTATCACTCTGAAAGAGATCAACAGTTATGTTAGACGCTCTTTAAGAAGGTGAGATGAAGCCCAGCAGCTAAAATGATATGATTTAAGTGAAACATACAGTAAGCTGAGGTGGGTTACTGCATGTCTACAGGTGTAGGCACATCTGAAGGGCAATTGTAATTCAAGTTATTAATTGACCTTTTTAAATGATTTTTTTTCAGAATCGAATCACTGATATTGACACAAAATTGGGGAAAGTGATGAAGCTGGACAACGACATCAAAGCTTTAGACAGCAGGAAGAAGCAGATGGAGGTGGATAACAAAGAGCTGGAAGAAACCATGGAACAGGTAACATAGCAGTAGGTAATATACACACATGAAAACCCACATTATGTATTGTTATGAAGGAATAATTTAGTTTCCAGCACTAAAAGGAGTACTCACCCTCCACAGATAATTCTAATTGTGCACACACACATTTGCTAACATGTTTTTGGAAACCTGACAAGATGTTTGAAAGGTAATTAAGGATGGAAAGACAAAAAGTGAGAGAGAGAAATAAATGCATGAACGAAGATGCTGAGCTTCAAAAGGGGAAAACGCAGCAAGTCCCCCGATTTGTGTCTGAGAACACCTGTGAAATAATACTCCAGACTCCACTCCGTAAGTGTCATTCACCTAAATGGGAAACTATCAGAACAAATGCAGATGGTGAACGAGGTTGTAGTTGATTCTGTAATCATGCCAGTTCATCACTGTTCTGCATCGACATGAATGTCTTTTACTGCTGTTGGGTGTTTCTACTCCTCTGCCTTACGGGAGCCAGGAATCTCTTCATCCCATCTGTTTGTTGCTTCTCACTCATATATGTCTGCATTTGAAGAGCGATTGTTTTTGTTTGAGAGAGCGAAAGCGTCACAAACCGAGCATCCTTTTGTGTATTTGTTGCCGCGTATTATTTTGGTGAATTGTCAGTGTGATGGGATTTTTGGCCACAGTTGCCACTTGCAAAGTGGCCCGAAGTCATTTGTTTCTCCCTTGGAGGTAAAACAGCTGTCAATATTGTTTGTTTTGTTTTTGTAAAAAATGAAACGTGTGGCATAGTTTTGTCATTAGTGGACAGTTGCCAGTGAAGAGACAGAGAGGAGAGGGACGATATGACGTGCAACAAAGGTCCCTGGCTGGAATCGACCCTTCGGCTACCAAGGCGCTCCAAGTCTGGCTTGTTTACTGTAGTTGCACTAATGTCATGTAGTAATTGTGTAATGTTCTTACTGTATTCAGGTAGCAGACGTAGGCTGCATCTTTTGTCCAGATTGTTTTCAAAGATCCATTAGTGCACTTATTTTTTATCATGGAGGGCCCTAGTGGAGTCAAACCTTTGTCCCAGACAGTTTGCTAAGCCGTCCTGATTGATCTTCAGAGCCACTCCTAAGCCAGTTAACTGTGTGTGCGGCAGGTGTTCCAGGGTTCAAATGAGCAGCTGCAGGAGGTTTACCAGAACCACCAGAGGACCGTGAGAGAGAAGGAGCGAAGGCTGACAGAGTGCCAGAAGGAGCTGGAGAGAGCTGGACGGGAGTGTCAGAGACTCAACAGAGTCAAGGCTGATCTCCTGGTAGAACAAGGTACACACACATTCACCAGTCTAAGTACCGGGGTAAACTTTGTCCAAAATAGAATTTTGCCGAATCGTTAAGCCCACCACACACCCTCTATTCGAAATATCTTATTGATGCAGCATTATCTGATGTCAAACATCTTTTGAGTGCACCGGCAGAATGTCAGATTATATCCTAAAAGCAAGTCCAAGGGGGACTTAAAATACTCTGCTGTTCTCTCAAGATATTTACAATGAAGGATGGACAGACAGGTGGATAAATAGGGACATCTCCTGAAGACTAAATTGGCTGCTGAAATCCCCCTCTCTTTTCCCAGGTCGTTTACAGCTGGAGGCTGACCGCCACACTCAAAACATCAAGGATCGCGACACTCAGGTGAGAGGGAAGAAAATCGACCTCAATCCACTTGTCAGACATGAAAATTCCTTACCTTTCGGCGAAATACGCCGTTTTGAAACCAAAATATGTCATCCACGTGAATCACGTAGATCGAAGAGTTTTTGTTTTTGGGGGGGGAGGGGTCAACGCTGTTTCTGAGATTGGAGTGGGACACGAAAAAAAACTGAAGTCGTGATCATCTTAGCAATAGAAGATCTTTGACGTCACGAGTCTTGGCCAATCAGAGTTAAGATGTCTACAGCGGCTTCATTTCCCTCCCACCAGTTTAATAATAACAAGCTAGTCAGCCTGCTAACACGTTAGCTAACGTTGTTGGAGAGCCAGCGAGTGAGATTACTGGCAGCGGAGAGTCCGTGGCAGCGTGTGACGTCAGACAGGAGAGCGGCGAGTCAGCGGCGCTGCAGTTCTACCTACCGACACCTCACTACAAGGAGAGGACAATGGAGATGTTATCCAACTTTTATTTTAATAAAAAAAACAAAATGAGTTTCTTCCATAGGGTGGCCGGGCTCCTGTTTATATTTAAGGGTTTAAGATCTACGTGTAGGAAAAAGTGGATCCTCTAGTTAATTATAATCTATATAGTTATGCGGTTATAATCACTGTCACACAGAGAGAGGTGTGCATGTTCAGGTTTACTGGTGGAAACATTATTCAGTGTTCTATCTAGACTAACAGTGACGTCTCCTCAAAGTAAAGTGGTATAACAGTATGACATAATATGGTCAAATAAAAAGGCTGGTACATGATACATATTATGGCATATAAGTGTAATATTATGAAGTGAAATGTAGTAGTAGCAAAACAATATTCAGTATAGTATAGCAGTATTGCATATTGTAAGTATTAAGTCTACAAAATATATATACACACACACACTACCGTTCAAAAGTTTGGGGTCACTTAGAAATTTCCTTATTTTTCAGAGAAAAGGACTGTTTTTTTCAATGAAGATAACATTAAATTACTCAGAAATACACTATACATTGTTAATATGGTAAATGACTATTCTAGGTGGAAACGTCTGGTTTTTAATGAAATATCTCATTTCCAGCAACTATCACTCAGTGTTCTAATGGTACATTGTGTTTGGTCAAATGCACTTATTGTAATTCGCTTTGGACAAAAATGACCACATTAATGTAATATAAAGAGCAGGTGAAAAGTCAACACTATCAGTTGTATTTATGTACACTAACTACACTAAAAACTAATATTGTCCTACATACAAAGACACAAAAACTGTTCGGGGTTTGCGATATGTTGGAAATTACTTAAAAATTCAATTAAGAATTGAAAACACCATTATTGTAATTCAGTGAATGGATTGTACCTACAAATAAAACACATTTATCACAAAAAAAGGAATATATCGTTTTGAAACTTGTTTGATGTAAGTACTTGCATATCTCTTTCTCAGGTTCGCTCTTTGTCGTCCTATCTGGAGATGGAGGGTTACGACCGACCACCCTTCACTACCCTTCAGCTTGAGAGCTTTAATCGTCATGCCACACAGAGACTTGAGCAGGAAAAAGTGACCGTCAGTCAGGTTATGGTAAGACATGCCCCGATCGCAATACGTATATCTACTATTATGTTTTGCAGCCGTGGCATTTAATACCATTAAACAGCTGTGTTATTTCACATAAATAAATACAAAAGTAAATTCTACCTGCAATAAATATTTTATGAACACATGTCCTATTAATGTAATGCTTGATTCCTCTTATTATTATTCTGTACACTCAGGCGGACCTGCAGGAAAAGGAGCAGCAGAAGCAGCAATCCATTGATGAAATGAGGGATAAGAAGACTGGCCTGGAGAGAACTGTGGAGTTAAAGAGAGACCTTCAGGGAAAGAAGCAGCAAGAATTGAGGAAAATCAGGGAGGAGCTGCAAAGGCTGGAGGGTTCGTCTAGCCGTCTTCAAGAACTGGAGAATGAACTGGCTAAAGTGGTGAGTGTACACACAAAAGCTATAATGAGGTTTTCTTAGATTGTGTAAATTTCCACAGCTGGTAAGTGTGTATTAAACTATGCCTGCATGTCTTGCACATTTAAGTGTATTGTTTTCTTGAAGTCACTCTCCCCTCACCCTCTTTTCTAATACAGTATGAAGAATCAGCTATGTGGATAAGTACATGAGCGTGAACTTGTGACGTGAATTATTTTTATGAAGTCGCAAAACTTTGTGTGTGTCTTTTCATTTTCAGGAGCGTGAGCTACAAAGTGCAGTTCAGAGCACCAACGTGGAGGAGCTGAAGGCAGAGGTGGTGGAGCTCCAGAGCGAAAAGGCCGAACTTGACCGCACACAGAGAAAGCTCGACCAAGAGATGGGGATGCTCAACACACACACCGCCGCACGCACCCAGATGGACATGCTGAAAAAGGACAAGGTAAAACCTAAATTCATTGGAAGGCAACTGGTGTTGAACATTCTCCTCTCGCTCGACTCTCCTATACTATTTCTTCCTCTTTTTCCCCCTCTCCCAGTAAAACTGAGTGACCCCATGCGGGTGGTACTTTAAGCCTGTGTGCTCATCTCATCTCTCTACTTTTCCTCTTCATCTTTCACTCCTACTTCCTTACCTGCTCCGGGCTCCTTTCTTTTCTCTGTTGAATCCCCTCTCATCTTTCCTCTTAATTAATTCCTCCAGGCGGAGAAGGATGAGCAGGTTCGTAAGATCAAGTCTCGCCACAGCGAGGAGCTGGTGACATTGCTGGGACACTTTCCCAACAAGAGAGAACTGGAGGACTGGATCTATGCCAAATCTAAGGAAATCAACAGTACCAGGGACAGACTTTCCAAACTCAAGTTAGTAAGATTTATTTACATTATAACCTGCGCATAATAAACAAAAATGTGAATATAATCACTCCTAATCATTCTCAGTAAGGACCTGGCTTCGAGTGAGCAGAATAAAAGCCACATTGCTGCTGAGGTACGGAAGAAGGAGCAGCAGTTAGCCAGCGACGAAGAGAAGTTCTTCAACGTGTGTGGCAGTCAGGATCTGGAGCAGGACCTGGGCAAGCTACGAGAAGATCTGGAGAAGAGCTCCAAACAGAGAGGTGAGTGCGTCCACAGGAAAATGAAAATAAGCTTTGTGGCTTAGACACAAATAAACCTTCATATCGAGCACATATGTCAAACTCAAAGCCCGCGTCTTTTTATGTGGCCCGCGACGGCTTCACGGACCCGTTTTCAGTGAATCGCGGACCTTTGCATGGGCTTTTATTTTGAAGGGGATTTTTTATGTGCTTTTATTTTGAAGGAGATTTTCTATTCAGCGGAGCGCCATCTATTCACACTCCTCAATGCTGCGTTCACAACACGCTTTACTTGCGTGAGTTTACACGTTGGACTATTTGTGATAGTTAAGCTTCATTACCGACTTTTTTTATTCTATGTTTCTGCATGAAAACACTGAGTCTGTTAAAAAAGGCTGAAGTTATAAAAATGTTATGTGTGTTGTATTACCTCATGTCCTTAAGATGCACTTTTTGGTTTTTAATTGAGTGTAAAAGGGAATATTTCAAATTATTTTGTTTTGTGTTGGATTGTGTACTTTGGCAGATATTGTGTACTTTCTCAGGTTTAAACTGCACCATATCATTAAATCAATTTGAAAAGTTGAAAATGTTCCTCGCATTGGATCTCAGCTTGTCATTAAGGGGTCAAGGTGGGTCCTGCAGCCAGACCAGTTCAGAACCACTGCCATGTCTCCAGACTAACTTTTTTTACTAGGAGCACAGTGGCCCCTAACTTAAAATTTTAGGGGCGCAAGCTGAACATTTAGGGGCGCACACTATAAATCGACTTGCAAAGTTTTCCTATCATTTTCACTGTATTACTGATAAATACTTTGACAATAAATGCATAAACTACACTCTTATAAACTTGTACAATAGTTTTAATAACATACACCAGTTATACAGCTTAAAAATACAAAATTAATATTTATTCTTTACTGACAACAGAACAAGTTGTAGACATAACTTGTTCATTAACACTTCCCACAAAAGATCGCCCCTTGGTGGGGGATAAGGTGCCTGTGTTGGCAAGCCCTTGTAATTAGCTACTGGGAGTGGAGCTGCACTTTCATTGACAGGTCGCGGCACATTTTATGTTTCTGACTGGCGTTGCGTTTGATCAGCGTGTCGTGTTTTAATTGTGTAGTGCCAGTCTTATCAGCAAATTTCGTGTTCCCCGCATGTTGTAGGTATCGACAGCAGAAATTGCAGTTCATTGAATTCGTCTCCCTGAAACACCTCAGCCAGGTTAACACGTGCAGCCACTCGAACTGATAGTCCGCTTCACCATTGTTTACAGGAGACACCGCTATGTGAAATCTGTGGATTCGCGGGATAACCCCCAAGACCCGCCTCTTTTCACACATTAGCCTATCACAGTGGTCATTCGCTCTCACACATTGGCCAGCCTTCTTCTGTTTTTGTCTCCTTTCTTCTTCTCCTGGAGTTAATGTTGGTTGGCAAACCAGTCATTCAGGCATTACCGCTAACTATAGTGGGCTGAAGTGTAGAACAAGTTTGTCAGCAACAAAAATATTTAATAAAAAAAAGGTAATTTACTGGTAGTACGAGTAGATGAAACATTTAGTCGCACTGTGTCTAATTTTAGGCGCAAAATGCGACCATTTGGTCGCAGTCTGGAGCCCTGACTGCCCCAGACCAGTTCAGAACCACTGCCCCAGACCACATGCATGTCTTTATTTACTCACAATTATTTGTTGGACCAGTTATGTCCTTCTCAACTGTGACAAAAAAGCTTTGAAGAAAAGTTCATATAATAACATGCGTTTGATCTTTGTCTTTGTTATTTTCTTCTGTTTTAAGTTTGATCTTTAGCAATGTGGGTTTCGTAACCCTAAATTAAATGGACTTCTGTCATAGTAACAGAGAAATTTGCTTCCATATGTTTTTACATTTATATAAATGCATGTACAATATTTTTACACTTGAATAAACAATAATCTAATACAAAGACAGTTATTTAACATTATGTTCGGGAGGAGTTAAATGTATACAGTGTTACAGTTACAACCGGCCCTTTGAGGACGACCATGATGCTGATGTGGCCCGGGGTGAAAATGAGTTTGACACCCCTGATATAGAGAGATGAAACATCATTTGAAGTTTCACAACAACAAAACGCATCATGATGGGACGTTACTAGATGATGGTCTCAGTCTCACATAAATTTAGAATAGCGTGCCCGTTTTTCGGTCAGTGGTTCGAGCCCAATCTCAGTTTTTTTTCTTTTTTTTTCTGCAATTTTAACAATTATCCCGCTGGCCGGACTGGACCCAAACAGCGGGCCGTATGTTTGACACCCCTGCTCTAATGTGTAGCAGACACGGTACAAGTAAAGGAAGTAATAAGAAATGTTTTCTTTCTTCCTCCACCTGTGTTTTTATAGCCGTGCTAGCAGGAGCCACAGCCGTGTACACCCAGTTCATCAGCCAGCTGACAGAGGAGAGAGAACCCTGCTGCCCTGTGTGCCAGCGGACATTCCCCTCAGACTCTGATCTGCACGAAGTTATCAGTGACATGCAGTCCAAACTACGCCTGGTGCCAGACAAGCTGAAAAACACAGAGCAGGACCTGAAGAGGAAGGAGCAGAAGAGAGATGAGATGATGGCTCTCAGACCTATCAGGTATGAAGACGGCTGGCTCTGGCAAGACAGAGATTGTGTGATAGTGCAACAAGTGTGCTGCACTCTCTGGAAATATATTTAAAAAAAGAAGAAATAAATGTACTTTTAAATAGCGCTGCAACTAAAACGTCTTCATGCTTTTCATAGAGCAACACAATGAATGTCCTTTGTTTGCGAAACAGTCGGAAAATATATATCTTTTCATTTTAGCAACAGTATTTTCCTTCTCTGTGTGGCACTCGGTTCCTTCTCACACTTTAGTGGTTAACAGTGTTACACAGCAAGTTACTTTCAAAATGTACTGTATTACTAGTTACTATGAAAGTACTAAGTTACTAGTTCCAATAATATACTGTCTGTGTAGAGCAATGCATTGCTGATTACACTACTTTTGTATTACTTTCACAATGATGAATTAATGATTGCAGTATTTTAAAAATTATATTTCAAACTGTATGTGCCAGTAAAGGGCATAATTACATTCTACTTTTTAGATCAGCCCGGGTATCATCTTCATCAGTGGCTGCAGTTCCCCATTTAAGTCTCTTGCATTAGGGTTAGTTAATTACCCATGATCAAGACAATTTTAAAGGGGAAACAAAAATCCCTGATGTATTTATCCACTCACCCGGTTGTGCACACACAACAGAATGTAGACTTGTTCGTTCCAGCAGTATATAATGTAGAGAAGTGGTTCTCAACCTTTTTTCAGTGCTGCACCCACTGTAAATTATTTTTTCCAGCCAAGTACCCCTAACCAGCGCAAAGCATTCTTTGTTGAAAAAAAGATGTACTACACAGCACTGTGCCATCAGTGTCTGATTTAATATAGAATATATAAAATTCTGTTTATTAACATACACATATATTGTATTGACTATTTATTAAATAAAAATGTTTTAAAGGATTTTTTTAATCGACGCTAATTTAAAATAGATATTTTCTTTAAATCTCACGTACCCCCTGGAGTGCTGAGACTATACAAGTTAACTACTTCTTGTCCTTTTTCTCTTCCCATTCGTTTGTTAAAAGCCTCTGAACACCCACACAGGTGTTTCAGTTATTCTGGCTGATTAGATTTCTGCTCTGGTTCAAGTTTGATCTGGAGCTTTGATGAGAATTTATCAGGAAAGAGGTCTAATAAACCAGATTAACTAAAAAACACCTGTGTGGCGTGCCAGAGAACCGAGCGCAGGAGGTTTGAAGACATGAACCATCACTAGATGGAGCCATATTCTCATATGAGTGAGAGTTCACCTCCGTTTCTCTCCAATGTCTTTTCATGACCTAAGAAGAACACTCCAATTAAGAGCGAATAGATTTAGCCACCACTCCCTTTATTCAAAATAATTAACATTTCAACAATTGAAGTGATGGAAGAAACAAATGTACAAATTTCATATATGGGTTTCATTGATAATCTTTCCTAAAAATGACTGCAACAAATTCCTATTTTTTGGTTATGGTCTACTGTTGTAAGTTTAAAAAGGGGTGGTTTAGGGGTCTTATAAACTCAAGTTAAATATATAATACGATTATTTTTTTAGCATCCATAGGCTTGAGAGATAACTGTTCCCTGAATAACAGCGGGGAGTCAAAGAAGAAAGAATGTTGCATAACAGTAAAATAAATGTAACATACACTTTTATCATCTGTATTTATGTTCTCTTTCATGCCTCCCAGGCAGTCCATTGTACAGTTTCAGGAAAAGGAGCTGCCTGAGTTGAGGAACCGCTTGCAGACTGTAAACAGAGAAATCGAGAAGCTGAAGGGCGACGTGGAGGAGCAGGAGACTCTGCTTCGCACCCTGATGTCAGAGGAGGAAACGGCCAAGGCCTGCCTACAGGACATATCGCTCATGGACAGATACCTGGTACCATCATCCTGTCTTTCTGACTCTTTCTGACAACTTCTGTCCCTTTCCACCTTCTGCAATCTTCCTACAGATTAGGGCTGAGGCGAAAAATCGATAGTATAGTATCGCAGTATTTTGCGTGGAGATTATTGTATTGATACATGAACGCCAAGTATTGATTTTTTATTTTTTATTTTATTCTATAAACTATTCACATCGATATTGGGGATGTCGGGTTAACCAAATTGGCTGTAATTGCAGTTAAATTAGTCGCGGTCTTGCTGCTCAGCAGAAGAGTTGCTGTAAACATTTCAGAGGTAACTAACAATCAAGCCTTATGTCTGCCAAAAAGTGCCTTTATCATACAAACTTTTTCGCGAAATTCGCCGTTTTAAAATCAAAATGTCATGCACGTGAATCCTGTAGATTTTAGGGGACCGGGGGGGCAACTGGACAAACGGGACACGGAAAAAAGCTGGTGTTGTAATCTTCGCAAATAAAACATATTTGATGTGACGTGTCGAGTATTGGCCAATCAGCGTTAAAATGTCTACAGCGTCTTAATTTCTCTCCAACCAGTTTTTTAATGGAAAGCTAGGCCAGCTTGCTGTCACGTAGCTTGCTATCATTCGCGCTCATTCTTAATTGATTAAACTATTCCTATTATCAAACTCTGTAAGGCATCGATAACGTTGCCTGCAGTGGACAAGGATAGACGGCTGCTCGCCAAACAGTTGAATTGCTACTATTACCTCTTTTACTTGGAAGGGTTTTATTGCATTTATGACAATGAAAGCATCTACTGGAGTAAAATCTAGCCACACTTTCCATCTTTTGCTTCTCTTTGCCATGATGTGTGTCTCACGCTGTACTGAACGTGTGTGTGTGTGTGTGTGTGTGTGTGTGTGTGTGTGTGTGTGTGTGTGTGTGTGTGTGTGTGTGTGTGTGTGTGTGTGTGTGTGTGTGTGTGTGTGTGTGTGTGTGCTGCCCCTCTTATGCTGCATTCACACCAAAAGTCAGGCTTTTTCGCCTGACTTTACTCGCTCGACTTTATGTGGTTAATTCGACTTTTTGCTTTTTTTTTTTGCGAAAAGGGGGCACGGCTTATCTCCGTGGCTTTACTCCGTGAAAACAGTTACTATTCCCGCCATTCACCATTGAAATAACGACTAGTTCTGCTTTATACTTGTTGTGGAAGTCCCACAAACGTCGTAAACATCAAACGCCCCCGTGTCTGGGTTCATAATATTATCCGTAGTCGCACACAGCTCCGACTCCTCCAGGACAAGTGTCTGAATGAAGCCGCTTCCAGCGCTCCTTCAGGCGGACCAGCAGCAGTTTGATTCAGCAACAGCAGGACGGCGGTGATGACGTGCAGAGATTCTCAACACTGATTGGCTTTTGCAAGTCAGCGTCGGGCGAATTTGCCGGAAAAGTGATTTTTCGCCTCAGTCACGCCACTTTTTCGTAACCATTCACGTCTGTGCATTGACTTAACATGTAATCTACTCGCGCGAATATTTCTCTCTTTTGGTGTGAACGCAGCATTACAAAGACGGGCACAGAGAAAGAGAGTGGACGTTTGCGACGCTGCTATTTTCCACGGAGATCTCACTCTGTGATTTCTAAAGTACCGATAGCAGAACCGTTAACTCTGGACCTAATCAATACTCCAGGTTTCATTAATTAATTAAGAACCTGTTACTGTTTAGAACTAGGTTTTGGAGAGGCATCTCTAGTATTATCATGATGTGTTCAAATGTAAAAAGTAGTAGTTGAAAAACTAAATTCATGTTTTCACAGCAATGATGACCTGAATGACATGTTTCACAGCTGTATGATGACCTCTTTAACTTCATAACATTAGCTCCAAGCAGCATATATTACATAATTTAAATGACTAATGTTATCAAAAATATCAATCAATTGAAATAAAATATTTGATTTCCTAATCATTTGAATAGTTTGTTATAATGTGAATCACCACTATAGATGACTGAAACAAAGTAAAAGGAAATAGTTAATGATGATGATAAATATTTTAGTTGATTGGCTATAGGCCTATTAGAAATGGACTAAAGTGAACTAAGTAAAAACTTGTCGTGGGTTCTCTGGTGTTTCCACCCTACTACAGACGGAGCCCGTGAGAGGTGTTCGTCTCTTTTCAGTTTTCCTATTTTTCGGATATCAAAGTTACAAATAACGGCAGTAAACAAGAAAAGTGATTGTCATTTTAGTTGTGACACAGATGAATCTTGTTAATTTGAGAAACATCACTGGAAGACATTGCTAATTCCTGTAGTAGACACACACACACACACACACACACACACACACACACACACACACACACACACACCTACACACACACCTTTTCGCTTGTGTCTTTCTTCACCTTACTTATTTTCTTTCCAGATGGACCTGAAAGAGTTGGAGAGGAAAATAGCTCAGCAGGCAGCCAAACTCCAGGGAGTGGACCTGACCAGAACCATCCAGCAAGTCAGTCAAGAGAAACAGGAGACTCAGCACAAGCTGGACACCAGTAAGATGACATCATACAGGCATCCCCACTTAGAGGAAAATTACATTACAGTCTGGGTTCGGTTGTAGTTTTGCCACTAGTTATTTTAATCATCTTACTCGGGGCAACTACATGAAGAGCAATTTTAAACAAGTCCACTTTAACTTGATTATCTGATTAACTTAAAATGATTGTGAACACACTCAAAATATCCATTAGAATGATTTATATTTATTTGCTTGTTTGGGTATGAATTTTAACACTGTTTTTCTTGTCTAAATGTAAAGGTTCCACAACATATTGACAAGTGTTTCCATCGTCACAGTTGTTGTCCACCTCATGTATATTAGTGAGGGTATGCTAAATAACAAAAACATTTCTCTGTAGAATGCAAACTGTTTGCTATCACCACAAACTACAGTCAGAGATTATCGTAAAGTTGAATCACCAACTTTCTAGAACACTTAAAATAAAACTGAACATTATAACCTTCATGAAGGTATGATTTATTACAGGACTGCCTTCTGCATACTGCATTCGTTTTAGCTTGTTGTACATAATAAACTGGCAACTGAGTGTAAATCTAACTTTAAAAAAAGGCTACATATCTCAATAATGTAGATATACAGTACTTTATACACAAAGTAAAATGTTCCTTTTTTTCTTCCCTGCCTTAAATGTTTGTCTTCAAGCTATCACTACTCAATAAAGCACAGATTCAAAAAAGCATTACTTAAAATAGATCAATCAAGATTTGTGCTTTCGACAACTTCAACACTAAAGATCACTTGTTGGTCTCAGCTGCAGATTGTTGACTTTACGAATCAGATGGTAAAGAGACTGGAGTGTAAGCGTTTTTTTGTTGCTTTTGTCCGTTTATAACTTTATTTTGTACTTGCAGCTTCAAGCAAGATGGAGCTTAAACGTAAGCTGATCCAGGACCAGCAGGATCAGATTCAGACGCTGAAAACTGCTGTGAATGAGTCTAGAGCAGATAAGCTCCAGCTGAGCAGTGATATGCAGAAACAGCAGCAGCTGGAGGAGCAGTGTGTTGAGTTCACCACTGAAATACAATCTTTAACTAGGGACATCAGGGTACATTTGATTGTTTTTTGTTTATGTGAGCTACTTGTTGGAAGATGTTGATGTAGAGGCACTTGTGAACTACTGTAGAACACACACAAATATGCAGGGCATAAGATTGTTTATAGTGTTTAGTCCTTTCATCTTTTGAAGTTCAAGTTCACCTTTTAGACTTCAGATTTTACACATTTTATTTTTTGTCTGTCAGTTTGCACATTTCTGTTCCATACAAAGATATATTTACTTGCATGCAGGGAAGCAGTATCATTTTGCTAGCTTCTCATTTGTGCATGGCCTGCATCCTGAGTTTTACTGTCATGTGCACGTACTCTGTAAAAAAGAATCCCGTGGTGTTCTTTTAATTTATATTCTACATGTTTGCTTAATTATTTTTTTGACACGTTCTCGCTCTTCCTCTCACTTTGTGTCCAACCAGGAAGCCAGGGAACAGCTGTCCCCTTTGTCTGCTGCTCTGGAGAAGCTGCAACAGGAGAAGCTGGAGCTGGTGGAGCGCAAGAGGCAGAGGCAGGAAGAGGGGCAGGAGAAGGTGGACATATTCTCACTTTTGTCTCTTATTCACTGTACTGTGTAAAACTGCTAATTCACTGACATGAGACTGGACAAGGTAGATTGCATCCTCCTCTCCTTGTTATGTATTTTCCTCTTTTGGTGTTACTTCCTTTATTTCGGATTTAACAGGAACAGCTGAAGATGGACCTTTTATGTCTTCTGTTTGTATTCCCTTACATTTAACACCTATATATAGTTGATAGTGGACATTTATATTCAAAAGTGAGTTGGCATTATTTTAAAATGCCTTGATAGTTATACAAATATTGGTTGTTTGGTCTCTATCGTAAAAAACATGTAGTGTCATCTAGCACATTGTCAAACAAGTCACATTTCCTGACAATGATTGAAGTGTTTCTACAACAAGTTAGTTACCATTTAAAAAAAAACCGAGTAAGGATGGAATAAAAGCAGTTTTTTTCTGCTACATTTGATGAATCTTCATCTAGTCACTATTCTAACACTTTGTTTCTGACAGATCAATACCATGAAAGAGAGAGTGAAGGCGATCACCACCTTGGAAAGAGACATCAGCAAATATGTTAATGACCGCAAAGATGAATACAAAGAGGTAACATGTCTGCTACTAGCATACATGATACAGCTGTGTGTCCGATACCTCTATTGTTTATTTTGTGATGGACATTCCGTTCACATGTTTATCATGTGGGTACATTTACGCCGTCTTTATTCACTCTGAAACACCAGCTTTCCTTTTAATAACTTTTTTTTTCTTTTGATGTTAGCCATAAGCTTTTTTGAAAGAACTGAACAAGTTGATTGACCTTGTCCGTTTTTGCTTAAGCAAAAAGAGGCTGAGCTTCAAGAAACCAACACTCAGCTCCATGAAGCTGAGAAGTCGAAAGACAAGATCAACAAGGAGATGGGAAACGTCCGTCAGGACATAGACACTCAAAAGGTATGGCTTGTCTTCATTTTCGTCTTTCTGTCTCTTTTCTTCTACTTTGTAAATTCAATCCACCATTGTACTGGTTGGTGCAAATAAAGCATCAGCAGAGTCGCATTTTTGCATAACCTTCCCTATTTAGAAGATGCACCGAGGAGAGCAGCAGTCTGAAAGGGTAACTTTTCTTTATTATTTAGGTCCAGGAGCGCTGGTTGCAGGACAACTTGACCTTGAGGAAGCGTGTTGAGGAGTTGAAGGACGTTGTGGCTAAACGCGAGGTTCTATTGAAAGACATGGGCGACATGCAAGTGTTGCAGCTACGCCAGTAAGAGCACTACACCGTTATTAATCGTCTGTAAGATCAATACATTTGCTAACTGTTCAAGACATCCCCAATCTCTTTTACCATGGCGGTATCACACTTGTTAAGGTTACTTGTGGTCAGACTGGTCGTAACATTAGAGGTTACCCACAATGGTTTAATGAACGTTCTGTGGTTGTCCAGAGAACGACGTGAAGCAGAACGCAAGTTGGAAGAGTTGAAGAAGAACCGCAGTATTGCACTGGGTCGTCAAAAGGGTTTCGAGGAGGAGATACTGGAACAAAGGTGAGCTGTTCGAATACCAATCTAGTATCTAAGGCAGACCTTTGTCAGTGCACCTATAGTGATGAGGAAATAAATGTTTTTCCATTAACATTGTCATTACTAACTAAAACTGTGAATTGTTTCATTGGTTTCTGTCCAAACATTTGGCTACTTTAGTGTTCATTACTATTGATGGTTCCAGCTTTAAATAATATGGTGTCTGTCATGAATTCAACTTCCTATTTGAATTGATTGCTTACAGAAAAGAGCTGCGGGAAGATCAGTACAGCAGTGCTGATGAGCTCTACAAAAACAAGATGATAATCATGAGGACAACAGAGCTGGTCATTAAAGACCTGGATCTCTACTACAAGGCCCTTGATCAGTAAGTGTTGCCCAAACATGGACACATACACTTAAAGTCGGTGTTAACGACAACGTATTTCTCAATTCAAGTTGAACTAATCAGAGATTGCAATGGATTGCATAGATTGATAGTAGTGTTTTTAGTGTGTTTTTTTTAATGTTGTGTATTATAATATATTATTTTGTTGTCTGAACTAACAAATATAAATAAATTACTTAAAGATATTTCTCGCAGACTTTTGATACTTGAGAATATAAGGTATAAACCTTACATTAATATCAAAGTAGTATCTCGTGGTTATTGTGATTCCCCACGAGGAGGATGTAAACTTGGAGAAGCAAATGTCAGACGTTGACTCACCCTGGGAACCTGTATATGTACATATACAATGACGCAAACTAAAACCGATCTGAATGATCCAAATGACTAATTTCAGCGTGAAACTGCAGAGACGAATATCATCATATGTTTAAAAAGCTGTAGAATTTATGAAGAATGTAGCATACCATGGTGGATATGTTTAGAAGAACCATAAACAACACAATTGTATTGTATTGAGTAGTCTTTTACCTAGTATCAATGAGAGCTATAAAATGAATCCCCCTGAATGTATAAATAAGAAGAACACTGCAGAAGAATTGTATGTATAATTATAATTATAATATATTGTTCATGAAAGTGTCTTAATGCTTAGTAGGTAGTAGTGTTTGTAAGATTTGGTGTCGGCTTCAGCACATTCTTTGCTGAACTATCTCTTGTAGTGTTCCTGTTATAAGAAATCAGTTTGTGTTCTCCTTATCAAACCACCACAAAGCCTTCAGATTGTTGGCCAGGAAGTCCATGGCCTCATGGTGGGGAAATTTAGTTTGAGCGGTGATGTCAGATCTCTTGTAACTTTTCCAGACCGTAGCACTGGGGGCTTTAGAAATGTCTTCGCTGGAAGGCTCCATAGTTAAACATTTGACTATTGCTAATATTTAATAATGATGATGGCACGGTGGTGCAGTGTCACATCACGGCAAGAAAGTTCTGTGTTTCAAACTTGCCAACCTGCTGCGGTCTTCCTGTTTGCAGTTATATTATGATCTCGTTGCATGTTACACTTGTTTAAAAGCAATCATTCCGCCATTTGATGCTCATCACCTTAAAGTTGTGATTTTAGATTTCCAGTGATGCAGCTTGTCCTGTCGGTGTGTGAAGTGAATGTTTCCTCAAGTAGCTGCAGGTCAGAACTGTTAGCAGTAGCATTAACTCAATGCTGATTGATCTCAATTTGATGTAATCAGTTGGATTTGTCATTGTTGCTGGCGAACAATGCAGCTGTGATCAATAAATACAATCATGATACAACGGGATATTATTGCATAATGTCCAGTATACCACTAACAAATAATTTTATAAATTTTAGTCAAATTAAGTCGTGTCATTACGGAAAACTGGGCAGCTTTTCTGTTAGATGTAATATCAGTTATGTTGACAGAATCACAGCAAACGCAGCAAAGCAGTGACGATATTCCTGACAAAGTGATGACACGTTGCAGCAGTTGGCCTTCACAGGTGGCAAACAATTAGCCAATAGGAACCTATGGGGGAAAACAAGAGGGGAGGGGAGAACACAACACTGACACGTAGCAATACACGATTAATTTGATCCACTTGAAGACTTGACTTCTGATAAACTTTGAAATAGATTTTTGCACAGAGCAAGGACTATGTTTTTGTGTCTCCCATGTCTTACTTTGGAAGCATGTCAGGACAGGACATTTTAGGACAGTGGGAGAATGACTGAACATGTTATCTAACTCAAATTCAATATTCTTAAACAATATAACATTAAAGTCCAAGGAATACTTTGGATTGTCCCTGTCAGCAATGTGCTACATCTCAAATATAAAATCACTTTATTCTTTATCATCATGACCAAGTCGTGTTTCCATGACTTCTTCTGTTGCATGACTGGTGTAAATACATACTTCCTCCTCTTTTTCGATTTATCCACCAAACATGGGCTGCAGAAGAAGCGCTGTTGGTGAAACTCTTATCACTCTGGTGTTTCCAAACCACATTAGAGTTTCTCATGTTAGCAGTAGCATTAACTCAATGCTGATTGATCTCAATTTGATGTAATCAGTTGGATTTGTCATTGTTGCTGGCGAACAATGCAGCTGTGATCAATAAATACAATCATGATACAACGGGATATTATTGCATAATGTCCAGTATACCACTAACAAATAATTTTATAAATTTTAGTCAAATTAAGTCGTGTCATTACGGAAAACTGGGCAGCTTTTCTGTTAGATGTAATATCAGTTATGTTGACAGAATCACAGCAAACGCAGCAAAGCAGTGACGATATTCCTGACAAAGTGATGACACGTTGCAGCAGTTGAGTTTCCTTTGTGTAGGTGGACAAGTCTTTGTAGTTTGACACGTCGGTAGTCATGAATTACTCTTCCTCTTATCTGTTCTCATTCTTATGCACTAGAAAGTGTTGTGGTAAACACATGATGGCTTTGCAAAGTGTTCTGGACTCAACTTTTTGTAATTATAAATTGTATTTAAAGCCTTCCAAGTGATGTCATATTCAACCAGTATAAGGCTGGGCAATGTATCGATATCAAGATATGATACTAGATATTATAATATGGCATGTGTTGTCTTTTCCTGGTTTTAAAGGCTGCGTCTCAGTTATTAGACAGCATTTTAGAAGTCAATCAAGAGAAAACTGTTATAAGACCAGAATAGTGTGATCAATAGACATGACCACATTAGTATGTTGCACCAAATTGTATGTTGCACTTCCGGCATGCTGCAGAACACACATCATCATATTTACTTTGTCTTTCAGGAATCACAACCATTTTCTTTGGTTCTTGGATATATGGATAAGTCTGACAGAGGCCCTAACTAAGAATGAAAGGCATAAGTAAGCCTCAGTAGGGAAGTGTGTGTGAGCTCACAGTCCCAGATACCATCTGAGAAGAGAGCAACAGCCTTTACCCATGTGTGTGGGTTCAGGCTTTGGAGTCTGCTCTGATGCAGTGTCTGTTATCAAGATTGAAAGCGGTCTCTCGCAGCTTTCCAGCAGACCATACATCCACAGTTTCTGTCTTAATACACAGAAAGTGGTGAGATGTTTTGATTTGGAAGCGGAGAAAAAAAACACGATTTGAAACTCGTATCTGTCACTCACTTTGCAACAACTTGTTGTTTGTGCATAATCGGTCAAGACAATGCTGTGACTGTCATGTACCTATAATCTCTGTTTCCTTGTTGTAAAATGACTGAGTTCATTGCTGTTAAAACTCAAACTGTACTACAAGCATCAGTAGTCACCAGCTTTCTGATTATTTAATTTAAAACAAGAATAAATATGTACAGCTAATTATAAATTTCATTCTAAAGAAGGCTACCAGGCTGTAGGGTCACATATAAAGAGCACTTACCGTAGGTGTGTAAACCACATAATGTGGTGTGTCTGCTGTTTTAGAACTTCTGAACTTCCTAAATGTGATTTAAAAACAAAATAAATAATAGCTTTTGGACTAGTATCTGGTTTCTGCGCTAAGGTTATCAAACTTCTGATAAGTAACCTCGTAGACCAACCCAACACCTCATTTAAACATTGTTAAAAAGCTGCCCAAGTAAAGCTATTTAGCACAATGTCTCAAGAGCAGGGGTGTCAAACATACGGGCCGAATTCGGCCCGCCAAGAGGTCCAGTCCGGCCCGCGGGATAATTGTTAAAATTGCAGAAAAAGAAAAAAAAAAGCTGAGATGGGGCTCGAACCACTGATCCACTGATTGAAAAACAGGCAAGCTATCCATTGACCAAGAGTCGCAATTGTTTTCAGCACTGACATTACTACACATATTGCTCAACTGCGAGGGAATCTGCAGAGGAGAGCCCAGGCAGGTGAACAGTGGGCTGATGTCTGAATTTTTGGTCTTTATGTTTCTAGTTTATTGTAAAAATACCTTCTTTTTTTTTTAAATGGGGTTTATCATCCAAAAACCTTCACCAATGATTTAAACATAGAGAAATATTGTCATTATGTATGCGTTAATATGCTGTCATTTTACTGGTTCGGCCCACTTGAGATCAAAATGGGCAGCATGCGGCCCCTTCACTAAAATGAGTTTGACACCCCTGCTCAAGAGCAATGTGTTAAGAATGTATTTATCTTGAAGCGGGCTACCAGGTTAGACATGTCATTTGACTATATGTAACTAAGCTTAGCAAGGAAACACGGTTTCAGGGAAAACAAGAAAAGCGTTCGGTTTCCAAACAGGACCAAACTTTGGAAGATACATGTTACGTCCCCTTTCCCGTCTAGGGGATAAGGGGGGAACGAACACAGGTCAGTCCAAAGAATAAAGGAAACAAAGTCAGAAAATAGGAGTAACGAAGAAACAATATTTATTCAACACTGGCGGTTCACAACACACAAAGAAAAGGTTCTGTCACGTGGGAGAGATTGGGGACAGCTTGTGGTCGTGCCAAACAAACAGAAATCAAGAAAACAAAACTAGGCCTAGCTCTCTACCTCTGGAAAATAAACAAACAAAATGGCTTCTCTAACTTCTCTACAAAAGAGTGGTCAAAACAGATACAGAGGGAGCACCGACCAATAACCTAGTGTTTCTAGACACAAAGTACCTACGTGTCTGCACCAGTGTACAGAGTACCCCAAACTTACCTACTGCCCTCACCTCTCACCACAAACCTTCCACCTAGCAGTGTCAGTGTGCATTCAGTAATGACCAAACAAAATCCCCTGAACTCTTCCGACCTCCTCCTTTTAAAATGGCCGACCCTCTCGCCGATTGGCCTTCACAGGTGGCAAACAATTAGCCAATAGGAACCTATGGGGGAAAACAAGAGGGGAGGGGAGAACACAACACTGACACGTAGCAATACACGATTAATTTGATCCACTTGAAGACTTGACTTCTGATAAACTTTGAAATAGATTTTTGCACAGAGCAAGGACTATGTTTTTGTGTCTCCCATGTCTTACTTTGGAAGCATGTCAGGACAGGACATTTTAGGACAGTGGGAGAATGACTGAACATGTTATCTAACTCAAATTCAATATTCTTAAACAATATAACATTAAAGTCCAAGGAATACTTTGGATTGTCCCTGTCAGCAATGTGCTACATCTCAAATATAAAATCACTTTATTCTTTATCATCATGACCAAGTCGTGTTTCCATGACTTCTTCTGTTGCATGACTGGTGTAAATACATACTTCCTCCTCTTTTTCGATTTATCCACCAAACATGGGCTGCAGAAGAAGCGCTGTTGGTGAAACTCTTATCACTCTGGTGTTTCCAAACCACATTAGAGTTTCTCATCAATTTGGTAAATCATAGACAAAAGGATTCCTGGTATGCCGGATTACAGCCTCGAGTTGCCTGCTTTCATATCTTTTAAATCAACATATATGTTTCTCCTGCATCAATATGATATTCATTTTGTAAAAACAAAAATTGCTGAGCTATCATTTTGTCTCCAAATGATCTGAAAATAGCTTGTAGTTTTTCAGGTCATATGTGCAACAGCACAATTCTTTGTGCTGAGTTTAATCTGCCATACACTCTCATCCTCAACATATTAAATGACAAATGTTGTTATATTCAAAGCAGTTGTGCTCATTGTGGACTGTGTGAAAGTAATCGCAGATTCCAAGACACAGGAAATGTTTGATAGCCATTTTGATCCTATGCGGTGTGACTTATTCACATGTTTTATATTATTCAATTGTTTTATACTTATTGTCACAACAGAAATGAACCCAACGATGTCTTCTAGGTGCCTGGCGTTTGGGACGGTAAACATAGTATCTCGTCCACTATTCGGTTCGTAGCTTTTTCTTTTTGTTTTCCTCAGAACCATCATGAGATTCCACAGCATGAAGATGGGCGAGATCAACAAGATTGTCAGAGATCTATGGCGCAGCACCTACCGGGGTCAAGGTGCGTCCCACTTCTAGAGCTCTGCTTTATTGGTGTTTTTGTATGCCTCATTCCTCCCTCTCTGGGTTTCATCCTTTCCTCTTGCCCCCTCTCCAGACATTGAGTATGTGGAGATCAGGTCTGATGTGGACGAAAACTCTTCCGCTGGAGCCAAGCGGAGGGTTTACAACTACAAGGTAGTTATGGTTAAAGGAGACACGCCTTTGGAAATGAGAGGACGCTGCAGTGCAGGACAGAAGGTATCAGAAAATGTTTGTTTTTTTATCAGCACATCTATCACATGAAACTCTTGCATGTGAGAAAATGGAATATTTTTCATTGAATGCTTCTCTATGTAAGTGACGTACAAAACAAAGTATATCTACTGTAGAGTTCATGTGGAGTTTTTGTTTGTTTGATTGATTCATTCCCGTTGTGGCTTTGTGTGTCTAGGTGTTGGCGTCCCTGATCATTCGTCTCGCTCTGGCAGAGACCTTCTGTCTGAACTGCGGGATACTGGCCCTGGACGAGCCCACCACCAACTTGGACCGGGACAACATTGAGTCACTGGCACACGCCCTCGTAGAGTCAGTACACACACACACGTACACACACACACACACACACACACACACACACACACACACACACACACAATGTTTTCACCTTTAAAACATGCCTCTTTGGAGTGATGCATCACCCAGAACAGTCTAAATCTTCAAACAAACCTTTGAGGAAGTGAGGTTTGACCTACATTCTCTCACTCTCAATGTGTCGAAACAAAAGGGTTCCCAACTCCCCACAGTGACTGTGCAACATGCTGGCTGTAATTTCACCTGCATCTTCAGCCTTGCTTTGGCCTTCAGGCCGTTATAACCGAAGCTCCGCACCAACAAAATACGAAAGGCTCCTTTTGATCTGGTTTGTACTGTATGACTATCTCCTCTTACTGGCTCTCCCCAGAATCATCAAGAGTCGCTCAAGCCAGCGCAACTTTCAGCTGCTGATCATCACCCACGACGAGGACTTTGTGGAGCTGCTGGGGCGGTCCAGCTACATTGAGCACTTCTACCGGATCCGTAAGAACCAGGACCAGAACTCTGAGATCACGAAGTGCAGCATCACCTCCCTCTCTACCTATCTCCACTGAGCAGACAAAGGGCTCTAAACTATGTTGTCAGTACACATTTATCCTTGTTTTCATTTCTGTTCGGCAAAGTCGATGTTCAGTTGATTTAGTTTAAAAACAATAACTGGTTGGAAAGTTCATTAATTCGCACTTAACCTGGAAAAAAAAAGAGACGAGCAAATATCTGTAAAACAATATGTAACATTTTTGTTTCAACACAAAGAGCGATCTCCTTCCTCTCTTGTTCTTCCTCCAGCTTGGAAAGACATTCCCAGAAACTCTTTGGAAGCATTCTGTGTTGATAATAACATTTGTTTTCTACACTACATTAGGTCCTTCATTCCGTCCAGAATGTTCTAGCTGGACTTCCTACAAAAAGTCCATAAATCCAGTGCTTCCTGAATAACTGTGATCTGTATCTTGCTTAAAAGTTTTTTGTATGATATCCCAAATTATAAACATTTACATTCAAACTGACATTGACAGTTATGACGCTAATCAATAGCATGAACCGTTTCCATGCTTTGGACCTTGACTTATTTATATAGTCTTGCACTGATGTTTGTAGTTTTGACAAAGTGTCCATTCGCCATCTGCTGGCAAGCAGTAGCCACAGAAGGATGAGTTATACTTAAAAAGTTGTTATATTCCATGTTTGCCACTTTGTAAACTGAATAATCTGTCATTAAACCAATTGTGAAGGACGTGGGTTATTATTTGTGACTGCCTCTCTATTCACTGGGATAAGCGAATGCTTTTTTAAGTTGCCAACCCCATAGATTCAGTTCTTAGAAACCAGAGCTAAGTGTTAGTGAAGTTGCTCATCAACCACAGCTTAATCAAACAAATCTAATCTTGCATACTGCAGACACTGCATTCTCAAAAAAATTGTAAAGAGGGGAAAAACGCTACAAAGGCGTGGGCAAAGCAAGTATAAATCTTGGGTTCTCAGCCAAGACCTCAGAACAAGCTGCGAGCTGACAATTGAGTAATCAATTCATAGACTTTTCTTGAAATAGAGGTCAAGATCCACTTAGCTAGTATCATGAAGAAGATGGTTTTCCTGCTGGTATCTGCTGTGGCACTGCTGTTCAGTTCAGTTCTGCCACGTCCCACGGCTGAAGAAAACCCCACCCTAAGCGAAATAATTGACCTGGCTCACAATTACAACAAGTCTCTCCATAGGGTAAACAATCGGCTGATAAGCACAACTCTTTTCCTAATTGTTATGTGTTTTGTTTTTAAAAAAAAAAAAAAAAATCTTGGTGCATGAACTTGTAAAAAGCTGCCTAAACTAATATATTTTCAACTCTTTCTATGTGCTGCAGGACTTGTTCGTGGAGGATGTCTCGGCCCTGGCTAATTCTGGATGCAATGTGAGTAGAGTGTTGTGTCTTTGAAACATTGTTGCTTGTAGTTCAAGTGCTGTGATATTTTTTTTGGCAAAATTAATATAACTTACTATAATTTATGTCTAACTTATGCAGTTAGACCAGGGGTGGGCAAACTTTTGGGCTCAGGGGCCACATTGAATAAAAAAAATTGACAGACGGGCCGGGCCATTATCAGATGGATGGAGAGTGTTTGTGTGAACCTGTCACGGGAGGACAATGTTGCGGACCCAAATGCAGACCACATGAGAGTATGAGTATCTGGTAAAACAGATTATTGGAGCCAAAGGGAAGGTGGGGAGCCTGTGGTCCGCCACAGGGGGTGCTGGGCGGTGGGAGACCCGTGGCTCTACACTGGATGACGGCGAGGCCGGCAGGGGGCGGTGTGAGAATATAACGTAAATGACTCAGCTTTTTTGTTCAACTCGCTGGTTAAATCTTCATCAATGTGTTCTACACGCCGAGTCACTGTTCTGCGTGATAAACTCAATTTTTCAAATTTGTTTTTGCTCTCTGGACATAAGAGACCTGTTTCTACCATACATTCCTTCAAAAACTCTCCTTCAGAGAAAGGCTTGCTGGCTTTTGCTAATATGAATGCTAGCAAAAAACTTGCTTTGGTGCTTGATTCTTGTATAGCAGTTTGGCGGAGAAATTTGTTTTGCTGACTCTTTAAATTGGCTGCCAACCTCTTAGCAGTAGCCGCCCGTTCTGTCGTTGACTGTTGGCTAGCATAGTTAGCATGCTTGGCGGAAAAGTGGCGGCTAATATTGTATTCTTTGAATACTGCAATGGTTTCTTGGCAAATAAGAAATACTGCCTCTGATCGTACTTCGGTGAAAAAAAACTTAGCAGTCCACTCCTCATTAAAGACTCTGCACTCACTGTCGACTTGTCTTTTCTTGGGTCCACTCATTGTGACAGAAGGGATTACTGCAGGAGGATGGCAGGAGGCTGACAGACAGAACCCTATATGTCACATGACATGAGCGCGCAGGGTCGAATGTGGTTAGTTATGTTAGTTATACTGAGGAAAAATACTCTGCATGCAGCTGTCAGTTCATTTTACAACTCTAAAACTGTTGTAGTACAAACCCTGTCTCCGGCGACAGAAAGTGACTCATATTACCGTAATTCTTCTAAAGTTAACGCTTCACGACATAATTAAAAAGGATTCTGACCGCTAAGAAGTGGAGCTTTTCAGTGGTTTGCGGTATATTACGGTAATAAAAAATCGTCGCCCTTGTCTGTGGGATCAGTGGGGGAGGGGTGGAATTGACCAGCGCAGCACAGCAAGTGTTGTGTGTCGCTCTAGTTCAGCAGAACACGGCAGGCAGCGGTCCGCACGGCGCGTACAAACTGCTGTAACGCCTCTCTGTTCCCGACTTGATTTTCCCGAAGCACGATCGTGCTTCGGGAAAATGAACTTTGTAACGGAGAAGCGCTACAGCGGTCTTTACTATAACTTTTTTTTTTTTTTTTTTTTTGGAATGTTATAATAATTATAATACTCGGCGGGCCGGATTAAAATGCCCCGTGGGCCGGATCCGGCCCAAGGGCCGTAGTTTGCCCACCTCTGAGTTAGACAGTAACACAGGTATTTTGACTTATTTGTGTTCGTCTAATATTTGCTTTCTGATTGCCACCAAATGCAGTAACTGAAGAAGACAAATTACAATGGCCATTTTTCATAATATCACCCAAATGTGTGTGCCTGGTTTATTTTTAATAGCTAATGTATTCGTGCTTATGTTTCCATACAGAATAAGTTCCTCTGCAAAGTGCACGATATCCTGGAAATGCATCAAAACTTCTCTAGAAGGGTAAACGAGCGGAAGATTGTGAAAAACCTGAAAAGTTATATCAGTGGGACAAAGGTAAGAATTTCCCTTTTGACATCACATTTGCAAAATGAAATGTCAAATTTCGCGCTGAACCAATTTGATTTCTTGTCTTTCAGGAAAACTGTGCTGAGTTACAAAAGGACCTGCCAGCTTCAGGCCGCGAAACAGAAATTCCCGATCTTCTGAATTCTCTCGTCAAATGTATCCAGACAATAAACTTCAAAGGGTAATGAAAAGCAACCCCTGAATGCCATCCACACCTGCCACCGAACTGTCAATGTTGAGTCCTTGAGTGTTTGATTTATTTTCCTAATAAGTACTTAATTAATGAAATATGATATTTTAATTGAGAAGAAGTTGATAAGAAGCACATTATTGGGGTATATGATTATAGATACATATAATGATCTATGTTAGTTTATTTTACAGGTAAAATAAGTTGTTTGTTTATTTTTTTTTATGTCTTTTATACTTTATTGATAGTTTTTTTGTTTTACGGGCAACTATATACAGTAAATTTACAAAGATTATTTCATTGTATTATTTTCAAGCAAATTTATGTCTGCAGTTCCTTGGCACAATGCACAGCCAGCACGGTTCAAGACCATACTGTAGTAAACTACAACACAATGTTAGAATTAGTCATTTAACAGCTATGTTTTTATTCAGCACAGCGGTCACTGTAGCGACTTGATAAAAGGTTATTCCCAGATCCGAGTCTCCAAATACACCTGCATATTTATTTCATTGTTTCCATTGTGTTTATAATAAGTTAAGGTTCCTAAATATATGAATTCCATATTTATTGTAATAATACCATACAGTGTTAAAAATAATGTATACAGAAAAATAAATCCTAATGCCCATGAGTGGAGTGTGCATGGAAATGCTTTGTTCTATATTTTAATAAACCATTGCAGAAAAAATCTTTTCATCACGATTATTTTTGATGTATTGAATAGCTTTTTGGGGATGCTTTTGACAAATCATCTTTTCTCATTTAGTTCTTTAATCCACTTGCTTCACGCCTTTGACAACTTGTCATATACAAAAGTAAAGCCTTGAAATGTGTTGAATCCCATTTAAAAAGCGTATTATGAATGCAGCGTATTGACCTTGTATAAGTGGCATTTAAATAGATATTTGTTGGTTTCAAGATGGATTAAACCTGGATGTTTGCAATCAATTTACATCGAGCGTTGCATAATTTTAAATATAGGCCAAATGACTCAGATAGATAGAGCACTGGCTGCTAATCTATCTGATTGATTGATAATTTCCTTTGATCAATATAACTTTTTTGACTGAATTGACTACGGTAACTACGTTTACCACTTGCATTGGACAGCAATCCAAAATTAATTGTTTACAGGACGTTTCCGCATGCATGCAAGTGGCTTCGATTCTGCGAGGTAGTGATTACGCCCTGATATCTATTTAACTGTAAAAGCAATGAAACTGATATACAGCAAACCGTTTTTCCACTTAACAATTGGCGGGTGTATTACTAGGTACCCAAAAGGCCTTGCGGTACACAAAACTTTCTCATAAACCTCCACTGCTTGAGAGCAAAATGGTGAAAATAAAAAAGATGTTTCATGCCATAAGAAGGTAAATAATACTCTGATTTGTCATTTTCATGTCAAAATTGTCAGCCGCTCTGCCATTTATTCCCGTTTTACTAATTCTGACTGGTTTCCTGAATCTCTGACCGGTCGGCGGTGGTTGCTGGAATGGTTTGATTGAATGGTGAAGTTGCTCATCAGCCATGACATTTTCAGTCACATCTTATCTTACACTATAGAGTGACGACATCGTCTTTTTTGAATGAGTGGACAAACATGGCAAAGGTTTGAGCAAAGCAAGTATACACCTTGTGTTCTCAGCCAGAAACAAGCTGAGTAATCAGTTTAAAGGCTTCTTGAAATGGCTTCTTGTCGAGGTCAACAATCGAGCTAGTATCATAAAGATATTGATGTGGTTGGTCAACGCAGCTGTTGCCAGTCCTCTTCACATCCTCAATGATTTGTTGATCAGCAAAATCTAAACAGGATATACGACCTGGCTGAGAAATGCCAAGCATCCATCACTAAGATGAGAACTGTATTCTTTTTTTTGAGAACTTTTCCATTTATTAATGCATCACCTTTCAAATACATTTTATGTGAGGAAAAACAAACAGCTTTAGTAGTAATTGAACTTATCGTGTGGTGCAGGAACTGTTTGTGGAAGATGCATCTCATCTGACTGAAGGCAGCCGTTGTAATTCATGTGCCTGTTTGGTAAAGGAATAGGAACTTATAGTTATTAAGTAGCACCAGTATTTAGTGCTTGGCATGCACAGCCCATGACATTAGAAATACTGAGGTCATGAGTCCAAATTCCCTTATAACAGAAACCACTGTCTGTAGTTTTTGGCCTAAAAATATTGACATAAGATATTTAGTTTAAAATACTTCCCAGAAATATTACTGCATACTTACAGTGTCCTCAATGAAAGCTATGGCCCTCTTTGGGTTAGTCTATACATTTTCTGATTGGCAATTAAATAGTTTGTTGTACTGTATTAATCGTAGCAATGATCAACTCACATTTTTGCACATAATAATACTCTTCCTTGTGTTCCATACAGGAAGAGTTCTTCTGCATAGTGCATAATATCCTGCAGAACCAGGAAGACTTCTGTCAAAGCAAAGGAGGACCTTGAGAGAACCCTGAAGATGTATAATAATAACAGAGACATAAGAACTGGAGCTTTGTGGAAAACTCCTTATGAAGCACTTATGACCTGTTGAAGTCTTGTCTTTCAGGTGAAGTGTGAAAAGCCACTACAGGTGGGGACAAGTACAGGTTTTAAAATTGGATTTCCCAAATGTGTGTAACATCTCAAGCACTGTGTCCAGCAGAGAAACAACAATAATCCAAAATTAGCAACGGCAAGTAGAGAAATACAACATGGAAGTTGTTGTGGTCTGAATGCTATCATATATGCTTGTTTATTACATGTTAACTGTATTTAACATGATTTATTAAGCTATGACTGTTGGATATATTTGAATAACATGCATTGTAATGATATATATAACAGCATTTGAATATAATTGGAAGGTGAAAGTAACAATAAATCTCATTGCCCTTAAATGGATGAGTGTGTCACTTAATCAAGTGTTCCAGAAATGCAGAAAATTAGTCATATTTACCTAAAAAAGAACTCAAAATAGATTTTGCAAAGTTGATTATGAATAGTCAACACATAAATAAAAAACAGGAAAGGTCAAATGATTCTTGAAATTGTAATCAGTTGATTGTTTACTTTTCACTAGGAAAAGGAGGAAACATGCACGATAACAGTATTATTTTATTTATGTGCGTGCAGAAATAGCAATGCAAGAAACGTTTAGAAGTTCAAGTGATTGCTCAAAGATTAATGACTCTGTAAACCATTCAGCCCCCGAAGAACTTCTGAAGAACCCTGTTTTCGTAGAGTGCACTCAACCAATTGGTGCGTCCCAGAAATATATTTTGTGTAGGTGCTCCGCACCCGGCTGTGGTGGGCTGGTGGCCTGACGGAGGAGCTCTCTGGGAGAAACATTCTCCACCACTCTTTCCCCTCTTGCCTTGGACAATGTACCCGTCACTCAGTGACTTGATGCAATGTGAGAGCTATGGGGAGGCTTGCTCTTGGTGGCGGTTGGGTCTCTGTGTGTATGTGGGCTACTGAACCGTGGCTCCCTCATTACTAAGTAAAGAGAATCACTCTCCTTTTCAACAGTTCTTTTTATAGAATGGTTGGAATATTCCCAAATACTTTTCCTCCAATGCTTTTCTTTTCTTTTCTTGAAGGACTTCAAAGGACAAATAAACTCTCAGGTCAGTTTAGCAGTGGGTAGTGAGAAGATACACCTTTACGGGCCCACTGCACCGCACCACCTGGACATTTTACTTGTCAGCCATACTTTACTTTCGTAAAAGCTGCAGAGCAATAATGGAGCAATACATCATTACAAGTCAAAGTTATGCATTCATAATCGTATTAAGAAAAAAACCCGAAGTATTACTGTAGAAAATTGTTTTTAGTTTAAATCAATGGTACAACTAGACGCCTGTCAGTGTTATGTTATTATTTTTGTATAATTTCATTCTTAATACTTATTCGTCCACAAAAGCAGCATTTTAACGCTGTAACGGGTCCATAACTTGAATACATTCCACCACTGCTGATAAACGTTTGTTGAATGTATGTGTAGGAGCAAGAACATACTTTGATGCTGCAGAAGAAGAAGAAAGACTCTTGTTGCTTGTTGAAGCCGAGGACCACATGTGCCGACATGCACTTAAGTCATTTCAAGCAACCTGAGTTCCCAGTGGTATCCTGTGGCCTCATTAAAGGATCAAATAAGATTGGTTTTGCCCCGTTATCGTGGCTACCGATCCAAACCCCATGTGGGAATGTTTGAAAGTATGCAAATGAGCTTCAATCACCCCAAGGCAATTTAACCTGAACCGCTGTTCACCCACATCACACCATCTTTGTTCTTCTACCGGATCTGATTAGTTTTATTCCGTCAACTGAGGGATAATCACTGCACCGAACGTCTCGATTCAAAC
>NC_136590.1:30300791-30378291 GCF_910589615.1 Taurulus bubalis | reverse complement strand
GAGGCCCTTTATTTTCTGTAGCGTTTATATCATGTACCATGTACAACGATACATTTTTAATCCCAACAGAGGTTTGGGGAGTCATAAATAAAACAGTCGGGCGAATTTCTATTAAACAAACAAAGATTGTATCACCCTTTGTGGCATTTATTTGCCTCAATATTTAGATTAATACAACTAAATAAAACACAAAAAGTCGCTGCCCCATTGATTTTTTATACATATATATATATATATAGAAATAACCAATCATTTATTAAGTTTAAACTTCACACATTTTTAAAAGTGAAATCAAGAGTGAGGAAAAAACAAATACTTAAATTCGGTGATACTGTATACATCTGGGCAACATAATAATTATAGCTCACCTATAATGCCCCAAAACATGTTCACATCAAAATACTAAAATATAGCAGCAGACAAAGCCACATATATGTGCCTCATATGAAGGTGTCATTTCTAAATAATTCAAGATAAACAGACTCAGTGTGTCGTGAAATTACTGTAATTATTCATATTTGTGCGTAAATGACCATTAAACAGTTCACGAGGAGAACAGATTAGTTTGCAAATAAATACAAAATCGTGGTTTAAAAATGTGGATTTTCTTCTAACCCCTCATCTTCAACTCACATTTGTCTGAATTAAGATACAAAAATACGTGAGAACACAGTTCAAGATATGATGTGAGCCAGTGCTGTGATGTGGAGGTTCAACTCAACCAACATTACAAAAGATTATCCATTATCATCATCTCTTTCTCTTTTAAAATCTTCACACAGCATCAGTTTACACCACTGACAAATAAACAGCCCATACATTAGCCTCTAATCTCCATTTCATTATAAAAACAAAAAAAGTGAGTTTATATCCCTGAATGTGACAAACTGTCAGGGTGGATTTGCTGAAAGTTCATATTTACTGTGTAAGATACATAATCAACAACATTAAAATCACCCTCCTCACAGATCTATAACGCAATAGTGTATGAGTCTCATATTAATAAGTAAATCGAAAGAAAAAAAAGTGCAACAACGAAGAGTGAGTGACACGAAATAAAAAAAAGGAAAAGTATTTTTGGAGATAATCCCAGACGAGACGTGAAGAGCTGTTGATGAATCCCTGTTAGTTAGGCTACTTAGGCTATTATTAATCACTCGATCAAAAATGTAGTAGGCTATTTTATTCATGAAGTGTGAAACTCAGTGCACCGCGGAGTATTTCATTCGTTTCTGTTTCTGCCGCTGGTTACAAAACCACACTCGGACCACATTCTTTTTCAGGTCCAGTTTTTCGGCGATGGCCGCAATTTTTTCCGAGGAAGGCCGGGGCTGGATGGCAAAGTAAGCCTCCAAAGAGCGCTTCTCCGGCGCGGCGATGGAGGTGCGCTTTCTTTTCCTCTCGTTCCCGTTGAAAAGGTCCGGCTTGGTGCTTTTCTCCCGGTACGCAGCCTCCGCTTCCTCCAGCCAGGCCTGGAGGACCGGCTTGAGCGCTATCATGTTGTTGTGGGACAAGGTGAGGGACTCGAACCTGCAGATGGTGCTCTGGCTCAATGACCCCACTCCGGGGATCTTGAGGTTGGCCAGCGCCGACCCGACGTCTGCCTGGGTCACCCCGAGTTTGATCCTTCTCTGCTTGAACCGCTCGGCAAAGGCTTCCAGCTCCCGGGGATCCGACTCCACGTCGTTGACGCACGCCATGCCGCCGTGCACGGACAGAGAGTGAGGATGGGCCATGTTGGCCATCGCCTGGTGCAGCTGGCCCATGGTCTGCAGGTGGTGGTGAGGGTGCTGGTGGTGGTGCGCCGACGTGGTCATCCCGGGAGGCTCCGGAGCGCCCATCCCGGTCATGGACAGGCTGGTGGAGAGGTGCTCGAGGAGGTCCCCGGCCTCCAGGCTCTGTCCGAGGTGGTGGTGATGGTGGTGGGAGGCGATGGTGGAGGGGACGTGGGAGATGGGCACGGTGGTGGAGGAAGAAGAGGATGCTGAGGTGCAGGGGACACTGCTCATGGTATGGTAAGTCACGTCTGGTTTGAACGGGTGACTCTTGCCGTGAGAGACAATGCTGTCAGCAGCTGCCAGAGCCTCTGCCCGTGCCAGCAGGCTCTCATCAAAGCCTCCGAATATATTGCCCTGCAGCTGCAAGCAAGAGTGCGCATACTGGAGTCAGTGGGGAATTCTGTCAGGCAGCTCTCAGGATCTAAAAAACATTTTCCAAAGGCAAGCAGCGCCGAGGAGAGGAGAGAACCCTCCTCAAAGCGCAGGTCATAAAAATTAATATGGAAGCAAGAGCATTGCTTGAAAAGACATGTGGATGAGAGGGGGGAGGGAGGGGGTGGGATGGAGAGACGGGGGACACAGACAGGAGAGAGAGAGAGAGAGAGAGAGAAAGAGAGAGAGAGAGAGAGCGAGAGAGAGAGCGAGAGAGAGAGAGTGGATAGAACAAAGTCCTGTCAAATCAACTTTACAGACATTCCCAGTGTGGTATTTCCCCTCCTCTCCCCCAGTATACTCCACAGCCATTCTCCCCTGACCCGAACGTACCTGCGGGGCGGGCAGACAGACTCTGCGCATGCCCTCCGAGCCCGAGTGCAGGCCGGGATACTTGGGCTCGTGCAGAGCCGGGTGCATGGAGAAATGCTGTTTGCCGTTCATGGTCATCATCCTCCTCCCTTCGAGCACCTCGCTAGCAGTGTGGCCCCTGACATGAAATCCGGGGGAGCGGACAGCTACAGAGCTCCTCTGCTCTGCTTCACCAGACTGAGCTGTTAACATCGACAGCGCCTCCCGGCATCCCTCTCTCCCTCTTCCTCCCCTCCTCCCCCTCCTCCTCTTTCAGCCTCCCTCTACGTCCTTCCCTCCCACCTGCTCGGTTTACAAGTTGAAAAATGTGCGCAAGCGTCAAATGAACCCAAACATGATATTTCTAATAAAACGTTGATTTTTTTTGTCGTGATGTCGTTATTGTGTTTTATTAGTTTTATTGATGAGGATATTGGGCGTGACACAAATGAAACCACGGCACTACAATGCGCCAATAGCTTCAGCACCACGGACAGCGCAGGACCGCTGAGAATAGTGCAGGCTGCTGCAGCGCTGTCCGTGGTGCTGACAGGATTCCCTTTATAGTTTTATATCACATATAGTCAAATAAAATATAAAGTGCATAAAAGTCCACAATAATTGATCCATAGTTTTGATATTACATTCTACATCGAAGTAACAAGCCCTGCATTGCTGACCAGTTGACCCTGAGGGCCTGGGCCTGCATGTGGACGCCCATCCTCGGGGCCGCTTTCACAGCCTTCTCGTGTGGCTGCTTTAACTCACGAAGTCGAGGTGGACGGGCCGAAAGAGGAGCCAGGCGGGCGCAGGCAGACCGATGACACCAGCGGGTCCATCCGATCCTGCTAGCCGCCTCTCTGGTTCCCCAGACTCTGAATAATTTAGCTGCACGGTGGCAGGCATCCATTACCACGCTGGCATGTTCTTATTCATTACACAGATTAAAACAGCCGAGGTCTTTTCTCACCACGCAGACCTGTTGCAGTCTGGGGAGCCAAACTTTAAGAGCTGCGTGTAGGCTGAGCTATTGCATGCGGATCGGGGAGAGAAAAGACTTAACTAGCACTTTACAGATGGAGAGACATTTCAATAATTAAAACGAAAAGTTGAGATATTTGATCACAGCCTGAACGTTTTGATTTTGTACCTGTGAGTGCATATTGAAATGTTACAATATAGCATCAATACAATTCTTTAAAATATTTTAAGTGAGAGAAAGATAATGTAAGTGTTCTAAAACAGGCAACATGTGAGAAACGGTGAGAAGCCTGTGCAGGGATCCTATGGAATGTATGATATGTTAGTCTGAATAAAGCCTGCAGTCCCTTTTCTCACCCTTCCCTTTTTCTTTCCCCTTAATAGCCGTTACATAGCTGGGGACCATTCATAATTTAGAGGCCAATGTTTACTCTCTGTCTTTTCATATTCTGAAGATTGAATACGACATGTTTTATGAAGAGTGCTGTCACATTGTGGCCAGATGTAAGAGGGGCTCTTTTCTTTTCGGCCCCCATCTGGCCGACATAAGCCCCACCAGATGACCCACTACTGTCACACCATGCATTCCTTGGTTTTAGTAGGCTAATAATTTGGGCTAGCTACAATTTAGCAGCCTTTTTTTGTTGATGTTTCTCAATTAATCATAACTGATATGAGTCTGTTTTACAATTTATTTTCATAAAAAAGCATTGTTTTGCCATTCTAATTGATTATGGGATTTTCCTGACAATGTCAGATCTGAGTTTACTTGTTTAAACGTATATATATTTAAAACAAGGTCATGTAAAATACATATATAACTTGACTTCCTAGGGAACCATTCCTTCGATGCTTCCTAGTAATTTGCAGTAATTTCTGATTCAGCTCTGTTGTAACAAGGACATATACAGAACATTCCTGCCAACTGCAATAAGCCTTTATAATAAATCACCTCTGGCCAGATCCTCCAATTTAATCAATATCAATAAACCTAGCACCACTTTTGTTGTTTAATTATGTAATATCTATTCTATTTCACTGTTTATAGTTTATGTACACTGTATATACTTTGCATTTCCTTTATTAAACTTTCTTAAATGTAATGTGTTTTGCTCTGCTATTTTATTGTATATATTGAGTATTTTTCATACTTAATATTTTTGTTAACTCTAACTTTTTTTGCTGCTGCGAACAAATTTCCCTCTTCTAATTTTAACATGTCAATTTATTAATAATATACTAGCCTATGCCATAAAATAACATATCCATTCTAATTTTTGTCAAATTGTTTTTATTCATACGTTTTATAGCTATATCAAATTGTACTGGTAATTGGGTAGTTCCGCAGAGAACAATTGGGCTACAAGTGCTGGTTCCCTCACCTCCCAGTTAGCAGGCCGCTGCGGGATCTGCCCAGAACAAGTAAGTGCACCGCTGTCGCCCTACTTTGAAATCCTTTCCCCTTGGAAGAGCCGAAATTAAAGTGAACAGACTCACATGACTTCCGAAAGTAACAAATATAACACTATTGCATTGGGGATTATTATTGGATTACGGATTCAGCAATATTTCAATAGGTCAGTGTCACTGTAATTAAACCAAGGTCACTATTTGTACTGATGTGGTGGGATTTGTTTGGGGGTGTGGGTGACAAAGTGGAGGTCATTCTTATATATTCCAGACACATTGGAAGGCAATGAAATACATTGACAAGTTACATGCTCTTTATATTTGTAATCATAGACTAATTCTAAAACATGCAATACTTGTGTTTTGAGGAATATTTAGAGCCTTGGGCACTCCAAGGTGCCCTGTCATATGAAAATAGTGAATGAGGCAGACACCATTATTTTCTATAAACAAGGACAACTTGTCACAGAGGCTTCTGCGTAGTTGGCCGCGGTGCTTCAGGTCAGCTCGTTGATGCTTTAACATTCATACCATAACATGCAAAAAGTAAGGAGACCACACACAAGTTAAAGGTCATATTTTCTGGAATGCTTTTGCTTGCATTTTTTGACATCTTTTTTCAGTCTATTTTTTTTTTTAATGTTTCTTTTCCCCCCAGATCCAATTCAAATTGTATTTGTTTTCCCGTTCTTCTGTTTTGATCGTTTTCCAAGCACCCCATTCCTCGATCTTTATTGGCAAAAGCAAACATGCTAGTAAATTAGAAATCCATTTTTTACAAACAAAATACATGAAGAAAATACATCCACATCCTGCAAATATAAACAGTAACAAATCCAAAACTATTATCCAATAAACATTTACATTTTTTTTTTTACACCATTGTGATAGTAGCGTACAGAAGATAGTACAAAAAGTTGGAGAGAAACCTTCGCCGTATCCTCACTTACAAACAAGAACCCTGGCTGTATAGGTTTGTCCTATACGAATGCCAGTGACTTCATATAAATAAAAATATTACATGGGCAAATCATATTAAACTATTGAGCGCAAAAGACAGCAGCTTCAACTTCCTGTTGCCCACCTGAACCTAATTGAATGCCACAGAACTCAATAGTTTAAATGGGACAATGAGGTCACTGGCAAGAGGCTTCTGAGTTATTAGTCAGTGAGATATGGAATCCAAACAAGAGCACATTGTAGGTGGGAGGAAATCACTTAATGCGTTTAAAACAGTTTCCATGTAGTGCTAGTTAACGTTATGATAAGCGTACGCCTAACACTACATTAGGCTGCGTGTAAACAGTTATTGGTTTAATTAAGGGACGCCCCAAAAGTAAAAACTTCCGAAACTGTCATTAGCACATTTTCATATAAACTTTAATGAATTTCATTCCTCCCACCCTAAGGATTCTAAAATACAGTATTCTTAAAGAAGGCAAAATAAAAACTATTTTTGTCATGAAAGGTGTACACGTGCACTTGTAGAGTGGGTTTAGCGCACTGGCTGACAATGTTTAGATGCAGGCAAAGCTGCACTGATGTAAAAATTATATTGCGAGTGTTTTCCACAGCTCAGAAAGTTCATTTAAAAAAAAAGTCCTACTTAGATGACAAATTTAGTGAAATAACATGGACTGGTTTAACACAAATGAAATATTCTCACCGATAAGCAGAGATGCTGAGCACTCTTGCTTGACCTGTTCTACCTGACTGAACCTTGTCATTTGTTTAGAATGACAGAAAAAGAAACTCAAAGAAAACAGAAACAAAAATGGTAATTTCTCTTTCAAGCATTTACAAAATTTACAAAAGTAAATCACATATCTTGTAAAAATTCAGCCATCCGCTGATTGTGTAAGGCAAAGAAATATGTGTGTGTGTGTGTGTAAAAAATCAACTGTTCAGTATTACATTCAAACACCTGTCTAGCGATCTCACATTTTTGAAATGGGTGATCTGATCCTTGTCCTGCCCGGCCCTTTGGATGACCAGGAGACAGAATGAAACAAGTGAAAAATGTTACACACTCTTAGAAAATGTAGAACTCCCGAGTTCAAATTTACACCGAGTGGCACCGGACATTTAAGTGAGGAACAAAAACGCAAGCGGGGGAAAAATTGAAGATCTACTACAAGACTGTATCTGACGTGCATGGACACGGCAATTTGTAAACATAGTTTAGATTTTTCTATTGCACTGGTATCCTTCTGTACCTACAGGCTCTAATATGGTTAGGGCATCGGCACACTTGGGTGCTGAGCTGTTAATTAGTTTGTTTGTTTAGAATACAACATGCGCAAACTAGTGTGTATTCATGCCACCACAGTGAGTCACTGTCAAACATATTGTGGATTGTCCATACCTAACCAAACAAGAGCAAAGTGAAATGGAAACCCATACCATACTGTGCCAATATAGGTACGGCACAGGGCATTTATGCAGTGGAAAAATAAATAAATATCTCTCTGGTAGCAACAGAGAACGTTCTATTGGTGAAGGAATGGCTGTTTCTGAACGGAGGACAAGATTTAAAAAAAAAAAAAAAACTGGAGAAAAGATCTTAAATACAGTATGTATAAAAATACCTATTCACAGTAGACACAAATGTTGTGCATTACTGATATTAATCATCTGGTATGCACACTGAAACTTACATAGGTATTTCTATCTATAAGAACAACTTAACATGTATCTTTCTCAGCAAAAGTGAGACGCTTTAAATAATTGTTCAGTTCGAGGCATACAAAAACTGTCTGCTCTCTAAACTTCTTTTGATGCACAGTAAAGTAAATACATTTTTACTTTGATTAGAGTCTAAAATGATTTAGTTTGAAAATACTGGAAAGGAAAAGTCCATTTTTTACTGATTTTTTTCTGCATACGGGGAAAAGAAACGATTCTGCTGGAGAGCAGGCCAAGACGAATCACAACGGCCTCATCGTCTCCAAGACCGGCTCTCATACTCGTCATCTTCATCGTCGTCTTCCTCCTCCTCCTCTTCTTCACCACCAGGCAAATAAGAGCTAGCTTCCTTCTGTGTGAAAGACAACAACATTACGTGATGTTTCTTTACATTGTGTGTCACACATTTGCTTGAAACAGTGAGAAGATTTTAATGAGTGAGAAGGTTTTCAAATTTTTGCTAGAACCCACTTCTAGGCACATATGTGATGGACAAAATAATGTATTAGCTGATTAGAATACAAGCTAAATGAGCTGCAGCTTGGAATTGTACAAAGATTTTGTTCCACTTGTCCGAGACAAGGCTGTATTCAAGCGAAACATTCAGGACGTTTTGCAATGAAAAACAGAGTTTTCTCACATGAACCACATTTCTTGCTGGTTTTTGCTAAACAGTCAAAAGGAAAGCTTCCGTTTCTTTCTCTCTGAAGCTCGAGATACTGGCAGACGGTTTGGGTTCAACAGAGGATTCAACGTAAAGCCAATTATCAATGGCGTCTCTGTTAAATCATTTTGGTGCCTGTCACACAGAAAAAGTCAGCCCCATGGTCACAAAAACTTACTTGCACAGAAGGAAGATTGAGACCTCAAAAAAAAAAAAAAACACATGAAAATACAGTATGAGGATTTCACCTGACAGTAATGCAGTTTTACTCAAAGGGCTAAGATGCTCTTAGTACTGAGAGGCTTGCCCTGATTTTCCATTGGGAGCAGCAGTGAAAGATTTAGAAGCACTGGAAAGAAATGTACAAGTAAAATCTGTGAATATAACTAAAACTTTCGAAACTTATCCCACCATCTCCAGATGTATTGTAAATGGACTTCATGGTTTCTAGGTGGCTATAGCTTACTGATGACAACGCATGAAGCCAGTGGTGCGTGACATACCGTATTGTCCTCATCTTTAGCCTCTTCCTCCTCCGGCTCTGTTGTAACCAAAGGCGTCTTAGGCTTGTACCAGGAAATCTGCAGCACACGACCTTTGAACTTAGCTCCCTGGTTAGCTGCCTAGAACACAAAAGGAGGACAGTTGCAAGTTATACTTAAAGTTTCCATTGCTTTTGTTCCAGTTAAACCAGAAAAAAAACGTATTATATATTTATTTAGTAAGTTCCTATTTATAATCATTTTAGGTGATAAGAAAAGGCAGAAAGAAAGGGGAAAGGTGGACTGGTCTGGTTTCCCGTAATATGACTTACATTCTCTGCTTCGCTTCGCGTCTTAAAGGTCATGACAACACTGTTTGCGTCTTGGTCACGGACATCTTCAATCTCACCAAAATTCTAACGTTAAAAAAAAAAAAAAAAAAATCAGTATTCATTTCAGTGCAATTCTTCAGTAATCAATGCAGTTCTCTGCCTAACAGTTATTAGTTCAACTCGCGGTAACTAAATTATACAGAACAGTGTAACGCAGTCCTCACCACAAAGTGTGGCATTAGCTCCTCCTTCTCCTCCTGCGTGACCCCCAAAATAAAAAGGGCCCTGGGTCTGTGGTCAACCACCATACGGTTCACGGTCCCGCCTCGAGCCATCATCTCCCGGCTTCGTCCCCTGCCGCGGCCCACATACGCCGAACCGGGCTCCAGCGCCATCTTCCCTCGGCCACGACCTCGACCCGCTGGGGGTCGGATCAGACCCAACCGAGTCGCCTAAAGGAAGACAGATTGGGAGGTTCAATGTTATAAAACAACTGATTGGCTGCCACCTTTTCCCCCAACAGACACAGAAGAGTAATGGGAGCCACCTGGCTGTGTTAAAATAATCACTACGAACAGATGTGGAAAAATTGTGCCGATGTGTTGTGCTTTGCAATGTAAACTACATTGTGTTTGCTTATCATGTGTCTAGCATAATACAATCTTAATTCATACAATAAACAACTTAAAAATTATATCTTATCCTAAGAGCTTAAACATTTTCTTGCATCCTCCTCCGTCACTCTCTGCCCTTTACCATTAGTTGTCACTCCTACATTTTTAAAGTGGCATCTCCTTGCTTCCCAAGCATTCCACAGCCCCACAACCACTCTCATCCATTTGTCCCATGCTCACTTCTCCCTCTAATTGTCACCCCACAATTTTCTACAAGGACCAGCAGCTCAAACTTTAATGAAGCGGGCTCCATCAGAGTAGGACCGGTGTCTGATTTAGCTTCGTTAGCGACTGTTCCTCTGGGCTTGCTTAAGTGGCTGCAGTTTAATGTGCAGAAGGAGGGTTGGGTTTGGATGTGGGGGTTGGATGTGGGGGTTGGATATGCATTTTTAATAACTAGCTAATTTAAGACCCACAGGGGCAGAGGGGGAGAAAAACATGCCAGACAGGGAGTTGCTAACAAAAGCTATGTTCTTGTTAGGCTGATCTTGTGACACAGCCGACCTCGTCTGTGATTGTGTGCTTGAGATGTGGGCCAAGTCTGAGCCGACTAACAGCTTTGGATGTCGCTGAGAGACTTTTTTTTTTTCCTTTCTTCAAAATTCATTTTATGATGAACAGCCTCAGGAAACAGATTCACAGATTCAAGTACCTTTTGTGTGTGTGTGAGAGACATGTAAAAAACGACAGAGTGCAGTGACGGAGAGTCAGTGTCGAACAGCGGCAAGCAAACGTCACTCGCCGAGATACTGACAAACTATGATCATTATGGGTTTTCTTCTTTTTTTTGTCAATACCTAAGTGTACAAATAAATATATATAGTATTTTTGTAGACTTAACACTTACAATATGCAATACTGCTGTACTATACTGAATATTGTTTTGCTGCTACTACTACATTTCACTTCATAATATTACACTTATATGCCATAATATGTAAAATGTACCAGCCTTTTTATTTTGACCACATTATGTCATACTGTTATACCATTTTACTTTGGTCTAAGATAAACACTGGAATAATCTTTCCACCAGGTAAATCTGAACATGCACACCTCTCTCGAGTGTGACAGTGATTATAACCGCATAACTATATAGATTATAATTAACTGGAGGATACACTTTTTTTTCTACACGTAGACCTTAACCTTTGAATATAAACAGGAGCCCGGCCACCCTACGGAGGAAACTCATTTCGGCCACTTGTTTTTCAATTAAAATATAAGTTGGATAAAATCTTCACTTGTCCTCTCCTTATGTAGTCAGGTGTCGGTAGGTAGAACTGCCAGTGCGCTGAGTCGCCGCTGACTCGCCGCTCTCCTGCACCTGGCTGACGCCACACGCTGCCACGGACTCGCCGCTGCCAGTAATCGCACTCGCAGTCTCTCCCAAAAACGTTAGCTAACAAGCTGACTAGCTTGCTATTAAAAAACTGCCGGGAGGGAAATGAAGCCGCTGTAGACATTTTAACGCTGATTGGCCAAGACTCGACACATCAAAGATGTTCTATTTGCGAAGATCACATCATCAGCTTTTCCCCGTGTCAGAAACTCAGAAACGCTGGGCGGCCAGTTGACCCCCCCCCCCCCCCTCCCCAAAACAAAAACGCTTCAGATCTATACGATTCACGTGGATGACATATTTTCATTTCAAAACGGCGATTTTTGCCGAAAGGTGACAAGTTTGCAGGGGTGTGTGTGTATTACCTCCACCTGTAACTGTCCCAGTTTTCTCTTGAGGTCTGTTGTATCCTCTCCAGAGCTCATCTTCTTGTGAAAGTCCAGCTCAGCATCCAGCAATTCCTTCTGGGCCTGGTCACATATCATGTCAAATAAAATACACTTAATTCAGAAAAAAAATACATAAAAGCAATAAAAGACTGATAAAGAGTTTCAACATACATTCATTGTTTATATATATTATATTGTACATATTAGTTATATATTAATGTTGATGCTTAGTTTCCGTGTTCTACTCTGTTGTCTTTAATGTCTTTTTTAATATTTTTCTTGCTTATTTGTATATAATATGTACAAAGAGTGTAACCGGATTCAAATTCCATGCATGTGTACACACAGATGACCAATAAAGCTGATTCTGATACTGTACATCTACAGTGGGAGGACAGAACTTCACTTCTGTCTCGGTGTAAAGGACATGAAGCATAACCGCCAAGCTCCCGACCAAACTTACATCAGTCTTTGTCTTTGACTGGCCGTGGTTTGCTTTAGCACTGGCTACCTGGGAGACGGGGTTCATTTCATTCTGCAGATGTGCGATCTTCTCCGTCAGATCCTTTAGCGTCTTCATGGTGTTGGCTCGCTCCTCAGGTTTCATCCCTCGGTTCTTCTCCAGGCGGTTTATCAAGGCCTAGAGATAGAAGGACAAGCAGTGAGAGAAGAAAGTGTAAACGATCGTAGAAGAGATGAAGTGGAGGGAGACAGATCACCGAAAAAAAAGACGAGATGGACTGGTTTAAGGCCGGTCTTACCTTCTGGCACTCAATCTGTGTCTTCAACATCTCTTGCTTCTTCTTTCTCATGTCCTGCTGGAGTTTTAATGTCTCCTAAATGGAGAAAAAAAAACAATAAATAAAATACATTCACTGAGGTAAAAAATATGACATTTGCTGTTGGGGAAATTTTATTCCTCAATGGTAGCCTGTTTCTCACTAGTGGCCTCAGAGAGGAAATAAAAGGTTACTCCCAGCTCTGCTATTCTCGTACAGGTCAAAATACGTATAAAAAAATTAAGCTGCATGCCTGTTTCTTCTTGAGGACTTCCTGTGCTTCTAGTGCTTTTCCCGTTTTCCCAAAGCTCTTTGAGGATGACTTGAGGGCTGGGGAAGTGTAAGGGCTCTTCTGGGTGTTCATCAGTGCAGGCGCCACCTAAGTGTCACAGAGAGTGAGCGATAGATTGAGAAGCACATTTAAGTCTCCAGAATGAGCGCGTCTACAGCTGCAATAAACACGCGCAAGAGTGCATTCTTGGTTCTGATTCTGCTGAAGATGTAAAAGTGTAGTATTATTTTGAATTGCCAGTCCACCCAGGTCTGGCATCACCGGACAGACACTGGTGCAGGGCTGGGCGGTATGGCCACAAATTCATATCACGGTATTTTGTAAGATTCTGGCGGTTTCACGGTATTTTTTCCCCAAATAAATACATTAATTTATTGACGCCGAAAAGGACCGCTACCGCCATCGTTATTCACCACTCACTCACAACTGGCCAGCAGCAGTTTTGATTGGTACATAGGGAGCTAAACATGGAGGGACTTAGGACCCAGGGGAATCCCTTGATACTACTGGCGCATGCGAGGCCGTAAGGACTAGTGTCATTCTTCGGCAGGCAGCAACATTTAATGTTTACAGTCACAGATGCGTGTACAGCGGTCTGAGCTACTTACGTCTCACGGATAGACGTTGACTCTTGAGGGTGTGCAAGAAATGACATCGCCAAAAGGCATGATGGGTAAAGCCCGCCCACTTTGCTGCACAGGAAAAGACTTCTTCCTGCACAAGAAAAGTCTTCCTGTGTGGGCTGTGTAATTTACCCAGCATGCCTTTTGGCGATGTCATTTCTTGCACACCCTGAGTCAACTGAGTTAACATGAGACGTAAGTAGCTCGGTCTGCTGCTCCTTCAGCTTCAAGCTGTGAACATTAAATGTTGCTGCCTGCCAAACAGCGGCGACCGTATGACGGTATGTGAAAAATTCATACCGCACAGAAAACTGAAACCGGTATACCGGTTGAACCGGTATACCGGTTCAACCGGTATATCGCACAGCCCTACACTGGCGTAGAGACCAAAAACGTACAGTGAAAGCGTCTTGGTTCAGGCTGTCAGGCTTGATTGTAGCTGGAAACCCTGGCATACGATGCTTGGGTACAGTCTTGTTCAACACATAGGCGGCTGGACTATGCTGCTTTATCCCCTGCTGATGAAAGAAAAGGGAGAAGAAAAAAGTTAATCTGATGAAAGGTTGCAGACGTGTGGCGAGACGAAGAGATCAGTATTAAAAGATGATGGACTTCTGTTTGTTTCCTCTCTTAATACGAACCGTATGCATGTTGCTGTGCTGCAGCGTCTGGCATGGTGCTGATCCGGCCACCTGGCTGCTTGAACTCTGCTCCTGCTGCTGCTGCTGCTGCTGAAGGCCTGTTGCGTTGGTGCCGGGCTCGCGGTGCCAATATACACGGATGAAGCGGTTGTTGAGGACCGCCTCGATGCTGGATATGGCCCGCCTGGCTTCTTCATTCTGTGTGTACTGTATTAACGCCGCCTCTGGGTCTCCGCCAAACACCACCTGGATTTAGCAGAGCGTGCAGATTAGGTATCTGTAAATGACGAAACTAATTGCAGAGTCGAACAATTTAATATATACATTGCAAGATATTGTGATACTGTAAGCAAGGTAATACATTGCAATGTCTTTATTCTAATTTTAGGAAAACTGTTATAGTATAAAGAACACACCACCATATACATAAAATCTGAGTAAAAACCTTAGTTTTCTTATGAACAGTTAGATCTGTAACATTATGGCACTTTTTGTCCAATCTGAGCCGCTATCTGCCATAAATCTTTACATGTAAACTAATTAAAAATCATATAAAACACTCAATTTACAAAGTTATATAAATAGTCTTATTCCATGTTGTGTTGAGTCTAAAAAGGTGCATGTGAGTCACATATCGTCCTGTTGCATTTTGTCATGCAACATGTGTGAATATTGCACTGAATCCTGACCGTCTTAAAAAAAAAAAAAAGAGCTAAATTACAATTATTTCTGCTTTACTTGCTGATAAATTAGACTATTACTATTTCTTCTAAAACTAAAATCGTACCTATACATGTCAAAATTATTATTTTTATTTCAAATGTTGCCGTTTGCAGGTATGCTTAGTGGGTGGGCATAGGTCAAATTATTTGACTACGACCAATACAAAAATGTCTTGTTTCTTGCTTTTTGATACGTCAGGGCATATGTTTTGGAGAAGTGAATTTTGCAAATGCCAGATTTCGAGCAGCCCCTTCTCTTTCATTCAATGTACAGCCAATGTTTTCCTTTAACACGTGAATGGTGTTTCCAAGCTGGATATAATATATCATATTAATATCAATATAATAATATCATTTATTGGGTTATTTTATGCTGACGTTGCCATCTGTGGTTTATATGGCCACCGTGCCAGGCTATGTCATGCTGTTAGTTCTGATCATGCTGTATAAGACTTGTATGATTTAACTGTGGCGTATTCAGGAAAGTATAGTAGTAATGGTCTATTTTGGTCAACTGACACTTGGTTTTCTCAGTGACCTCTGCCTAAGGCACTGGGGCAAAGCAGCAAGTGATGCATTTTACCTGGATATTGACGATGGTTCCAAACTTGCTGAAGTGCTCATTGAGCTTGGTGATGTTGTTGAGATCACGTGGGATCTTGCGCACCTCCAACTTGGTGTTCACATAATGATACCGCTTGGGAAAAGTGTTCTTATGTTGGTTGTTAAAGCTTGGCCTGAAATGAGAAGAAGACTGATGCTGACATCTGAAGTTTGCCAGAGTATTTGTAATAAAAGCAGACAAGCTAATCAACATTTTGAGCGAGACCGTTCACAATATTGATGATGATGGCAGTGAAATGCAACCCAGATTCAAGACCTGAGGTTTGAGTTTCTGCCTTCATATTAAAGTTCCTAACCCCATACGAATTACTAGTAACATATGTCAACCTGGTTGACACTTAAGATAGATTACAAGTAGACTCTTTGCAAATGAAGCAACATAGTCATGGTGATGAGGTTTGTGTGCACCTTCTTCCCACAACAGACACAAAAGATGGGCTCTTGAACTATGAGTCACCTTAGCTTGAAACAAGGCTCCCATTACTTTTACCACAAAAAAGAGGGCGGTATGGGTATTTGTGTGATGGGCTCTTTGCACATCATCCTGATGCAGTACAGTTTACATGCGATCCAAGCTTAAACTGTTCTCTCTTTCAAATTGTAAAATTTTATTTTGGATTGAAATTTTTAAAACGGGGGCATCTTTAAAAAAAAACTTACTTCTCCATCCAGGGTTTTTTAACTGTTGTTGCCTCAGCAGTACTGGGTAACATGGTTCTCTTCCTGCTGTCCTGCTCTGTGTTGAAACGGGAGAGGTTATTTGCAGGAGTGCTGGCTGCAGTGGCGGGCTCCGTCTGAATCACGATGTTGGCAGCTAGAAGATAAACACAGAAAAAAAACGGAGCTTTTGCAATTTTCTGCAGAACTTTTGTTTGGACAAGTATTCATACTTTCCCGATTAAATATCAGTCCAACAGTGCCCATTACCCAGGAGTATTACTAAGAAGGCCAATAGCTACCTCTGGATCCTTGTCCTTCGTTGGAGGTGAGGCCGATAAGGTTGGAGCGCTGTGTCTGCACCCGGGGAATGAACTGACGGTACGGGTTGCGACCTGCTGCAGTCAGGCCTGGCGATTCTGGGTTATAGCCCTCTGGATCATAGTTATCTAATGAACCAACATAAATACAAACACACAGGCTTAGAGGGAATATGAAAATGTTTTAACAGCCATACAAATGTGAAAAAACTAACTTTAAATACAAAAAAACAAAACAAGGAAGATAGACTGAAATTACACAATGAAATCAAGCAGTAATAATATAATTACACTAATAGAAGAAAATATATATCACAAGATGATAATTCTTATCCCGAGACACTAAGTTTCACAAAAAAGTTTTTAACCAACTCAAAATAGACCTCTGTTTTGTGTTGAATTGGAATTATTCATGAGCTGAAGTGTGAGAAAAGCACACAATACAATAAGATGTGGCAGAGTTCATGTTAATTGCTCATAGCTACTTTGTGTTAAGTTAATAAACAGTGCGACCATGTGGTCAACCGCCGTTACTGCAGCATGAAGAAATATAATAGTGCATCACAAGCATCATTTCCTAATCTGAATACAAAAAGCATCCCTGCTTACATTCAGACTGGACATATTGGGGACGAAGAGACACCGATGAGGACGAGGGTGGAGGTGGAAGAGGAGGAGGATGAGTAAGCGGTAGCCCCACACCAGGTGGTCGGATAGGAGGAGAAGAAGTGATTGCCGGTTGGTGGTTGGGGTTATCAATGCCACTGGTTGCCATCAGTGGGGGTCCTAAAGGAAGGGTACAAGTCCAAGCGCATGCGTCAGGTATATCGCAGGTATGACAGTGAATCATTTGTTTGAGCTACTAAAACATTTTTCATGCCGCACAGTTTGCAGTAAAGTTGGCTTAAACAGGGGTATTTAATCAGATGTATAGTTTACCAGAAAACAGACTTCACACTAAGAACATAAGTTCAAGAATCAATAGCATTAGACAGGATGGCATGTAAGAAGAAAAGCAGCCGAGTGAAAGTATTTTTCCTTCTAGCCGGCAAGAACAAAACACTCTCTATGGTTGAGTGTGAATACTATGTTAAGTGTGTTTTCACACATAATGTAGTCTCTACAAAAAACGGATACTGACACGTTATGAAGCAAAGCTTGATTTCCAGAACAAAACCTTTAACGTACACAAAATGGTAGTGCATTTGTACCTGTTTATCTCAAGAATTGTTTATCAAATGCTTGTTTATTAAACTTGTATCTAGCAGCAGGGGTTTGTATAACTCAAAAGCCACCAGTTGCTTTCACAATTGCACTAGCCATTGGAAATGTAGCCAGTCACAACAAGTGGCACCCCATATGTGATTTCTAGGAGTCGCACTTCATGCACCAGTGTGGTTGTACTACTTACCACTCATAGGAAATACACCTGGGGGTGGAGGCTGGCCAAAGGGTGGCATCACAGGCATCCGGAGGGGAGGGGGTGGCTCAGTGATTGGGGGCATGGGCAGGCCAGCAGGGGGCATGACAGGTGGAGGAGGGAACGGAATCATGTTCGGTAGATTGACATCGTCAACAATGAGAGGGTCGTTTCCGTGGTCGAATGGACAAAGGTCACCACGTACACAAAATCCCTTTTCTGTGTGAGACATGGAGATACATGTCAAAAACATGCTCTAGGCACCGAGGTAACCTACTGTAATCCTTCTCAGGGGTTTGGCCCCGGAAGTCAAATTAATTCACAAAAATATGACTGAAAGGAATATTAGAACAAATGAAAAGTGCAATATGAATAAAAAAGATGAAAGCTTGTCCAAGTTCAAAGGCGCAAAGACAGAGTACATGTATTTACCCCACAGTCTCATTAAGAAACTGGGTCCCTAGTGGCAGTGTTTGAGCACTGTGGCAGATAGCAGTGTGCTTTAGGGACAGCGGGTAAGTTTAAACCCTTGTGTGTCTCTGGGGTGAGGTGAGTGCGAGCCTGCTTGCTTTCCTGCCTTTCACTGGGGAGAAGTCAGGGAGTGTCTAACAGTGGTCATTAGTGATGAGACTAAACAAGGCAATCAATAACCCTCACGGGAAGATAATGGTAACGGTTACACAGCAAACCGTACACAATGACCACATCAAATGTTTGATAAAAAAGCAGAAATCAAAAGCATTGAGGAAATTATGATTATCTCGGTTCCTACCGTCGTAATCCCTGCAGCGCTGTTTGAGCGAAATGCTCTTGTTGCTAAATGGCTTGAGGACGCCATCCTGCCTCTGGGAGTTATAGTAGCCAGACCAGCTGTCTGTAGTGCTATCAGGCAGGTGAGCCGGTGTTACTACGGGGAGACCCCCGGGAAGACCCCCTACTGAGACTCCAGTGGACGACGATGAGGAAAACGGGTGCAGAGATGTGGGCAGGGGCAGGAGAGGCGATGGGTGCTGCTGCTGCTGCGAGCCAGATGTGTTGGAAGAGTTGAAGCAGTCTGTATCCTTCCTTTCCAACTCAAACTTTGACTTGAAGTCTGTTAAAGACAACCACAGAACACAAATACATTTAAGAATAGATTCCTGGACCATAGAAGAAATTCAAAGCCTGAACAATTTTAAGCTTTAAAGACTAGTGTAGATTACCGTAACCTTGTGGGGTGTATGGCCAATTCCAGGCTGTGTTGTTGAATCCCCACTGATGTAATTTCAAAGTAGTCCACATTGTTCCTTATCGATAAAAAAAACCTCCTAGCCAACAGTGACCAACAATCCAATAGAATATAATACAAACAGCTACATCCAGAACTCCGTTTAGTCTACTCTGAAAAACCTGAAGCGCCTCTGTGCATTTCACACTGAGGATGTCTTCAGCAGCACTTCTGCGTCACTTCTGCACAGTTCAACTGTGCCGACAGGAGCTTCAGGAACTTCTCCTGGGTCTGATCCCCCCTGAGCCGTTTTCATTGGTTGTGGGGGAACATTCTCACCTCTGCCTCCTCTGTGCTCCCTGTCCCTGCTCTTTCCTCGGCTGCCACTCCTGCTCCGGCTGGGGCTTCGGCTGTAGCTCCTCCCACGGGGGCTGCCCCGTCGGCGCTCGTGCCGCTCCCGCTCGCGGGTGGATTCGCTTCCGCTTTTCGCGTGCCGATCGAAGTCGCGGCGCTTGCGCTCATCCCGCCTCCTGTCATCGCGGCCCCTGTGTGGTTGATGAGTTAGAAGGATTATATTTCAATAATTATTTGTCTGCCTGTTTTGAATGTCCAATATACATATTTAGGAGGGATGTAGCTGGTTGTAAGTGTATTCAAATCATATCTTAAAAAGTGAAAAGGCCTCTCTTCTGTCTGATCGCTGAAGCTTGCTGTTAATGAAAACTCAGAATGTTTCTTAATGTATTTTATATTAAAACAATTACAGCATAATCCTGTTAATTCCCTAAAAGGATCTCAGTCTTCAAAATCTACAGGAAGTGTTGAGTTTTATTAACTTTACACAGTGAAAGCACAGGAAAAATAAAATTGATCAGAATGAATAAACATCATAAAGACAGAGAAAGTGGTGAGTATGAGCATGATTATGTTTGTTCACTGTCTTAATGCTAAAGAAAATAAATCACAGACCAAAGCTCACTAAACACATCAACTGTTGTTCTAAAAGTTAGCATGACAGTTATTGTTTTGTCCTATCCGTTACCGACACGGTGTGTTATAGTCAAGAGACCGGCTACTGGACACCAGGGCCTTCATCAAGCTAAAAGCAGGACTCATGGGATTTTAAAGTAACCATGCAAATATAGCCACACGTTTATATCTGTACACAACTAGAAAATGCAAAACAATGTTCTAATTGTCACTGCTTTCATCAGCAGTAAGAAAGGAAGGACCTGTTTATTAGAAGTTTGTGCCTGACTGAGACTAGAATCAAGGCACTAGCTGTCTTGTGTCAGAATAGTATCTGCTTCGACATTAAGCCGTTCTGAAAGGCACAGCCATACCTGGCATCATTGAAGTCAGCGCGGTTTCTCAGAGGACTTCTTCTCCGCCTGTTTTCTCTATCTTCCTCTTGAGTTTCAGCCTTGAGGGGGAAAAACATTTACTTGTTGTAAACTCTTCTCTATTTTGTGTTTTTAAATCAGAAGATGTATATACACAGTGTTCTATAATATACAATGAGAAATTCATTGATCTCAAGTCCTTTATATGGAATCACCATTTGCTGGGATATGCACTACCGACTTAACCACAAAAGTACTTCAAAAACACTTTGCTGCGTGGCAAGCTATTCATTTTTAGAGTGTTATTGTAGCCGATACATGTTACACGAAGGGTCTCTGTCCATGTCACGTTTGCAAACACATGCAGCTGCCTAGAGGAAAAAATTGTTGCACCCACTTTCCTTTTTCTGAGCACTCCGCCTTTTAACTGTGTGCATTTCTAGTTGAAAATCTCTGAACTTTTCAGAAACGGGCTGGTGATGTCACTGTAGAAAAAGGAGGCTTGTTTTAGCCACGTTTGTCTATCCTCAGCTTTATATATGTCAGACAGACGCTGACCTTCCTTTTTTTTTTTTCTTTCTGTTAAAGGAGGGGTGTGGGGGTATGGGGGGGTCCTGTGCCAATGGATGTTGTGTGTGTGTGTGTGTGTGTGTGTGTGTGTGTGTGTGTGTGTGTGTGTGTGTGTGTGTGTGTGTGTGTGTGTGTGTGTGTATATATATATATATATATATATATATATATATATATATATATATATATATATATATATATATATATATATATATATATATATATATATATATATATATATATATATATATATATATATATATATATATATATATATACACACACACACACACATACATATATACAGATTGTAAAGCCCCCTGAGGCAAATTTGTAATTTTGGGCTCTACAAAATAAATAGCAAAAATTTAAGGTCAGTTATGGGAGCAGTTCGGCCAGCCAGACACAATGTTGCTCATTAGTGTTGTACTTTCTTTGCACTGTCCTCCTTCCTTGTTATGGCTGTCAGATTGAGCATTGAAAAACTCATCTATACAAAGTATAAAAGCAACAACAACGGTGACATGTTGTTAAATTATTTTTGTCATAGAAACAATACAAAAAAGTGCTCAACATGCTTTTCCGATAAAACTCTGGGATGAAGCACTCTGCAGCGCTCTGCGAACGTTATTCTGCCAGAAGATGATGCAATATGGACACAGGCCCCAGCTCTTCTTACCTCCACACCATCAGCTTTGACTACAGGTGGTTTGACTTCTTCTTTCGGTACTTCCTTGGCAACAGGATTTCCAAGGTAGTTCTTGGTTGTCAGACTTTCAAAAAGTTTATCGACAAATCCTGTTGTCTCTGCGAAGATAACAAGAATCATGTGAATAGATTTAGTCTTTGACTGAATTATGTGCAGTTTTGCCAATTTCCTCTGAATGAGCAATTTATAACATTAATTATGGTCCTGTTAAATTTCGGTGGGCAGGGGGCCTGGGATTGTGCATGCTGGCTCACTGGAATGAATGGCTGTGACCCACTAAATAGAATGGGACAGTAATGAATTTGATCAATTACCCTTGTTTTTACCTTGCTATGTAAAAAAGGCTGTTGTGAAAAGGGACTATTGGCCTTCAGGCATAACAGTTACTGAAATTCCTCCTGAAGGATTATCTGCTACTGGCTGAACTAAATATATCCAAAGTCCACACAAAAAAAGTTAATTAAAAAGAGGTAATTTGAAGCATGTATTCAAGTACAATCTTCTAAAGATTACAGGTTGCTATAGGCTTGAGACTTAGTAACTTAATGTGTGGGCTTGCTCTGTGCTTTAGTTCAGGAATGATTAAAGTGTCAAGGAATTTAAATTTCAAAACAAAAACTAGGATGATGTTGCAGGCCACAGAACCAAACTGTAATTTTAAAAGACCTGAGTTCTCAACATGAAATAAAGTTATCGCCGAGACACCCAATCAAATACAGTGATTGTATTGAGCAATTAAAAGTAAAGTGAATATATAATGGTGCAACACACGCTCTGGTTAACATGTTTGGGATCCACGGGTAGTAAATGTATAACTTAAAGTAACTAAAATAAGTCAGCTTGTTAGCTTAATAATAGAAATCTCTGCCAGAGAAAAACCTTCTGCACAATTTTCTTGACCAACAAAAGTGGAGGGCAAAAACTGCATGTTTCATTCAGTCACATTCACAGAGAAGATTTGTGTGACATGGCATTCATACCTTTTTGTAGGAAGACATCAAGCTGATCAGCACACAGTGCTTTCAGATCTTTCTCCGATTTGTCCTTCTTAACAAGAGCCACCACATAGTTCGCTAATGCAGAGGGGTCAGCATCACATCTGTAGGATCAATTAAACATTCTTAAATTCAGCAATCCAGAATTTTACCTTAACACAATGAAAAAGGCTAAGAAGAAATGAAGATTTGGCCAAAACGTCTTAATTATTCAAATAGGGGAGACAAAAAAAAAAATTTAAATTCATAGTTAAATTAACTGCAATATACTATATGCCAGTGAGGTCTGTCATCCACTGGTGCCCAACCCTGCATGCAGAAATATCCAAAACAAAACCTAAAGGTAGTCAGTACTAAGTGAAACCCTAACCATACCTGCATTGTAAAACATTGCTACAAATACATTACAAAAATGGCAGCCAAACCTCATCCCAAAACATCACAATCATACATAGCCACAGGAAAACACTCATGACAACTTCAAGCTAATATATAATTTACTAGTTACATAACTAAATGGCTAAATATACACTCGCAAAACTACCTTTACTACCATTTAAACTTAAGGAACCAATAAGGTCAATGATCACTGTGCCTAAAACTAAGCTGTCAGTGAGAGTATTTTTTGTAAAGTTGATAACGTGAGAGCATGCTTTTATTTGTTAAGACATTAGGCAACTGTTATAGTATCTGTGTGCACAACACCACCTCCCAGTCTATGCACCAACTCATCTTTAATCACTTTGGTAAATACGTAAATTCACCAATGGATCCATCTGTGCACGTTTTCGGACAACATATGTGTCCTCTTCATTACAACACAATGCCATGATTTAGCTATATATTGAAAGAGAAGCACTACGAATAAGTGTGTGTGTGTGTAACTATGGTAACTCAATGGAGCACAGTTCTTATTAAGTTGTAAAACATAAAATGTATAACTCAAAAGAGTCAGCACTTGTTTTAATCGCAAGTAACTCCATCAGCGTGCAAGTTATTTGTTGTGGCTTGATAGCTCGCGACAGAAGCTGCAGTAAAGTCACATCATCGTGGGCCAACAACGTGCCTAACTAACCGAAAATAACTGCGCGACAAAACCCTTAATGTCGTGCACAACATTAATGCCTTCAACGTCAGTTGATGAGAAGTCCCACAGTCTCTTTTTCTATAGAAAGCCAGCTAGCGGCAATGGTGGTTTTGCTAACTCGTGCAAGAATTCGCCATCAGATTCTAGCAAGTCCCCCATTGATGCCTGGCTAACCCACTGGCTCCGGCTCGCTAGCTAACGCAGCTACGTACCATGCAAGCGAAATGCCATTTCAATTCAACACTCACATTGGTTCCAGGAGTTTTGCCAGCCACGACTTCAGGGCTTCAACATTCTCTATGAGCATTGTGAGAAAGACTATAATACTGTCTATAAAATGAAAGTGCGTTTCGATAACCCTGCTTTCATCGTCTATAAATTTATAAGCTTTAAGGCCTTCTGTTCTGTCCCTCTTCACTGGCAGGTCGGACCGAAGTGCTTTACGGCATGGCAACACAAGTTGAATTATCGTAACGCAGGACGTTGAAATCGTGTCGTGTCATTATATTCAGCGATGTTCATGAAATTCAGATCAGCGGCGTATTAGGCCAGTTGTTTATTAAAATATGTAAGATCAACCCCAAAAAAACAAATACCACGTGAATATAAATCATAGTTTACTAGATATGTAACAATACGATTCCTGAAAAGTTCTTCGGACTGCATTTCCCAGAATGCTATGCAAGACGCTGCTTGTGTGTGTCGTCAGCCAGGCACCGGTGGCGTGGGTTTCTCTTGTCAAACTGGAAACTACTTGTACTGTTTCTTCTGTCTAAACAATAGAACAATTATCCTAATTGCTCGCAGTTTGGGTCGAAATGACGGTGGGTCGTAAGCTCCATTTGTCTACAGTTTAAAGTAGTTAATGCTGGTTTGTAGGAAGTGGCTTCATTAACTTACTGGCGCAAGTAGCTACGTTAGCTAACATAAGCTAGCTAGCTAGTTGTCGAGTCAACTGCATACCTAAAAGAAATCAGCTAGATTACAGCTGTTTTCTTGTTTGTTGTTATTGTGTTTTATTCTAATCTATTACATTATATGTTGGGGTACTTAAGAGTTTCTTTAAAGTGTGTTTTTGTTATCAGATCAGTTATTCATTTGAATTGCAGCTATTGCTGTACTGCATTTTCTCTTCTGATCTATAATCTTGCACGCCATTGCATTCTAGGAGAGGAAGGGAACAGCAAAGTTGGACTTCTTGAGAAAGATTGAGATAGAGATCCAGGAGAAATGGGAGAAGGAGAAGGCATTTGAATGTGATGCACCGACAACAGTTGGGGAAAGCACAAAGTGAGTATCTGTTATTATGAAGAAGGACCATATGTTAATTTCCAAAAGTTGTTCGGCACTCTCTTTTACACACTTGAGGCATGTAAGACCATATCTTACGAAAACAATTCTCATAGATTGCTGTTCTCAGCAATGCCAGAGCATTTTTTTGCAGGTGTACTTCCTTCAATTGATCTCTTCCTGATGTAATTAAATAGGTTTTATAGTAGGTACATAATGTGTCTTTTTGCCATTTAAAAGAAGCTGTGTGAGTGAAGCTCTGAAATTCAGTCGTTCGGGGTGAGTCTTTGAAACCAAGGGTTGCCCTGTGTTGTAACCCTCACATAAATTGATGAAACTTACATTTTTCCTTCCAGCAAAAACAAATTCTTCGTCACCTTCCCCTACCCTTACATGAATGGCCGATTGCACCTCGGTCACACATTCAGCTTGTCAAAGTGTGAGGTAAGTTTTCATACAAAATGAACTCCTTCAGTCTGCACCTATGACATGACATGACATATTGATGATTATGATCACTGACGGTACTTTTTTTTCGTAGTTTGCTGTTGGGTACCAGACTCTGAAAGGGAAGAAATGCCTCTTTCCATTCGGGCTGCACTGCACAGGAATGCCAATCAAAGTTAGTGTTATTGTTTTATTTTTAGTCCATCACATACACATGTGTGTAATTGCAAAGACAAATAGTACTGATATTCTACTTTTTTACTACTACTGCATCTTCAACCCTCTCACAAACACTGCCTTTTCTTTCTTTTATTCATATTGTTTCCACCAGGCCTGTGCGGATAAGCTGAAGAGGGAGGTGGAGCTATATGGAAACCCTCCACAGTTTCCAGATGAGGAGGAGAAAGAGAAGCCAGAGACATCTGATGAATTCATCATCAAGGACAAATCAAAGGGCAAGAAGGTCAGGATTCGAGGAAACTGACTGATGACAATTTTCACGTAGGGAATGTAGAAAAATACAGTTTGTTTTTCAAGAACCGGGCCGCACAGCCATGACAAAAGAAGGGGGACACGGACACAATGAGCGGTTTAACAGAAAAAAATATTTATTAACTTGCCAAATTTAGGACAAACCGTGTTCCCAACACCAGCAGAGAGAGTGAGAGCAACAAACCCAAGGGCCTTTTAGCTCATTGCCCTTAACGAGCGCAGGTGTCCCCACTCTCCTGACGACCCTGTCTGCCACGTCCACCTGCACACCTGCAGGGACAACGGCCAGTCACAGTCACTAACTAAGGGTGTTCAATTTGCATTATTTTTCATCTCTTTTTTTTTTTTTTTGTAATTCCTCTGTTAGAGTAAAGCAGTGGCCAAATCCGGATCCGCCACTTTCCAGTGGGACATTATGAGGTCTCTGGGCCTGAAGGACCAGGAGATAACCAAGTTTGCCAATGCTGAACACTGGCTGGACTACTTTCCGCCTCAGGCTGTTAAAGATCTCAAACTGATGGGAGTCAAGGTGACTAATTGTTTACATGTAACTCTAGCGAACATCTGAGTTTGTTTTCTTTCTGTGCCTATGACTCCATAAATATGCTTTGATTCTACATTACTTTTTTATAGTGTACAATTTACGATTGAACCTTCTGGAAATGTCATAGGGCTAAGTTATCTAAGCATATGTGTTAAGAGGTATACACTAAAGTGAGTTATCCTTTTGTTTGTATACCTAGAATTTGCCAGAATTAATCGACCTTGAGGATCATCACGTTATTCATTTAGTCGATTGTGCTTAAATCCTTGTTACTTGTCATCACTTCACAGGTGGACTGGAGGCGTTCATTCATCACCACTGATGTGAACCCCTTTTATGACTCATTCGTCAGGTGGCAGTTCATCACACTAAAGGAGAGAAAAAAGATCAAGTTTGGCAAAAGGTGAGATGGTTTAGGAGTTACCGTGTAACTGTTTAACTTTCTCTGTAGCACTGTAACGTAAGTAAAGTAGAAAGTGCCCGACATTATGTCGTATGAAAATGTTGTACACTTTGTCTTTGTTGCTTTCAGGATTAGTTGAACCGTTTTGCCAAAAACAATGTCCTGTACCAATGTCATTTCTTTCCATGGGGTAAAAGCAAAGGAAATATTTAAAGTTAAAACACTAGTAGGTAACTTGATCTTTTAAGTTTGCCTTTTTAGTCTAATGCAGTTTCATTTGCATTTGGCATTGTATGTTCTTTCACTAATATATTGTGACTGTCCCCGACTCCTCTGCAGGTATACCATCTTCTCCCCCAAGGATGGCCAGCCATGCATGGACCATGACCGGCAGACAGGAGAGGTAAATTTACCTTGCTCAATGAAATTATGGGTTGGTTGTGAAAATCAACATTGTGATATGACTATATATAATCAATTGTTAACATTAGACATTAAAAGGATCTGTGTTTTCACAATTTTGCAAATTTAAAAATGATTGTTCCTTAATTTACCAAACTACTTTGCATCCAAAACACTTGACTTTGTGATTATTAGTGATTTTATTCGACTTACCATTTGGCCTCTAACTGCAGTTTATTGGGGATGTTGAAAATTCCACATATTCAACTGAGCAAAAAAACAAATCCTTTTTAAAATGGCCTTTCACTTTTGATTTGAGACAATTTTTAGAGCTGTATTTTGTTCTTTGTCTTTCAACTACCATTTTGTCTTCACCTGCAGGGAGTTGGACCTCAGGAGTACACTCTCATCAAGATGAAAATAATTGAACCCTACACGGCAAAATTCAAGGCCAAAGTCTTTTATAGCAGGTAACAAATTACAATCCCTGACACTGACTTTTAACAGACAGTCTCTACACCACAGACACGTTTTACATGCACTTAACTATAATTCTCATTTTAATAAACACTGTACTACCAAGTCCTAATTTAAGACTGAAGTAAAGCACTAATGCTATCCTCCTCACAGCGCCATGAAAGGCAAAAACATCTACGTGGTTGCTGCCACTCTGAGACCAGAGACCATGTTCGGTCAGACAAACTGCTGGGTAAGGCCCGACATGAAGTATGTTGCCTTTGAGACAACCAGCGGGGACATCTTCATCTGCACCAGCAGGTCTGCCAGGAACATGTCTTTCCAGGGCTTCACCAAAGAGAATGGAGTGGTCCCTGTGGTCATGGAAATACTGGGACAGGTACTAACTTTTTGTGTTTCTTGCTTTCAGCTGCAAATACATTCTAATTCATATCAGGCACAAGGTTTCATGGCCATGGTGCAAACCACTTGCAAAATTGATTCCTTTGAAATACTGGGAAGAAGCAAGGCACATTTGCCAAACACGATCAGGATATGTATTTACAGTGGAAATTAAACCAGGATTTGCACATTTCTTTTCTCCTTCTAGGATATCCTTGGCTGTGCCATGAGTGCTCCTCTGACCTCCTATAAGATCATCTATGCTTTGCCCATGCTCACCATCAAGGAGGACAAAGGTACGAGTCAAGAAGTTCAGAAAACAATAGCAGAAATTAATTTATTCAAAGTGGTTGCGCTGATTGAATTTAGCATTGTTATTTCAAGGCAGAAATGTTTCACATTGGTTAAAGTGGCTTCGTTGTTCAAAGGTTTCTTTGCCAGTGTCACTCACAGCAGTCAGATTACCTTTAGCTGGAGACACTTTTCTTTGTTTTTTTATGTGCCAACTTGAGTGAAATGTATCGGACAGTTGGTGAGTAGTTCAACACAAGCTGCTTAAAATGCGCTAATGTATTTATATATGTCAGTGTTTTAAATAAAGATAATTTATTCATGCTCCATATTGCTTACGGTATTACTTTCCGCGGAAAATCTGCATTGAGCTTTATCCCTTATCCATCCTTGTCTTCGATATAATTGGAGGAGCTTTTAGAAAAGTTTCATAATAGCAGGCCAATGTCGCATAAAATGTATTGAGTGCTGTGATGTCAAAGGATGGCTGCTTTTTTTTTTTAAGCTGAGGGAAAACATTTGTAAACATATTAAATTAATCTAATTGCACCCAGAGGGCCTCTATTCTGTTAGAAGTCAGCACTATCTATTTTTCAGGTCTGTGGTGCTTCAGGGGTGTAGTTTGTCTTAAGTGGCTTCATGTGTTCTGTTGAGAATTGTTTTGTAAATAGCCTTAATTGGAATTTTTTCAATAAGTGTCCAGTGTGTCATAGTTTTATGGGTCATGGAAAACAATGAGGTAGGGTGAATCTGTGATGGCCAGGGACATTTTTTGTTTTCAGATCAGGTTTATTTGTTCTTCACAGTTAGTTAGTTGCTCCAGTGTAGCTGCTCGACATTTGAGGAAATGTGGTGGCAATAGCACTGAATGTGTATCATGTAAATGAGACGTATACTACCTGGCGTGCATTAATACATTGTATGTGTTGGCCTTTTTGCCTTGTCAATGTTTTTATCAGGTACAGGGATAGTTACCAGTGTGCCTTCTGATGCTCCTGATGACATCGCTGCTCTCAGAGACCTCAAGAAAAAGCAGGTGAGGAAATCTCTACTCTGCTGCCATTCAGGAAGCCTTCATACCTCAGGTGAAATCTAATGCAGAGAAACTCAAGAAACAGAGCACATCTGAAACTTAAAGTGCAATTTGGAAATTTAGATTTTTGAAACGTTTGATTAAAGTGCCTCCTAATGCTTGTATTTTCAACAGGCTCTGCGGGAGAAGTATGGAATCGAGGACAAGATGGTGTTGCCTTTTGAGCCTGTAAGCATGATCTCTTTGATTGTTGCATTGAACAAATTCAGTCCAAGATGGCTAATGGAGCCTTAATGTGTGAGTTTTGTATTTGTGTGTGCACATATCAGATCCCCATCATAGAGATACCAGGTTATGGTAACCTATCCGCTCCTCTGTTGTGTGATGAGTTGAAGATCCAGAGCCAGAATGATAAGGAGAAGCTGGCCGAGGCCAAGGAGAAAGTCTACCTGAAGGGATTTTATGAAGGGGTAAGTCGACTGAGTGGGTATTAAGTAGAAATACATCTATAGGTCAGAAAAATGCAATCCCCTTTGTGATTTAACTAGGTTTGAAGCTTGTATGATGTAGCGACAAGACACAAAAAGGGATTCACAACTTCAGGGTTGACTAAATTAATAATTGACTGGCTATTGGCTATGTGTTGCCCTCAGACAGTTTGGTTCTGTCTACTATGAAATACTCTGCATAACGGCAAGCTGAATTTGTAGATGTCACAGATATGGGCATATAATTTATATTTAGTCTATAACAATATCATGATAGTATTCAAGTCATACCTTCACTGTCAGCTGATTGTATATTTGAACACTAATAATGTAAATGTACACACTGCAGGGGGCCACCCAGCAGCACACATCATACAGTATGTACACTGAGTATGTGTCATCCCACTGAGCAGTTCATGATAATGTATGATTGTTGAATACACTGCAGAGATATGACCCACTTCTTGTTGACTGAACTGTCAAAACTGTGAAATAAATGCATCACTATTAATTAAATGTGTGTGACTGAATTCCTGCCTTAGATCATGCTGGTCGATGGCTTCAAGGGGCAGAAGGTCCAGGATGTCAAAAAACCCATCCAGAAGATGATGGTGGAGAGAGTAAGACATTCTTTGTTTCCTTTTTTTAAGAATTCAAAATAAACTACATTAAAATAACACTTTAAATTCAGAGTTAATCCTGAATTATGTTTGTGAGCTGCACTGTTAATGAATTGTGTGCCATGTATGATAGATGGTTGATCTATATTTACCTGGAATGTTGTTGGCGCTTTACCAATCTTTCACAGGGCGAGGCCATGATCTACATGGAGCCAGAAAAACAGGTCATGTCGCGTTCAGTTGATGAATGCGTGGTGGCTCTCTGTGACCAGTGGTGAGTGCCACGTCAATTCTAAACACTAAAATCTTCATACTTTAAAGGTTACGGTGTGTTCATTTGTAACAGGACAACATTATTAGAGTGGCTCTGAAACTGCATTGTAGTGTGATGGAACTAGTGGAATGTAAGTGAATATTCTTTTTTAAGGTAGCTTTTTTGGTAAATGCTGGAAACAAAACATTTTAATAATTTATGACTAAGATGATTGGAGATGGTTTTTATTTTGAGGCGGAGAAAGTCTCATGCCTCCTGGGATTTCTTTGTTTAGCAGCATGCTAATGTGTCTTCCAGGTATTTGGACTATGGGAATGCAGAGTGGAAGCAAAAGGCTAACGAAGCCCTCAAAACTTTGGAGACGTAAGACACTGACCTCTGCTCTGATGTACCCAATTCCCTTCCCTGTCATATTTTGCTCTGTGCAGTGTTTGTCCATGCTTGTGAGGTGCTCCTCCTGAAGGTCTAAACAATCTAGTATGGAGTGTACAAAACAAATTAAATTACTCTGTTGCCTGTAACTATCATATTGAAAAAGTAAAACCAATCTAGTCATGCCAAAGTCTAAAAGCATAGACCACTACTTCCTGTGGCTTTATTATATGCCCTATTTTGCACAACACCACACAGATTTTGTGAAGAGACCAGGAGAAACTTTGAGGCAACTCTGGCCTGGCTACAGGAGCATGCCTGCTCTCGTACCTATGGACTTGGTGAGCGTTTATCTCTTGATTTTTGTGTGTGAATGATTGTATCATGACTGTTGTTAATGTAGGTGACATATACAACTCTGTTGCTGCATATTTAAAGTGCAATATAGTTTATTGTATTGCACAACCTAGACAAGATGAACAGGACTTTATTTAAGTGACTGATGTTTTTGGTCTATAGATGGAGACAGAGGACTGATGGCAAAGCACCTAGTCTGCCTTTCTGTTCATGCAGGAATAGATGCAGACTGGGGGCCAGCTGGCACACAGTGCAGTCGTCTAGGCCTGTTGTAGACTCCTACTGTAGAAATCTCCCCACACATTTTCAGATTATGAAGCACAAAGTTTCACCAACCAGCATACCAGACAGACTGTGAGGCAACATAATTGTACTACATGGTACATGTTGTGCAGATTTATTTTCTGTCTCACTCACTTGTAGAAGCAAAACAAACTTAAATGTGTACTTTCTTCTTCAACAAACATAGTTCATACACTGAAAGATTAAAAGTAAAGACGCAAGTGATTTATGTAATGTAGATTCTGTTTTTCATGCAGAGAAACCCACAAGGCAGACACAGACTGTACCCCAGTCACAAAGTATATTCAATGTGTAAAAAAAAAAAACCTCTTGATGTTTAAAAAAAAAAATATTATTTAAGTTAAATTGTGTGTTTATTTTCTATTTAATTGTATTAAGATTTTATATTTTTTATGTTTTTCAGGTATTATTTATGTTGCCCCTGTTTGCAAAAATGTTATTACTGCTCAAGCTAGCAGTAATTCTGTTTATTTATTTTTTTTAACCATCGAAAGCAGATAAAAGATCTCAATAGGAGCTCAATGAAAAAACTGAAACATGGGCTTAGTGCATTTAAGGCTGGCTGACTAATGTCCCACCCTCCACACACTTTTTAAAGTTACCAAAATTGTAATTTGAGGACAAGCTGCAAATCAGCGAGTGAAGAATTGTTGAGTTTAGTTTTTGATTAAAAAAAGATTGAATTCTAAGCTTATTTGTCAAGAATTGCACAATGATGCACAGGACTTATTCCATTCTGTTAATGTTTTCCTTGGCACCAGAATTTAACCAGCTTGACAAGATGGTAAATGCAACAAGAGATTGTGTCGGCTCAGAGGAGACAATTGTCTTTCTTAATAATTTTGTGTCTTTTTTTTTGCTTTCTCTCCCGTGTTTGTGTGCATGTGTGTCTTCCCTCTGTGTATGTGCGTGTACACCTCCTGGTTACCATAGGAACGCGGCTGCCTTGGGACGAGCATTGGCTGATTGAGTCACTATCAGACTCCACCATCTACATGGCTTACTACACCGTAGCACACCTTCTCCAGGGGGGTGTGCTCAATGGACAGGGAGCCTCACCACTGGGCATCAAGTACGGACACAACACACACGACACACACACAAGATTAAACGAGGATTAAGACCGAACTGATTCCCTCTGCCTCCTCTCCTTCCCTCGCCCTTCTCTTTCTGGCTTCAAACAACAATAGAGATGGGTAGGCTCAGTGGGGAAAAATGTGGGAACTAAATGTAATATCAAACGACAGGTGTTTCTTTGCAGACAAGGTCGACGATTTATTTGTATTCTTCCAGAAAATGTAATTAATAGAAAAAATGTCCACTCAATGACAAATGCGGCATTTCAGAAACGATTAGAAAATCAATTAAGTATTCTCAAATCTGAGGTAAAATGATAACACTGTCAAATGCTACACTTAATTACTTCTCTTGATCTTGCTTCATTCCAATACATCCCTCTTTTTGCCTTCTTTGATTGTTTTCTTTGCTCCACAGGCCAGAGCAGATGACCAGAGATGTGTGGGACTTCATATTCTTCAAGACGTCCCCTTTCCCAAAGACAGACATCCCTAAAGAGCGTCTTCAGCGGCTTAGGAGGGAGTTTGAGTACTGGTACCCCGTGGACGTCCGTGTGTCTGGCAAAGACCTGGTGCCCAACCACCTGTCTTACTACCTGTACAACCATGTGGCGATGTGGCCCAAAGACAAGTGAGTTTGCCCGCTCGATTGACCAGTACGGAGAGAAGGAGCAAACAAAACATTCCTAGCATGTACTATAATTCATTTGATTTTTAAAAGTGAGCGTTGGATAAGGGTGAACTTGATTATATTGAAGATGACACCAATGAGAACATTCTCTCTCGTCCACAGTGGAAAGTGGCCACAAGCAGTGCGAGCCAACGGACATCTGCTCCTCAACTCTGAAAAGGTGTGTCAACTATTAATATTGGGACATATCTTCATGTGAATCTCTTAATTTAAGATTATAATCTCAGGAGAAAAGGTCAGGTTCCATCTGATGTGGTATTTTGTCTGCATTATTAATACATTGAATACAATATTAATTTAATATTTTGCTGTAAAGCTTTGTATTTAAACACCTCTCTTCTTATGTGCCGGTAATTAACTAGTGTTTGATGCTGTTAAGAATTTGAAATACGGCTGTTGATTTAAACACCAACGGTCTGTGACTTGATGGTTTATTCCAGTAAGCATTGTAATGAACTTGTGTGGGTGGGCATGCTTGAAAGATGTTGGCTGCTAACATCTGTTTTCTGTTCACCAGATGTCCAAATCAACTGGAAACTTCCTCACGCTCTGCCAAGCTGTTGACAAGTTCTCAGCGGACGGTACACTCACTTTTTTTTCTTGATTGATCTTCGTCCTGTGTTCTGTTTCTGATTGTTTACTCTCTTATCTGTCATGTTTCATTGAAACGTGGGAGACAAAACACATCAGGTGTACTTTTAGAACTGATTACAAAGTGTTTTCAGAGTGCATGAGCCATTAGTCTTGGTTATAATATATGCATCTATTATCCTGTTCTGAAGATAATTAGAAAACGCCCAATCTTCATAAGATAGTTGAGGTGTTGTTATTGGGTGATATGAGCTATTGTAATTATCGGATCCCTTTTTTGGGACTTTAAGTAATGAGTTTCTGTACTAATTTATAATTTATGCAGTGCTCGTTTAAAAAGTGCCTGTTTAGACCGGGCCAAACGCTTGACATTTGGTGTTGCTACTTGCAGATTGCTCATACAAACAACTTCACACTCAACATTGTGCTTCCTTGTCCCGAGCCATGAAATACAGTAGTTGTGTCACACACCCACGTCATCGCCTCTTAAGCTTTATTGATACTCAAGCTTGGCACCGTAGCGCGAGCCTCCGTAGATGGCGCACGAGCTCCGAGCATTCGCTGAGCCATTAAGCCTCAATGTGCCGCGCCATTTGTTGTATTATTCTCAAACGCCAGAGGGCATAGAAACGTCTTCAACTGTGAATAATCAAAAAGACTGAGTGTAATGCATAGACTGTCGATGTAACTGGCAAAAAGCATTGAAACAACCTCCACAATGCTAAGGAGAGATTGTAATTATCTGTAATCTCATAATTTATATTTATGAACTACGATTTGCCTTTGTTCAAGCCCTGTGAAGCAAGAAGTCAAGATTTACATGCATTTATAAAGAACCAAAGGTTGAATATCCTGTAGACAATTTGATTTGGCTCCCAAATATATATGCAAATAAAGGTATTTAAGACTTCCTGTTTCTGTAGCATCAAAAAAACGAATTGGCCATCTTTGTATAATCCCTAGACACGTAAATAGTCACATGATCGCGCCCGCCAAATTACAACAATTCAAAGGTGCACTACCAAGCGCCATGACCACTTCGTGCAAGCCCTGATCACGTGGCGTGCGTTCCTCGCACCAGCCTTACTACGGAAAGTAAAAACTAAACTTTACGGTCAGAAACATTGTTAATATACACTCTGGTTCATGGGGGGGGAAAAAACACCAGTTGCAAACTTTGCTGTTGGGCAAGGAAGGCAACTGCCTGGGGCCCAAATATCCACTCTTCTAACTCATTGTACCCTGACATAACTTACAAAGGCCACCAAAGCGCATACAAAATATGCTGTATATCTGTATCCTACTAAATAACTACTTCTACTTCAGAAAAAAACATTGTCGTGAAATGCAGAGGTTTTTAACAAATAGGTGTTTTATAGTGACTTGCTTTGACATACCCACTGTGGTTCTTAAGTAGAGCATGGATTTCATTAGTGGAGGTGATGTAGATCGGATGAGCTGTTCTCGAGATATGCGAAGGACACACAGACAGAGATGACTTCCTTTATAGTTGTATCTATGCTTTAATCAAGGTGTAACAGAAGGCAGTTCATATGCAACCTTATCTCCCCATCAAAGGCAAGTTATTGAGGTCTAGAAGCTTTATTATGTTTTTTTCAATAGAAAGGTTCCAATCAATCGGGACTTATAATGCTTTTGCATGATCGTCATTCCAGTAAGTCAGTACCTGCTGATGCTCTCTCCACGAGACAATATATAGAGTGGAGAAGAAAAATATAGACTCTTAATCAAATATTTATGGGAACATGAGAGGACGACATGGTTTTCACTGAGGAGTTGTGAGACCAAGAATAAGACTTAATGCACAGTGAACATTTATTTTTAAACAAAACCCCTATGTTTGTGGGGAGTGAAGTGGGTCCTCTTGAGGCATAATTAATGATAATCCATTTTGGAGAGTTTGAGTCTGTTCATCTCCATGTTTACTTGGTTTTAGCGGTGTTTTCTAGCTATAGTTATCTGATCGTTTTTATCTATACCTGGTAAAGACATAGATTAACCTGGTATTCCTCCTGCCCTCAGTATACCTCAGGATTAGTTGATTCATCCTTTTTTGTTGTTGTTTCTACTCTCTCTGTTTTTTATGTTCAGAACGAGCTGAATAATAGATAGACGTGTTGTTGGCGTCTATAGAAGCCGCCCTGCTGTGGGAGTAAAAGAAATGACATGGACTGACAGCAGATGGATGTATTAAGTAGACTCCCTGTCTAAGAGCTTGGAGTATGCTTGGTACTTGAAGTTCTCTCAGACTGGAATACTCTGAACCTCACCTGGTTGTCAAAGTATTTTGCAGAAGAGTAAAGAAGCTAGCTATCAATCAACAATCAAACTTTTATTTCAGACTCAAGGTCCAGATAGTACAAAAACATTTAATAGAATAAAATATATACAAAAGCACAATTAAAATACATATACCTACCAATGCCTTATAAATAGACAGCTGTACCAATGTCTCCACAGCAAGGACTGGTAGCGTGTAGTACTCAACTTTGTGTTTGATGAAGCCAAGATGATTCATGAGTCATTAACCCGACAGATACATTTATAGATAAGATTTCTTAAAACTATTTGGAAAGTATTAACTCCTGTTGTGTAAACTATGTTTCGTGTTTAAATGTTTACTAATAAAGGGACCTATACAGTGTTTGTTTTTTTTAACACACTTGAGCGTTTCCTCTTTCAGGTATGCGTCTGGCTTTAGCTGATGCTGGGGACACGGTGGAGGATGCAAACTTTGTGGAGACCATGGCTGACGCTGGCATCCTGCGCCTCTACACCTGGGTGGAGTGGGTCAAGGAGATGATTGCCAACCAGAACAACCTGAGGACAGGACCTGCGGACACTTTCAACGATCGGGTCTTTGACAGGTAGATGCAAGTATTCATTGAGACTGGGTGGTATTGAAGGTACCAAGATATACTGCATAGCTCTCATAAATTATTCAGGATATCGGGATGTAAGCAAGGCCATACATGTTTTTTTTTAGATCAAAGAGACAGGGAATTTAGAGCTGAATTTCATATTTGATGAGCACAACCTTGAACAACGAAGTATTTGACATGTCAACAGATGTAGCAATGATTGATTATGACATTAATTAAATCAAATAATTTTTTTATTTTCAATTGTTAAATCTAAAGTGTCAAAGTAAGATAAAATGCCCCTCCTAAGACCCAGACACGGAAGTTTGAAATTATTATTGGAACTATCAATTAAGAGAATAATCTATTATTAACATTGATTTTATTTATAGTCAACTATTCAATGAGTCTACAAATAATTTCATCTGTACTCTATATCCACTTTAACGTAAGAATAATATATACTGTGTGGCCAGGTGGCACTCAATGAAACCAGGCAAGTAGAAGTAAGCCAGTCCTTCAGAGTTTGGATTGTGCCCTCGGAGAATCCTGACCTTTTTTAACTCTACTTAACTGTACTTTCCAGCACTGAACAAGTGAACGGTTTACTGGCTTGGCAAACTGATTGTATGGATGTTGTGTCCCGTCTGTCTAGCGAGATGAATGCAGGCATCTTGAAGACGGAGCAGCACTATGACCGGATGATGTACAAGGAGGCTCTGAAGAGTGGCTTTTTTGAGTTCCAGGTAAATAAAATGTCCATTCTAAAATGTCTATCTAAGGCACGTTTAAATTAAGCATGCTTTTCATCCTCCATAAAAGTTTTATAATATAAAAAAATACTGCAGTAGGGAGAACTTAACATGATTGAGGATTCATATTTGATCCTGACCAGGTGGTGAATTCACTGGCATAATTTAGAACTACCATAATAACATGACAATGACTTTTTAAACTGTTTATGTATGCAGGCAGCCAAAGATAAATATCGTGAGCTGGCTATCGAGGGCATGCACAAGGATCTCGTCTTTCAGTTCATAGAGAGGCAAACTCTGCTGCTGGCCCCCATCTGCCCACACCTTTGTGAATATACTTGGGGTCTGCTTGGCAAGGTAAGAGAATATGGGTTTGGCCTCATAATGTGGGTTTCATGTTACGCGTTGCCTGTTTACTTTGACTGTGGGTTCAAATGTGTCTTTCATCCTCTCGTCCCATTGGTCCCTCGTTTTTATCTCCCTTTTATACTTGCGAGTAAAAGAGAAATATTGTGTGAAATAAGCAATTATCTTCCTGTGTTCATTTACATTCATGAATACACATGGGATCAACGAGCTAAGATGATATACTTTATGTACTGTTGGTCTGAACTAATGCACACATCTGTTGGCGTACATGTCCACCAGCAGCCTGCCTTCACACTATAGGCTTCATCTGCATCAGTGTGAAAGGAATGCAATCACTTTTGCACGCCCCCAACAGCACAGCAGAGAGCCGAGAGTATTTTTAACACTGGAATTTATGAATATGAAAGAGTGCTGCTGCTCTGGAGATTTTTTTTTTATTCGGTTGGTTGTGGGGCTTTTTGTTGTTGCTAGGCGACCAGGTTTTCTCCAATCATGTGTTCAGCGCCGCTAGCTAAAGAGCTAAGAGCGATTTGGTGGACATGGTGGTACACGCATCCATCCGTCATTCTTACTCAGAGGTGGTGTTTGCCTAGTTTTGCTATTTGGTTCGCCACCAAAAAAAAAAAACATTCCCCACTTCTTGACATGCATTATCTTTCTCCTTCAGTCATCAGACTTCCCTTTTTCCTCCTCCCCCAATAGACCAGTTCTCTGATGAAGGCATCGTGGCCTGTGGCAGGTCCAGTAGATGAGATCCTGATCCGTTCTTCTCAGTACCTGATGGAGACCGCACATGACCTCCGGCTGAGACTGAAGGCATACATGCAGCCCCCCAAAAACAAAGTAAGAAATGGGTCTGTGTTGTTTCACATGCTTCACTACCACTGCACGTCAACGCCGTTTTAAAGCAATTCTGAAAATTAATATTGATTTCACAATTGATTGCTTTCTTTTTTTTAATAGTTGATATGAAATTCAAAACTTGTCTGAAAGTGCATTAAGTTTTGATAATTAAATCGGAAGCAGTGTTGAGTCAGTCTTTTCTGCCTCAGGTGTTGTTTAACAGTTGTGTAACGAGGAGCACAATGAGGCGGAAAACAATAAAACAACTTGAAAATGTCACGCAGGATGCTGAAAGTAGAGTTGATGTTCAATAGCATTTCATCATATCTGCTGACAATCTGCTTTTTAACTTTTGAATCATGTTAAATCACTTATTAAAGTATTAGATTAACTAAAACCAAGAACCCAAACTTAATATTAAATTATAAAGGAAGGAGGTATTAATATGACTTGGAGTGTAACAAATATATGCATTTCATCTGCTTGTAACTGGATAAAAAAATATATAACTTTATGTATGTGTGTATTATATTATATTATATATTATTATATATATATATATATATATATATATATATATATATATATATATATATATATATATATTCCTTTGGAAAACTGTGCATATAGATGAGGTCTATTTGCTGCTCTGTGTATTTTCCATTCCCAGGCCAGATTCACTGACCCCGTTTTAACCATGCATACAAAATATGTAAGAATAACCTTTTCAATCGTCTGTACTTCACAGTTCGACACTTCGCATTTGTAGATTATCGGTGTTGCCCTTTTTATTTTTGCCATGGCATTTGTGTATGGCAGTTCTCAGGATATAAGTCTACGGTTATTTGTATTATTGGTCTATATGACTAAAATTGTCTTTCCCTTTTATAAATACACAAAGTACCTCGTATATATCTCTACTCCAAAGAATCCAAACTATCCCTTAAGTCGGTGTTCTGTTCACAGCAGGAAAGTTAGTCTATTGTTTGTTAGCAGTTTGGCTCTTCGATAAGTGGCTCGAGGCAGCTGGGGAAAAAAGCAAAACAAGTATTGACAAGATTTGAAAGAGGCGATATCGCAGGCTTCCAGACCGCTGTTATTGAATTGCTGTAAATGTTTTGTTACCATGGAGGCAAGATGGAAGGATAATGACGAGGAAGAAAAAGGGAAAGATGGAGGCGGCTGTCTTTTTATCATAATAATAATAATGAATAATAATGCTGTTATCATACATTTATGTCAAGGAGGCAGATAGATTTAATTGGCAAACGAGTCTCTTACCCTAACCTCTCCCTAGCTGGAACCATTATTGGACATTTTCCATATCAAATCATATGCATTTGCGAATGCGCGAAAGCCTTTAAAAATAGATTTTAGGAATCCATTGATTAATGACTTAAAGTGAGAGTGATAATTCATTTTTCCACACTATAATGTCCTTTTGTGCGACCTGTGAACATAAAACTTCACCAATGCACACTAAGAGTTTAAGCAACAGGATCTTTTTTTTTTAACAGCATTGATGCAATAAAGGTTGTATGAAGGTTTTTTTTTGGTTTTAATGTCCTTTTAAGCAGCTTTATCTAATTCTGAAGTTCAATTCATAGTAGTAACATACATTTGCAGTAAGATCCGTTGGTGGAAACCCAAATGCAAGCAGTAGACTTGAATGCAGTAGAATGCTGTTGCATAAAATAAATTCACAGCTCGTCTTCATTGTAGAAGAACGAACACACACATACACTCTGCTCTGGATTAATCAAAATTCACTGTTTGCTTCTGTTGAGGCCGCCCACCTCCGACATATATGCTGTCACTGTGTTGAATAAAAGGAAAAACCATCAGAGTCCTTTACCTGACCATTGATAACCAAAATGAATCTGAAATGCTCCTTTTTTTTATGCTGGTTTCTTCCCAACAGAAAAGCAACTCAAAGCCCCCAGCCAAGCCTTCCCACTGCAACATCTATGTTGCCAAGAGCTACCCTCCATGGCAGCACAGTGCCTTATCTCTGCTCGGCAAGCACTACAAGGTGACAAACTAACAAACAGTCATACATACATACATTTGCACATTCATTACATGTAAAAGCACAGGTGTCCATGGCATAGTGATGCACTGAAATAATTGCCCTTGTGTTTTAAATGATCACTTAAGTGATTCTATATAGTTCACCTAGTACATCCATCTGTGTCTATGTTTCTGGTCGGTTGTATGTTTACCTGGCGGCGTTTTTTTCTTTTCTCTCTTTGTCTTTCCAGAGCAACAACGGAGCCCTTCCAGACAACAAAGTGATCGCGACTGAGTTGGGAGCCCTGCCTGACCTGAAGAAATACATGAAGAGAGTCATGCCTTTTGTAGCTATGATCAAGGTAAACCTAAGGGAACATTGCATTTGTGTCTGTGTAAAGGCACATACTGATTCTCCATCGCTCTATAGAGTCTAAAATGTTAATTAGTGCATATTCACTCATCTTTTTTATATATTTGATTTAATGTCCGTATTCTACACATTTACCTTTTTAGCTCTGCATTGAGTTTGTTTACCACCCAAGAAACTCCTCACTGTGGCTTATCTTTGTTTTTTGTGGTCCAAAGTCTGTCCTGGTACTTCTTTTGAAAGATTGGAGTATGCATCATCAAATGCTGTTTTCTCTTATTCTTCTTCTTCTTCTTCTTCTTTGTGTTTAACAATGACAAAATTGTAGCCAATATTGTTTGAACAACAGTGGTACATGGAAATTCAAAAGAAATGTCTTAGATGCTTACTCTTGATTGAAACAGTACAAAAAATGCTTTTGACAGGCTGACTCGACTTGTTCTTATGTATGTTTGCTACGTTCATGAAAATGAAAATGTTTTTCCCAGTACAGCTTGGCAGCACTCTTTGTCCACAATTCTTATTCCCACCTTTCACATTTTGGCTGATTTGCTTTCAGATTATATTAAATTCCTATCAAATTGCAAATTTCATCAAGTCTAGTTACGGTGTCTCTTTTGATCAAATAACAGCATTCACTCGATACATTTGGGCATGACAAGTTGGTAAATATTACAAAAGAATCTCATTATGGCAGCATTACCATGACTATTATCTTATCCCCATAATTCTGTATTATATATTAAACCTATCAAACCTGATTTCTTCATTAGGTGTCTGACATATTGCATTCCCTCTTAATCTTCTGCTGCTTCTTCAACTGCTGTCTTGTTTTTTTATTTAGCAATGTCAACTTCCTATTCGTTTCTCAGGAAAAATTCATGTCCATCATTTATGTTGTATAATTGATTCTGACTATTTGGGTTCTGCAGGAGAACCTGGAGAAGAACGGGCCAAGGGTCTTGGATCTGGAGCTGGAGTTTGATGAGCGGGTAGTTTTGATGGACAATCTGGTCTACTTAACCAATTCTCTCGAGGTATGTTTTGGGATCACTCCTAAAATCAGACATACCATTCAGTCTAAAAATGTCTGTCCCAGCTAAAAACACACCTGAGAGGTCTGCATGTTTAAGTGCAGAGTTAAAAATCGGGATACAATACTACATTTGTTAGTCAACAACCCCAAGCAGCAAAAATCTGCTCTTGCAATATATTGTGATTCAGTATCCTCTCAAATGTGAGCAATAAACGGAACAAGTTCACTTGAGTCGGTTTTGTTTGTCATCAAAATGTCAAGCTGTAACATGCAGTTGCAGCATTTTGGTTTCCTGTAAAATATCTCCGCTTTAAAGCCGAGTTTCGCTACTTTTGCAAAAGTTAGTTGAGACTGTCCCGAGCTCAGTTGTCAGTCAGCAAAGCCCTTAATACTTTTGTCTGCAAAGAGGCTTAGTTTAGTCAAAGTAAAACCTGAGTCCCGAAGATACTTCTGCCAAACCAGCACATATTTAACCGCAGAAAGAAAACTACACATAATATACGTCAAACTAATACCCTGAATCCATTTCTAATGTTTCTGATAGATCATAGCTAAAAATAATAAAAAAAGCTGCAACAGAGAAGAATAACTGAAAAAGAGTGATGTATTACTTAACACTATTACTGGGGTTCAACTTACTTACTTTGTATTCCCTGTGTTTAACTAGTTTACAATACTGTTAATCTGTGCCATCTCAAACTGAAACGCCATGCGACGAAGCCAGATGTTGTGTCTCTGATCTCTGCAGGAGCCAGATTAACGCCACCAGTGTTTGCCAGTGTGCATACCAAACACGCCTGTATACACACTATCCTATGGTGGATTGATCTCGGCTGATAATCGTTGTTTTTCACATCCTCTACAGTTGGAACAGATTGACATCTTGTTTGCATCTGAGGGTGACGACAAAGTGAAGGAGGACTGTTGCCCAGGGAAACCATTCTGTATTTTCAGATCAGAGGTAAATGCTTTGGGCTCTGTTGGTTGCTTTTAAAGCAGAGTGAGTGAGTCTGTATTAGAGGGCAGGTCTACGCTTCTTTTTCAGCCACCTATTTATCAGATTTTGTGAACTTATTGTGTTTGCAAATTCGCAATATGTTCATGTTTTTATGTGTTTATCGCTGTAGGTGCTTGTTTACCTGTGTGCATCCCTTCTATAAGAGTGTTTGTGTCTCCCTGATGAATGAAATATGTGTTTGCACACTTAAATAACGACAATTAAATTGAGTGCTTGTGTTGTGCCTCCATTTCCCCAGCCTGGAGTGTGTGTGTCCCTGGTCAACCCTCAGCCGTGTAATGGCCAGTTTTCTACAACGGTTGATATCCGACAAGGAGACAGCGGAGACGGCATCATCCGTAGGTTGGCCAAGGTCAACAGACTCATTAAAGGTGAGTAAGATGGATGGATATGCAGCAGAAATTCATAAACTATGGTTAAGAACCCCAAATTAGTCTGTATAAACAAGAATGAAGGTTGCAAATAAGTCTGATTGTACAGTTAACATTGTAGTAAACGATCGCTAGTTTCAAGTCTTGATTACAGCATGTTTATTTAGTAAGTGATGGTCCCATTTTGAGTAAAATAGACTATAAAGCAGGGTATGCTTTAGGGCGAGCAACTTGTGATTGTCAGGTCGCTACCAGAACCATATATAGTGTCTCTACCATGGCGTCAGTCCTCCACAGTCCAAATATGGTCAGTTCCGTTCACTAGATGCAAAAAGCCAAGATGTCGACGGCCGTTATCCAATTTGGCGAAGATCAAAGCGTCAATCTCGAGGGTTCAAAACGGCAATGCACAAACCAATGGCTGACGTAAAGGTCAGAAATCCTGCGGGAGTGGGATTATGAAAACAATCCCATCCAGAGCTCCGGTTCAATGTGTGAGCCAATTTGCTCCGTAGCCTGTTCTCTCCTTTCTGCCTGTAACTTCTTCATCCATCCTCTCCTCTCTTGTCCTCATCTACATCTTCCCTCTCTGCTCTGATTCTCCATTTCCTCATCACTCACTACTCTCATTACCTTTAACATTCTTTGCACTCTTTCCCTGGCATCTTTTTCATACCTCCTATGTGTCTCGCCTCCAACACATGCTCTCTTAGTGTGTAATTCCTCCATTTATCTCTCTCACACACACAAACACACACCTCTCTGACTCTGCCTGCCTCCCCTCCACCAGATCTGTCCAGAGTAAAGTTGATGAGGTACGAGGACCCTGTGCTGGGGCCTCGCCGGGTGCCCGTCTTGGGACTTGAGGAACAGGGCAAACTGCCCATCTCCAACAAGTCGGTGTTCAACATCAATCTGGAGGAGAAAAGGGTCACTCTGGCCGACAACGGCCTCACTGTGGACATCGGGAACTCTCTGGTTTATCTGGTTCATTAGAGTTAAATTCTCTCTCTCTCATACACACAAACATATGTTGACAAATTCAGCGGTGAATTATTTGTGAAAGGTTAAAATGCGTCATTAATTGTTGACAAAAAAAGGGGTAATTTTGACTCTAAGCCATAGAACACTGACACAAACATTATGTATGTTTTGTAATTCATGTTTCTGTGGATGTGAGCATCTGAAACTAATGGGACCTCAAGAGTTGGCTTCTGTCCTCTTATAAAAACATGTACATCTGGATCTGGTTTTGGCCTGTGCAAAAAAGAGATGGTAGAAAATCGGAGGCTGTTTTTAGTATTACAATTAGGTTATTTAATGAAAAAAACAAGCAGTTTTGAAAATACCCTATACTTTCCCTTAAGGATTTTGTATCGGAGGATAACAGGATTTGTAATCTGTTTCGTCTTTTCATTGTCTGTTTTAAATTGGATCTCTTAATGACTTTTTTTTTTCCTATTTGATATGACGCACAATAAATAATCTGTATAATTATGCTCTTGGATCATTTTTTTTCTGAAGGGCATGAACAACAATCTTATTTCACTGGCCAACCACATATTATATTCAATTGTGAGACTGCTCCTGCATCCTCCTGAATGCCTGTTGTTTTCATTTAGATGGTAATGTGTCTGCTGTGGTGTTTTATACATTGAAGGTGAGGCATACCATTCCCTCATGTTTTGTCATCCTGTCAGACAGCTTTCCTATTTTCTAGCAGTGGATGGGACTTGTCTCACTTGTGCTTTCCAGAGAAATAATAAAACTTATGAAATATTCAGCCTCCTTGTTTATTGTTTGGTGCGACCCTCTCCGTGCGGGTTTCCTTTTTTCGAGGGACATAAATAAGACTAAAGTTTCCCACAAGAATACAACTTTTGTGAGTAATGGTTTCGGTAAAGCCATTGGATGTTTTCCTATTCAGTGAGGAAGCGGATCATCCCGCATTGTGAGCAATATTCTGGACGATGTGCAGCAAGTCAAGATGTGGGGGGTTAGAGGTTGTAAGAATTTGGTATGGAGACATCCATTGGCAAAACCTATTGGTGATTTAGGGTGGGGATATGCAAACAAGAGGAAAAAGCCAACAAATGCTTTAGTCGAGTGAATAAATCAGAACAATTAGCAAAACTAAAATGTTTCTTATTTGTCAAGACACTTATTTTTTAAGAAATGTTATACATTTAGGGAAATACAACTTTGTTGCTGAGTATTAGATATGATTGGTACTACCCAAAATGATATATATTTGTGTGTGTGTGAAGCCTGCAGCCGGCTAGCTTAGCATACAGACTGGAAACAGGGCTCAGTTCAAAGGTCACCACGTCTCCCTCCCAGCACCCCTTAAGATCACTAATTAGCCTCCGCTGGTTGCCTGGCAACAACTAGGTCCCGGCAGGAAAGCAACATTTCCGGTCACCTGAAACAGTAAAACCGACATCACGTGAAAAAGGGTGCTCGCTGCAGGTCAACTTGCGAGTGAGTAAATATCCAGGCGTCATGTTCCACCTGCGTTAAAAAAGAAGCCATTGTTCATGAATATATTTTCAAGTTAATGTATCTATCACATCTTTATTGCTGTATTATTTCAGAGTTGTTCCCGGGGTTTGGCTCTACGGCTCTCTGCCTCAAAGGCTTTCCAACAGGGATCACTGAGTTAAACATCTGCCAAAAAAATGTTATGTAAATCAGCAACATTTTTATTTCAAAGATTTCATTCAACCGTGATCCTTTTGGTAATACTTTCTATGATGCACAGCCTACAAAGTATCGACACCTTAATAGGTTTCCCTTTTTTATTCTGAGAAGGAGCTAGACAAGACCATTTTGGGTTGAGACCCACTGTGAATGTGAGTGAACGGTCTGGGCCTCAATGGTTGCACTATATGTCCTTCCACCACGTAAAGCTCCCCTCACTTCTCTATTCTTTTACCCACACACACACCATCAGTCTAAATTTAAAGGTTAAAGTCAGAGCAGGAAATGCATGAACGCAGACAATCCCCTCTAAATATGAGCCACTGGTATTTCTTTGGTTGTAAAACGCATCTTTCACTTCCCAGCTCTCTCCTGCATGAGTCTGTGTTTCAGCCTCTATCTGCCGGTAAGTGTATCCGTATGCTGTTAGGATTTTGGGGTGTTAAATGATGCATGTCTTTGAATATCATAGGTCAAACAAACTGTTAGAATTGACGTAATGTGTTTGAGCTTTTATTCAACATCCATAATTTGATATTTTAGATGCGCTGCGTATCTTTGTTTCAGCCTAATCCTGTAAATAAGTAATCACTCGTGTCAAGATATCAGCTTGTTCCGACCTGCTGCTGGTGGGTTCACCTTAAGTGTATGATTGCACTCGCATCTGATTATTTCATGCTAGACATTCATGTTCATGCACCCCGATGTGCATCTGCCCTCTTTGCATTCGCTGCATTAGCGGGGGCGGAGCGAAGTCACAGACAGAAGGCAACTACAAGACTTATCTCTGTCACACAGCTTCTGGCCGAACCATTCGACTGCTGGTTTATCTGTTCCGACACACACCCTCTCACTGGGGAGGTGTCACTCCACCTCCTCATTCCTGCTGACTCCCCTGCTCACCCTGTCCTCTCTCTCCTCCTCTCCTCACCCCTCTCTGGATGCCAGCAGCTTCTAGTAATGGAGCAGATGACAGTCACACACCAGTAAGTGCTTTTTCTTGTCTCTACCGGTACACACTGTTGTCACCACTGAGTACAACGGAATTACAGCAAACAGCTCACTTTTCTTCCTCTGTTTTTTTTTTGTTTCTTCTTAATCTTTTTCTATTTTTATGTCTCTATGATAATGCAGATCAAACAGTAACATTTCTTAAATTCATTATTGCTGCATTCTAAAATATTCTAAAACATTTGTAGTGATTTAAGTGTTACTGAAGGCCTTAATAAACACTTGACTGCAGGAATGAATAATTATTACAACTAGTGGGAGGACAATACTTGTGGGATAATAGTGTACACTTTTATATTAGGCCACCTGAAATGAAACAAAATAAAAGCAATACAAAATGAATTTTCTAAATTAAGACTAATTTAACATTAAGCCTAAGGCAAAGCATCAGTTAGAGGCTTGACACGCCATGATTCATTTATCAGCCATCTATCTAAAGACAAATATGTGATATAAAAAAAAAATCTAATTTCAGACCAAGGCTGTCAGTCAGCCAAGGCTCAGCGTCGGCGTTTCAAGAGAAGAACGTGGGGGGCTGCACCACAGGAAGGGAAGTAGACTTGAGGTCAAACAATGTCCCTGCAGTGACAGACCCAGTACTCACACAGCCCGGTCTCGGCATCACCACGACAACCATCACCACCATCACACAGACGGGAGGAGACTGGACCACCGGCCTGCTTGACGTCCGCGGAGACAAGACCACATGTAACATGAAATCACCGACAGAAGCCGTTCTCTCACAAGCACGGGGCTCTACCACACCAATCAAAACTTAATGGCGTATTTCTTTTATAATTTTTATTTCTTTTTCGTTTAGCCTTGCAACTCAGAAACCTTTTATGTGGGATTTTGGTCTGTCACTAGCAAACAGACATCACACACACACACACATTGTGCTTACCCTGTGCTTGCAGGTGTCCTCGGTGCTCTGGTGCCGTGCTGTTTAGACCTGAGTTTAGCGCACCAGTATGGCGAATGCCTCTGCATGCCTCTGCTACCGGGATCCACTTTTGCCATGCGAGTTGGGATCAGGGAGCGGTACAAGATACGGGTGAGTGTGTGTACCCTATTAGTCAAGGGCAAAAAACATGCGTGTCAATAGCAAGTGGCGATTTCATGTCAGAGTGTCCTTGAACACACCAATAAGAAGACTTAAAAAACTATGTTTTTTTTGGACACCACAATAAATGGAAAACCGGAAGCTACCAGTAGATAATCAATTCAATAACATCACTAAATGCACTCAAATGGTTCACTTTTAAGTCGTGCGAGTGAATTTCTGTTTTCATGTCCTTTCATGTACTGCACCTCATGGTTCTGGACGTGTTCCTGCTGCATTGTTGTGTCTACACGTGTGCTTCTTCTCTGTGTGTTTTCATGTACGTATGTGCGTGCCCGTCCGCATGTTTATCCCCAGGGAAGTGTGTGTGAGGACTGGACCACAGTGTGTTGCTGTTACCCTCTGGCTGTATGTCAGATGATAAGAGAGATGAAGCAGAGGATGAAGACACAGACCTATCATGTGTCCACTGCCCTCGAATGCTCGTGAAGAAACTCAAGCCAGTAAACGAGGCCTGTCCTTTCCCAATGCAACAGAGACGGGGGATGGCCAACTGCAAGACGTGCTGTATGAATAGCACAAATGATCAATACCAAAAGGTTTTAAATGCCCTTAAGAATGACTTGGACAGTGAATCAAGCCTATCCTACAACTTTTAAAGAAGTCTGGAAAGGTTGACCTTTCATTTCGCAATAAACAGCAAACAGAAGAGCTGTGAAGTCTGAATCAGTGTGTAGGGGCTGTAATTAAAACCTATACCGTTATACTGCTGTTTGGCCTCTTTTTAGAGCGGATATTATAAATAGACTCGGGAGCAATATTTAACTTTTCTTGCAGAGGCAAGAACTCATCAGCTACATTTTGAGTTGGGTGAAAAGCAGGTGGAAAGCCTATCTTTATTTCTAACACGCAATTAATTCCATCCCAACTCCAAAAAGGCAGTACTTCAATGAAGCTCACAGTGACAATATTTATAGAAAGTGTGACAAATGAAGTGAGAAAAGTAATTTGGGCGAACCGACCCTTTAATTTGTTGCCTCGCATTCCAAAGGTCACCAGGCATGAGGGGGCGATGAAGTGAGGAAACATAAAACTTTCTACACCTTGATGAACAAATTGTGAACTGACATGGGACATGACTCAACATTCGGGACACTATCAACAAATCAGACTACTGAATCTAATTTTCAGCATCACATTTAAAACTAACTCCAAGTAAAGCAGGAGAACCCCATAAAAGCTGAGTGTGCTCAGCCATTTGGTTTGGTTTGGTTGGTGAAAGAAAAGCCTCATTGATTTCGAGAGTTGTTTTCTTCATTTCAGAGTGTGGAATGAAAACTATTGTGCAAGTCCGTTCAGTATGCAGAACCACTTGTCTGATTACCCGGCAAACAGGCCGCTGCATTGCTGCGATTACGGTCAACAGTTCAAGTAAAGTCTGATGATAATAAAGCCCCTTTCCATATTTCTGATATTCTTTTATCCCTCTGTTCTTTAGTTCACCTCAGGCATTCAATCATATTATCAATCCAGCTCTGATTGCTGTGGTTCCCTGAACCCGAAATGCCGAGCAACGAGAACGAGTGTGGAAAATGTTATTTCTACACAAAGCAGATAGGTCCTTAAAGGGCAAATATGTAATGTGTTAACTCTTACGGATGTGGTCCCCTACCTGGCAGCTGCCGAAAAAGAGAAAAATGGATTTGGTCTCAAAAGGGAGAGACAGGATGTGAATAATACAATATAATTATATTTTACTGACTGTTAATCTGCTGCATAAATGATTGCAATTCTTCACATATACATTTATCTTTTTTTCTTCAATTTTGTTGTTGTAAATTTACAATTTACTGGTACAGATCAATACAACTAACCCTGGTATGCTACAATAGCTGGTATCCCTGCGATGTTAGTTGCTGTTTACAAGTTTTATTTTCAGTCCTCACTTACGTGTTGAAGTAAAAATCCTCATTAGTTGCACGACAGCTGTGACATACTATAAGTTCCACGTGGTAATAAGGTCAGCAGTATCTTACTTATGTCTGCATTAGGCCCCAGTGTTTCCTGAGCAGCCCTAGTTGGATAAATCTTGCTGCAGCTCCACTGCTCAAAGCCACCTGGGGGTTGTTAGTGAGCAGGATCTGCCTCGAGCGAAGCTGCCTTCGGGCGCCGTGGTAACATCTCTCCCTCCCTGTGCAATGACCAAATGTTATTGCTTCAGCATCAATAGCTTTAAATTCAGTTGGTAGATTGGAAAGCTATTTGCTTTGCAAATCAAATACACCCTTAAAATGTCCTACATGTTCTTTCAAACTTTATATCTATATTTACACATTTATTTATCTTTACTTATTTTCAAACGGCTCTTTCCGAGGTACTAGCTACCATAACAAGGAACGTATAAATGTTCTCCCAAGCCCCCATAAAAGGCAGTTTTATCCTGCCTAAGCAATTCATAATGTATGCCCAGTCAGCCCCACATTTCTACTATTAATGAGTCAGTTTAAGCTATTTGTTATCTAATTTGGGGTGGACTGACCCTTTAATTATGTCACATTGGATTTACTGCTGTTTCATGGAACAAAACCCCAAATACAACGAATGAAACAAGGAACTCTTGTGTGTGCTTACAGTTAAACCTCAAACCTATTTCCATCTTGAATGTTCACTGTATCGTCACACACACTGACACAGCCTGGCTTACGTCATCTACCGGATACACACTTCCACGACTGAACCTTTAGGGGGCAGTGTTGTCCCATATCTGGACTCCTGCTTTATATTCCCACAGCTGCTAGGTCTCAAGTGCTGATCTAAGGTCAGAGTTGGGATTTCCACAGCAGTCGTAGAGGTCAAGATTTGGAACAGTGAAGCCCATCCTAAGTCAGCAGTCGGACAGGGACCATAAAACTCTTCTGCTGATGTTCTTTCCTGCTGTTTCAGCATGGAGACGACGATTCCCACAGACGCATCAGGTGTAGAGTACAGGCTGTTATCGACAACAGCCCCTCCGGGAGCTGTGTTAGTGTGGGTGTGGAAATGTGTGTGATATATGCAGTATGCATCCGAAAAGGCTTTCCCCATGATTGTGCTTATTGCGCGGTGTTATTGGTACACAGTAACCACCAGTAAACAGATAACATACAAAACACAGCTCGGGGGGGATAGATCATGCCCTGCCAAGCTTCCCACGTGACTGCAAAACAACCAGCTGAAGGTGTGCGTGTTTGTGCTTTCCCACACCACACACGGACATTTCTGATATGCCTTTTTAATGGATTTCACTTCCCTTTTTCCTCTCTGTCGTCTCTATACCTCCTGAATGCATTTCCTCTCGATGGTCTTTCCATTCTTGCCTTCCCTCCATTCCCCCTTTCTCCTCAATAATTTCATTTGTTCTCCTCCCTTTGCCCTCTTTTACTTATTTTCCTTCTTCCCGACTGCTGCTAGTGTGTATGTTTGTGAATAAAGAGAGGCGAGAGAAGGGAAGAGAGAGGTGTGGAGGGACCGGCAAAGCTGGAGCAGTTGTCCCCCTGGTGATACTTCTATCCAGGACAACAAGCCCCACCTGGGGTTTACATAACACACACTTGACTCACACTCTCTCTGTCTCTCTCTCTCTCTCTCCTTCTCTCTCTGTCTCTGTCTCTCTCTTCATATAACTTTCTCTGTGATACTCTTTTGTTTAATCCTTGCCCTTCCTATGTCTCTCTCTGTTTTTTTCATTCTGTCTCTCTCTCTCTCACACACACACACACACACCATCGTCATCGTGGAGGGAGGCGGGGTGCATTCAGCTGCTGGTTCGCCTGCAGCTGCAGCTGTAGAAGCCTTGGCAGTTTGTATGGGAGTCGGTAGGCTCTGCCACTGAGTGCAGTTGTCCTGATTTGGGTTGTGTGTTTGTGTGATGATGGAAGCTTGGAAATGGTTGACACCGCTCAGCTCCTCAGGAGGATTTCATTGTAGGAATGATTTGACTTGAAAAACCACCACCATACACAAGGATTATAATACTAGAGATTTGCTTGCTTTTGTAGTTTTTGTTCCACGCCAGGACTGTATTCCTCTCTGCTAAAGAATTTATCCTTAAATTCCTTGGATGACAAGAAAAGGGAGGATAATTATTTTTTTCACCATGTAAGCTGTCGGTCCTTTGAGGTCATTAAAACGTGGCAGCAACCAGAACTAGAAAATAAGACAGATGGCTTTATTTACTCTGGCATTAATTGAAATAAACAAATATGGGCAATGTTTACAATTATTTGGATGTATTTTAGAAAAATTCATGTTTGAAAACATTAAAGCAGTTTTAATTAATTAATTCAGACATTGCTTATATCAATAGCTGCAGATTAGTATTGGTCCAATGTTAATTTTGGACATACTACCCAGAGGCGAAGAATGGATTTATACATTTTAACTAAATGATGAAACCGTTTATATGTAACTAGGCAGAAACACCAAATTCGACTTCAAAGTTAAAATTTAAATTAGGGGTACGTGTCAACTTCAAGGGAGGTCTGACCACATTTATATGGGAGCTGAAGCAATGTGAGGCAAGAAACATAAGCCAAATAGTTTATAAGGTTTCTTGAAGAGAAAAAACACACATCCTTATTGTTCAAAGAGAGCAAACTTGTGAATAAAAAATAAATTATTATCCGGATAATTTCTTCCACAGAAGTATACCTTAAAATATACTGCGGGAATAGTCTCAATTTATCTACCTAGTGTGCAGGGGAGAGTGCCAAAATAATCCTGGGCATCCTACAATTGTGAGTATTAAATACCTCTATAATAAAACACTTGCATTTTTTAGGGCGTTCAAACAAACAGATGCGCCTCTCAGTTGAATGTCACTCATTCTTGTTTGAATGTCCCAAAGTCAGCAAATCTCAAGTCAGCTCCTGCATAGTACTCATCGTGCCATGATGCTGCATTATTCACGTCTCGCTGTCCTTGTAGACGTGTAATTTGCCACCATCTCTTTCAGCCCCTGTGGAGTTCCCATACAGACACACAAATTATCACATTATACCACTGGCTTTTTAAAATCTTCGTCCTATAAAAACATGCATATTTTTCATGTGAGCATGGATTATGAAAGGAAGGGTCCTTGATTTCTACCTGCTGGCTGGGAGGACCAATATTGCATGATGTCAGTACGGAGCCCTAAATGTCCAACAGAAAACCTGAGGGGATAAACACTCCATTTGAAGGTGTCATGATGGCTTATTTCTTGTGACAACTTCAAAGTGAATGTTTAGGCCAGAAGGTCTTTTTGCCATTTCACTGTGCAATGAAGAATCTTAATAGCAGTCACTTCACAGAGAGACGCTTCTTGTAGGGGCCCCTTGACCCCCAGGGCCTATGATCTGTATATGGTTGGCTCTCTCAGAAATTCATCCATGGAGGTGAGGGGTGTAAACCTAAAACCCATGAGCAATGACATTTTTTTTGTGATCTGATAAGTCATCTATTTTTCCACTCAAAACATTTACATCTTCATCGCAGTTGCCAGTTGTGATGTATCTGATTGTTGATAGAAATAACATCAAACAAGTTTGATGATGGTATAGTCCGAGCTGATAATATTCCCAAATGTGCACAAACAATTCAAATATGGTTTTGAAAATACCAGTGTCCTTCAGGCCTCCTCAGTCACCAGATGGAAACATAATTTCCATTTAAAACCAGTGAACTACATTCCTCCCTCCTTCATTCCTCTAAGACTTCTTTGCCCTATGAAGATAGTCAAATATCAGACACACAGCTGATGAACTGTATGCTATAGTGCAAAAACAAGTGAACTGAAGTTGTCCTTGAAGAAAACGCAGGTCCAATTCCTTTATGCATCATAAATATTGAAGAGTTATTGATTTTGTCTCATGCACGTATTATTTTCTTAAAGGAATAGTTCAACATTTTGGGAAACGCTTGTATGCTATTTCTTGGTCAACAGTGGCAGTGACTTCTGTGTGTGAAATCACAGTTTATAATGAATGTTTTGCTATGGTTTAAACTAACTTCCAGTCTTTGTGCTAAACTTAACGTATCCTGGCTTCATCTCCATTTTTAGCACACATACATGAGAGTATGTGTAGCCTCGGAAAGAATTTCCAAAGTGTCCCATGAACTTGTTTTGTTTTATAGCCTATTTTTGTACTGAATATAATGTACAAACATGTACAAATGTATACAGCTTTTATATGAGCTTTCAACACAACATAATTAGATTTGTTTTAAAAGTGTGCAGTGAATTATTTTAGAATTTGTTTGCTACTCATAATGTCAAAGCAAAACACAACAAAACACCACGTTAGAAGAACCGTTTGTTGCCATTCGGATCAGGTTAATGTAAATGCGGGCTGCAGTTTCAGGAAATGACAACTGGCATGGCAGCATTTTTTTAAATTTATTGTCATTTACATTTGCATTTGCATAGGACACTGAATTCAAAACAGCCCCAACTAAAAATAAAAATAAATTATTCCATAAGACTCCAAAAATATTCTGTTGCTCCACATAACAGCACAGACTGGTGGAAACTGTCATTGCAGACGAGACCTAACACTGTCCCTGGAGATTAACTTCTCATTATCCACTCTATTTACTGCTGGCTGATGTGACATAGGAGGGTAGATGCCATGCAGCTCTGACAGAATGATGCTTCACTTTAAGCTCTGGGGCTTGGGCCCTGTAATATCTCTGTACAATCAGCTGGTATCTGTGCAGGACTGGTTGCTGTAAAAGGTCAAATGTGCTGCATTGACTGGGATAAATGAAGGTTTAAAAACAACTGTCAGTCAACATGTAGGCCAGGAAATACGCTGTGGAAAGTGGCATCTTACTTATTCGGCAAGTATGTCAGCATAACATCTCGGATTTTGCAATTTGATGGATATCCTTGATAAAAACATAAAATATCTAAATCAGGTATTACTTTTAATTTACTATCTGGCTTCATACCTGCGTTCCTGCCAATGTCACACTCTTATTTACGCTGTTGTTAATGATTTATGTACCATTGATTTTGCATGCATGGGAAACACACTCGTTAATATTTAGTCTACATTATCGGTTCGTTGCATCATGATGTAGTCTTAGTCAATAACTCTGTTTCTGCACATCATCTCAGGCAACTCCTACAGGCCATTTCCAATCTGTCAGTCCTGTCACATTAGCTTTTCTGCACCGCATGTCTTCTATATGTCTCTCTATACCTACTATCACGTGACTTATAAGTGTGTGTATACTGTATGTTTGTGTAGTTTGTCTCCGCTTCATAGCTTATATGATATGAAGGGTTGTAACAGGCTGGCTTGTATTGCATAGAGCTTTTATCTCTACGACACATGCTTCCACAGTCCTGCCATTGATGTAGGTGTTCTTTCATCTGGCACAACCAACGTGTGTGTGTGTGTGTGTGTGTGTGTGTGTGTGTGTGTGTGTGTGTGTGTGTGTGTGTGTGTGTGTGTGTGTGTGTGTGTGATTACTACATGTCAAAAGTCTGCAGTGCCTTAGTAAGTGGGGAAAAATAAGTAGGTGTGCGGTGCATAGGGGGTTGAAATGATGCAGGGAGGAAGAGAGAGAGAGAGTTAGTGTGCAAACGAGTGATGCGAAGTCTTTGGGATTTGTCTTCTCCATCCTCAAGCCCTCTCCACACTCCCTCCCTAGCTCCATCTGTCCTCTCCTCCCTCATTGCTCACATGCTAGACTTTAGTAGCAGTTTCAGACGTGGTCCAGAGACATTCTTCATCTGGTCTCCAAACATATTAGCTGCATGTCTGCTGACTATTGTGGCCAATAATAGGAGCCAGCCATCACTCCAATTATAATGTTTACATGGGTGGACTGTTCTGTGTTTTTAAGAGAAAGACCATCATTTATTTATTGGCACATAGCCCGGCTGGATGAAGTTTGCTAGTGGCCTTTACAGTGTTAATAAATAACATGACGGCAATTACGATCATATTTGATTAAAGTATATTATTATTATTATTTCCCAATTTAAGTGCATCCTGAGAATGCTTTTAATGTTTATTCAACCATTGGTTTGTGATTGCTGATTTTCCTAATCACGTCTTCACCCAGTGATGAAACCTGATTCAATATCTGGATTTCCTAAGAATTACAATCAAGCTGCAGGCTGTCTGCTCTGTGTTTTTCAGAATACGGTCTGGATTTATTTCTCCCTGCTATATTGTCAATACGGAGCACTAATTCTAAACGTCCAGCAGAAACCCTGAGGGGATAGACACTTTGTTTGAAGGTGTCATGATGGCTTCTTTCTTGTGGCAACTTTGAAGTCAATGTTTCGGTCATTCCTTTAGTTTGCTTGAATATCTTTACGTCATTTCACTGTGCAATGAGAAATCTGAATAGCAGTCCCATCACACAGATACTGATACTCTTGACTCCCAGGGCCTCTGAGCTGTGTCTGGGGTGCAAACCTGAACCTATGAGCAATGAAAAACAATAATGTGGTCTGATGAATCATCTATTTCTAACGTGACAGCTGTCATGGTGGTTGAAGTAATTATGATCTAATTTAAGAACATGCTGAGTATCCTTACCGTTGTTCTGTTTGTCCTCCAGTGTAGTCAGTCAATGTTCAAGTGGCCCTTTCAACTATTGCTTTTTATTTGTCGATGTGGGTTTTTCCAATCACGTATTCACATAGAGTGATGAAAACCAGATTCACTGCTTCAAGAATTATCAAGAGATTAACCTACAGGCTGTCTGTTACATGTTTTTCAGAGTAAGGTCCTCTGAATGGAACACTAGTCAATCGGCTTCCATGTCCATGCTCTGTGGAGCTCATTATCGCATGCACCCACACACAAACAAACACATGTATGTCACAGAAGAGGGGCCTCTGACATTTAGTCTATTTTTGGAAATCTTTGAATTTAGCCATTTAGTCCATCTGTCATGGTGTGTTTCTGTATGTTCTGGTTCTGTGTGTGTGTGTGTGTGTGTGTGTGTGTGTGTGTGTATGTGTGTGTGTGTGTGTGTGTGTGTGTGTGTGTGTGTGTGTGTGTGTGTGTGTGTGTGTGTGTGTGTGTGTGTGTAAATGTTTCTCTGCTTCATGCCCTTGAATAATGTGCAACCTCCAGAGAACCATGTACAGAATTAAATTAGAACTGTGATTGAATTACATTACACCTGCCTGCTGGCTGAAGCTAAAATATTCAACTGCTTATCTTTGTGAGGTTGAGTTTTCTTCTCACCACCTACAGTACATATACTCATAAGCTGATTAATCCTTTCGAATGATAAACTGTGTTTGTGTGTGAAAGAGAGACAGTTATACATATACAGGTGGAGAGAGTTGAAAGATGAAAGATGGTTTCCATCATTCAGCACGTTAGCAGGATACTAACCCCACCCCCCCAGTAAATGGATTACCTTATCACAGACCTCTAGATGAGTGTGTGTGCCTGTCACAGTCGTCATTTAGAGATATGAGCAGAGGATTTTCCTTACAGGCGGGTGGGTAACTGCTCTTTTTCACCTGTCCTCATCCCTCACTCCTCTCTTGCCCCCACCCACATGCAGTGTTCTTTGAGAGTTACATTGCATTGTACAGGAAAAACTGCATGCTTAATGTGTTGTTTTGGATTATGTAAATTATATTACTTTGCCACCCACCTTATCGCTATAAAATAAAAACTGAACTGCCTCCATTGGGAGAAGAGAAGAGTAGTCAAAGCCTGAAGATGCCTTCAAATTTCTCGGAGTAGCGGAATGTTTCACTGCATACCATTTTATCGTTATTGCGCTCATTGACATAATGTGTGCAGGTTTCCAACCGCAAACCTCAGCACTTTGAATGATCATAGTGTTAATTTCAGAGTCTACGGCCATATATATATATATATACATATACAATGTTGACCATGTTCAGCATCTTAAAGTTTTGTGTTAGAATGGAACTTTTTGCACTCAGCATTAAGTACAGTTGAGGTGGATGGGAATGCCATTGGTTTTGCAAGTATTTAGTTATGAACAAAAGTATTGAAAGAATCAAAATACTGACCTTGTGAAAAGTTAAGCGAAGGACAAAGTAAATAAAATTCATTCTGATGAGGAAATGAATGTGTTTACCGACTTTCTCTGCAATCCATACAATAGTGCAATAGTCAGGGGATCACCACAGTCATGAGTATCTTGGATACTATCAATGTCTATACTATAAGTCATTGCAACCGTCCAATACTTTATCAAAAAATCTCTGGAGATTGCCATCTCTAGAAAGATGCTGATCGAGTGGTTGAAAAACTAATAAAAATAAGAACATGGAATTAATTCCCTGGGAATATCTGTTTGAGTCAACATTCAAGCTCTTTCGTCAAGCTCAGTTGTGCCTTTCAGCCTCCTGGAATTATGACCTGGATTATTTTACATTTTAAAGTGACTGATGCTGATGAACAAGAGGTCCTTGCCTGCCCGTTTATGTGTTAGTTCAAAGTAACCTACTTACATTACATTATTAGCTTAGTTACTATTTGCTTACGTTGTACCCAAATGCAATGTGGCGTGCTGTGATTCTGTTTAAGAACAAACATTAACAACAAACATTAAGCTCCAGCAAGTCTCCCTATAATGGGGAAACTTTCCAGACCCGATTTGACTCCCCTCACCAATCCGAGAACATTAAAAGAAATATAACAGATAATGTGTAACTATTGAGGGCCTGATCTCCCTGTGTGGAATGTCTTATCAAAACATAGTCTCCTCAGTGTGAACAAGTGCGGAAGACTATAAATAAACCAGAACCAAACTGCCTGTCTCTCTTCAAACACAGCCCAGGCTGGGATTGAGCAAGCGTGTCCAATCTAGAGTTCCGAGGCGATGCAAACATCTTTTGAGGATGACATGTCAGTCAGACGAACAGAAAAACAAAGAAGAGCGATGAGGCATGGAGGAGACCGACTGGCTGAGGTGTCATTCAGCGCTCAGAGGACACAGACATATACAATACACAAATATCTGCACATAGAAATAAATGTGTGCATTGGCACAAATTTGCACACATGACCACAGGCAGAGAAATGAACACAAAGATTTAAACAATTTTACCCAGCAGAGATGCCTTAACTTATACATGTTTGCCATACCAGTCACTCATGCAAATAGTGAACGCTGACAAAAGCAACCTCTTGGAGAAAGGGGGTTGGAAAAGAGAGAGGGCAGGTAAAAAGACATATAGAAGGAAGAAAGACAGACAGACAGACAGACAGACAAGCTAATGCTCCAAAGGATCACATGCCCTTCAACAGAGAGCAACACAGGGAATTCAATTAGAGGGTATTGTTTTGACTCCCGCTCCATGGGACACCAGGAAACATCAGTCTGTCAGAGGCAACAGCAGGATGGCAGTATGTGTGTGTAGTGTCCAGGGGTGTTCAATTGAAATTCAACGAAGTCCAGTTCGAGGGAATTTCCTCATGCAAAGATCCGGCACATCACAATAATGTCTAACCTGCGCCATGATTTAGTCCCATGAATGTTGAAGTAGCTTAAAAGTTGTTTTAACGTCTGTCTGTGGTCAACAACTGACTCTCCTTTCAAATTTAGAAAGTTCAATTAAATATTAACTCAACAATATTTATCGTCAGTTTTCAAACTTAACTGGATGAATTATAAATAATACTTACTCTAATAATAAATGAATGATCTCTCATTTCAAGTAACATAAGGACTGGATTGCATCTTAAAATAAAGTACTTCATTTTAGAAAAAGTAACTGAACTGAATTGTCTTGCAGCTTCAAATTCAGGTGTTAAGTGATGTCACCCAAAAAAGCCTTGATATTATATTATTTGTATCTTCTAAAAAGAGAAAATTGTGTCCAGGGACTATATCTATGGTTATGGAAACCAATTGTTTCAGCTCTATTCCCCTCTCTGTTAACATCCTTGTTGGACAGTTAAAAATGTTATGTTAGAATTCTGATCATAATGGGCTCTTAGGTATATGTTGTCTGTGCCTTCATTTCGGATGTGAGTGGGTACGTTTGCTTAAAAGATGTGTGCTTTGTCTTGTAGTGGTGCTTCACATTGCCGCTGTTAAAAATACCCACGGTCTCTAAACATATGACACATCCTGGTTTTTAACTGCTTTCGGGAAGATTGAACATATAATAGTAATGTAGTCCATTCGTGCATATGTATAGATGCAGTACCGTGCGCATGTGTGCTAGTTCAGCATGGACTAAAAGCACTCATGGTGACGTCTGTGGTCGAAGTGAGTGTGGCCCGAGGGTAGCCCCGCAGAAAAACGGAAAATAAATGACAGGCTCCATCTCCCAGCCAACCGCTACATCAGTCATCCTTTCGTTAGTGCAGCTAAGAGCTGTGTGAGGAAGTGAAAGACAAAGTAAAGGACAGAAAAGCGATGGGGGAGACCAAAAGGATAGACAGGAAGAAATAGCAGGATAAAAATAGCAAGATAGAAACAGATAGAGGCAAAGATAGACTAACAAATATTTATGTAAAACTGATGAGATGAGAGTGGAAAGGAAGATGAAGCCACCGACCTGCTCTATATATCCTCTTCTCAGAGTTTCATTGAAAATCTGAAAGGGAGGAGAAGTTGACATTTCAAAGTAGACATCTGGTGGAACAATGTGAAAAAGGAAACGAGTAGGCGAAGATCAGACAGAGAGAAGACAAGGAGAGAGGCTCAGAGAAACAGAGACTCAAATGCAGGAAAAACAAATGACAGCCATAGTGTATGGAGCTCCTCAGATGTTACACGTGACAGACAAGAAGGTGGGAACACTTCATTAGTGTATGTAAAGCATTTATGTCCATCTTTTCTGCATGATAATACCACTAAATCTACTTGATGGACCTCGTGGTGTGTTTTTTTTAAATGTATTTTTCTCCAAGGAGTCTTTGATGATGTATGTGACTGAGTGAGTGTGCACCTCTGTGTCTGTCCACGGCTAATCTCACATTCTGTTGCAGCAAACTGCATCATATTTTGGGTGCTAGTCATGGCTGCTTGCTCGAGGATCTCTTGAGGTGAGTCCCACTTTCTTAAAACACCTTTTTATACTGTCATTGACTGCATCTTGCCGAGACACACAACAGTTATTTTGAGATGACAAGACTGATGCACTGCCGTATGGGTCAGGTCTGTAAGATTCATATTGAAACAGACAACCTATGTGATCCTAGACATGCTTACAGCAAGAGACACTATACAATATAATTTATATATAAGACTACTGTTCACAATATGTACTTAAACATGTTGCAAAATATCATGAATGCATGACATGAAACAATATGACATGAATGTGAAACAATATGTTTGGAAACAACTATTTAAAAGTTAACTCTCTGTCTGGTGCCAAACGTGAAACTTTTATCATCTCCCCTGTTTAACCCAGCCATTTAAAGATCCCTTCCTAATGTGCTTTCAATGAAAGTGATAAGAAGTCATCAAGTAGGTGTCTCCCAATGTTAGAGTCCTTTTAGTACAAAATGTCCTCGTTTCCAGTGTTTTCATGCTGAGTTATGCAGCGTCACCATATCAACTCGATTCTTTCCATTTTTTCTCCCAGCCTGTTCATTTACCTGCATACTAACTCTAGTGTTGTTTCAGACCCTGCCACTTCCTCCTGACATGCAATAATGCCTGTTCCCTCTATTCCTTCATCATCTAACTACCCCACCCACCTGCTCTCCTGTTCCCATTTCCCCTATTTACCCTTGCAGTGCATATACATCAGCCCATTTCCACCTATTGTGGTCTTACACAATTAAGTTTTCCAGCCTTTTCCTCTGCCTGCTGTCCGGCTGCATTATATTCTGCCTGTACCCTGGACTTCTACCTTGATAAGTTTGCCTATTGTTTTTTGCCTGCCTGGTTTGCTGACCACTGTTTGTGTTTTTGACTACAACTGGAGACACACATTTATGTTCATCTGCTTTGTCCTGCTTTGTGTCCAAACCCGCAGTCGCTGAGGCATGACACGGAGAGACAGTAACACGTATTACTAAACTGCTACGTTCACTATAAAGCCTGTAACTTTCGAAGATACCCACTTGCTTTGTCGAACTCAGAAAGTCAACGCCACATTTGTTTCAATGGGCATCTGATAATTGCTTTGAAACACACTTGAAAAATTGTGAACCTATCCTTTAAATCTGTGGTTGTGGATGAATTGTGTCCATTCTTGTTTTGAGCACCACTCCATGTGTGAAACTTGACTTGATTGTTTCCCACCCACATTTGAGCTAAAAATCCACCACATTGACTCGACATATACATATAAACGCCCACATTATGGCATTTAAAGACCACATTACCTGCTGCACGATGCATGACAAATGTAGCTGAATGGAGAGAATGTGGCACCAAAGGGTTTGCAGGCTATTCTCCACTGGAGACAACCGTGCCAGAAAAATGGATTTTGCACTGGTACTGCAAAGCATTTTACACTGATGCCCCCATGAAATGCCCAATGCTATAATTTATTACGACGACACCACCTTTTCTCCTCACTGCTGTGGTGATGGCAAGCTGAGAAAGAGCAACAGAAGGTGCATGAAGAATAAGAACGAGAAGGGAAGAAAGGAAGGAATTAGATAACATTGGTAGTTAAAAGGAAGGCAGAAAGTCAATCTCGCCAATATGTAACGTCCAATGTTTACATTAACATGTTCGAGAGGCAGATTTTCTGACGTCAATTAACTATTAAATGGTAGGCTTTAACACCAATTGTGTAACCAGTATTTAAAATACATTGGAATCTGCAAGTTAATGATGTACGTCCTGCATGGATGTTAATATTACCAGCAGAAGGTCATACAAATGAGCACTAACACGTGTGAGTAACGTGTGCAACTTCAAATAGTGCCTTTAAAAACAACTGTCCTTGTGCATCCTTAACCGCTCTCTTTCTGTCTGAACATGATCACATCCCTATAGCAGTTTAATCCTGATTAGCCCTGTAAAAGGGAACTTAAGTAGTGAGAGCTGCCCTGGATAAAATGGGGCTGCTGTGTAAAAGGACAAGCTACACGACACTGTTTTAGTTTTCTGGGGTGTGTGATGACTATAAAGCATTATCTTAAATGCGCTTCTTTTTTTGCATTACATCTTCTGTTGCTTTTTTAAACTAAATAACATAGTGCATAAAGTTATCTCTAGCATACAGGACAGATATAATTTGAGTACAAACAAAGTTTATTCAACAGGAACTTATTCAATCATGAAGTCTTTTAGGAGTTTGAAAGGATAATTTTCTGCACTGCAATTTTGCTTGATCTAATAACAAATCCATTATCTTGATCCCATTGGGCTTCAGTGCAATATGCAGTACTGCATTGAGTACTACACACTTATTTATTCAACTGAAATTAAAATCTTACACTGCAGGGATTGGGATTCCTGTGAGGTATTTTATGGTTGTAACAGGACAGTAGGAAGATAGAGCCGACTAGTTTGGTGACATGACGAGTTCAGGGTACTATTCATCTCCGCAGCCAAGGTCAGGAATATGACAAATTTGGGGGCAGAAACCTATTTGTAGATAATGGCATAATCCATCACCTTTGGTCTCTCTCTCTCTGATATACTATATATCTATTTTGGGAATAGTTTGGATGAAATAAGCATCCACATGTGATCTGAAGCTTAAGATTTTTCCAACCGGCTGAGCCAGTTTCTTTTTTTACGGTATGAAAAAATATATTTAGAAAACTCACTTTAAAAAAAAATACTGTATTTTTTTTTTTTTCAAGAGCATGGTCTTTAAATTTGAGAGCATGATAATTGATTGGTTTCCCTCAATACCCTGTCCTCACTCTCAAATAGCCCTTAGATTTTCTCTGCTTCTGCTTAAACTGGATGCTTGCATACAGATATATTGTTGCTTGCACAGATTTCCTGCACTCCAGCTTCAGCCCTTCTTCTCGCACTCAGGCTACTTCTGAGTGCTTGTGGAACATCCGCTCTCAGACTTCTCTTCTGCTCTTGGATTATTTTGTGCAATAGCCCTGTCAAAATTCCTCAATCAATAGTATACCAGTATATTGATACATTACATTTTGAATGAAAGACTGTTGCTAAATGGTTAAGCCCCCTGTTATTTTTGTTTCTTAGGTACAGCAATGATGTGTGTTGAATCATCCAAAGGTTGTCAGAAACCAATAAATCCTAATAAATATAGTTTGTACCTCATTACCAACACCATTACTAACAATTCAATCAGTTTTTAGTGGAATGGATTCATTCACCCCTCCATACATCATAGTTCAATTAGGCTAACTCACTCGTTTGAATGAAACATATGTTATATTGGAAAAACCTTGATATAAATTGCATTATTCTACCATAACAGGTATTTTTTCCTAAATTTTATTTGCATTTTATAATTTTTATTTTTTCATGGGGTGATGTAGATGAATAGAGATCAGACACCTCTGCTGTTCAGGGTCATATTGACCCGCTCACTCAAAATTAAGCCAAATGAGTCACAAGGATTTATATTGAAAGTAAACTTTATGGTCTTCATCTTCAGAGTTTTCCTGCGGGAAAAAAAAGGTTCCTTTCAAAATAGTATCTGTATTTCTCGCACAGGTGGGGTAGTTAGAAAGAGAGTGTGCGTGCGTCTGAGATTGGGATGAAATGTGTGTGTCACTCAGTCAGTGTCTCAGTCAGTCTATTAGAAATCCTATAGTACCATATTTATTAGGAGAAACATGAAAGAATCCCTTACTTTAGTGTTCCCGGGCCAATAAAGGTAAAAGTGGGAAGATAAGCATTGTTTAGTCTGGAAGGTGTGGTTCACCTGGGGCGATGGGCACATGAAGCAGGTTAGAGATGGTTCCCATAACAAACACCTGATTTTTTTGTTTGAAGTTTGAAATGTGTAAAACTTTATGTGAACAGTGAACAGGTGTGTGTGTGTGTGTGTGTGTGTGTGTGTGTGTGTGTGTGTGTGTGTGTTTGTTTGTTTGTGTGTGTGAGAAATGTGGTGAAACATGGTAGGAGGGAGTAATGCTGCGTTCACACCAAACGCAACACGATTTTTCGCGCCGCGTTTACCGCTTCAGTTTAATCGCGTGAGTGAAAAGAAGGTACTTACACCAAATGCGAAAAAGGGGGCGTGGTTTATCGCAGTCGCTTCTCTCCGTGAAAGGAGCTTTCATTTCCGCTATCGACCATGGAATAAATAACCATTATTTCTGCGTTATACTTGTTGTGAAAGTCCCAAACATGTCGGAACATCAAACGCCCTCATAACACCATCCGTAGCCGCACACAGCTCGGTGAATTTCACCGACTCCTCCAGGAACTACATTTGGCTTATCTCCATAAAACGGATACCGCTTCCACCATCCACCATGGAAATAACCACTAGTTCTGCTTTATACATGTTGTGTAAACTCCACATACGTCGGAACATCAAACTCCATACATGATTTTTTTTTTTACGTTGATTACACTGATCAAGGCAAGCAGAAGAAGTTTCATACAAAAAAAGTACTTTAAAAGATTTTTCCTAGATGTCTAAACAGGAGGGTTAAGTACATAACTGCAATACCTGTACGTATCCTTTGGAAAATAGCTTTCGTATTATTGACACACATTTTCCAGACCATTTTCTCAGTATATGAGTATATTTGGTTTATTGCTCCGTCTAAACATTATGACATTTTTGAGGAATTTCAACATTTTTGGTGTCAAAAGCTGTTTTAAAATCACCTAAAACTGCATCATCAACAATGACATGATGTTAGTAACAGCTCAAAACAATATTTCAAAGGAATGCTTCCAAATTGGTCTGAATTAATGTAGTTCTCAGTCAGAAGTTATTTAGTCACAACCCTCTCTGGTATTTAAAACTGTCTACAGAATGTATACATTTTCAGTCGAACACTGTAGAAGAGTGTATTAAGTTTAGTGCATGTAGTGCACAGTAGGTCATGGTACTGCTGTACTGCAAAGTGACATTTATTGAGGACCAAATGGGCCAAATGAAACAAAAAACTGCAGTAAATAATATTGAAAATCAAGTATGACTTTTGCTGCTCTTCTACATTTACAACATCAAGCTAATTATGTCCGGCACAGTACACGTGCCCTGCCAATCCTCTGTTGTGCTAAAACCTGGTGGCCTGTTATTGACAAACAATATTCTCTGATTAGGACTTTAAAGTGTGATATTTGACTGCTATTTGTTTTAATACGTGATATTTGACTGTTGTAATAATCAGAATATTGCCTCAGTCATATCCACGTATTTTCAGAGATAGCTCTCATCAATTGGATCTGTAACTGTCAAACCCTGTGGATTATCATAATTTGTTTAATCAAAACATGGCTGATTTGATCTGATTCAAGAACCTCAGGACAAACATGTCTCTCTTGGTCCATCCTCCATCTATCTGCTTTATTTTCTAACCATCCCCATTATAATTTCTCTCCTACTCTGCCGCTTCTCCCCCCTCACTATGTGTTCTGTCACTGTGGATTCTTGTCATACTCTATCTGCGCTCGGTAACCATGCAGACAACCATGTGCAATTGAAGCTACATGTGTAGGAGAGGGGTTGGTGCAATACTCAGCCTGGGCTCATGAGCCACCACTTTGAAAGGGAAGACCCAGAGTATCAAATGAATCAGATATCGAAGTCAGAAGAAGGCAGCACAGTTATTGAGAGTACAAAAAGAGATGGAAAAGGACTGAGTAAGGAGGGAGGGTGATGTGTGACAGGCAAATCAGGTTTAGAGAGAGAAGAGGAGAGAAAAATCGGTGCCTGAAGGGAGGAGAGCAGAAATGAAGGTCAGGGAGGGGGGGAAGAGGTGTTGGGAGGAAAAGAGTTTAGAGACAACATCGTCCGCCATGGTGTTGCATGAGTGTGTTCAGCTCTGTCATAATGTCAGTGGACTAGAAAGATGATAAACAGTAGCTTTTGCTACAGTGTTTCTATGTATTTAAGAAGTGTGTCAGTTTCATCTTACATCTTTAGCAACCCATGTTCCAAAAAAAAAGGTCTTATTTCTAGGGGACACTTAGTTTTAGTTTCATACATACTTGTATTTTGGGTTTCTCCTAACACAGACACATATTGAGCACCTTTGCAAAGGTGTAGTTCTCAAGCCGTGGGTGGAGATACTCAGATGGGGGCCGGTATGATTAATGAGCCTGCAACATTCACAAGTGGGCTCTCACACACCCCCTTCATTGAGGCAGAGGTACTGTTTGCCTTCCCTCCATGCTTTTTCACTGCGGTTTTTGTCAATCACTAAGACTAAATAGATTCTACACACACGTGGAATACACAACCTGTTCTATGGAAAGAAAGGACAAATAATAAAAGTGTCTCTGCCTCACCTGCCTCCCCGGACCACATGTCCCTGAAATGTATGTACATGTTGCACCCTTAAAACTAACTGTCCAGAAACACTTCCTTCTTCGGTTTTGCGACTTTTATTTATACAAATCCCAGTTTAAACACAAGCATACGTTTTCGTCGTCAGCCTGCATACAGCACGTCTTCTTTACTCCTCTCTTAAAGAGACAATGCTCTCTTCTAAAAGGGTCAATACAATACTGTCTTCCCTTTACCGTCAGTATGTGTACAGGTAATCAATGTTCTCAAACATTTGAATAAACATAAACAACTTCAACACACATTTAAAGTACATTTAAAGTAAATTATTAGAAATGGACACAGTCGTATTGAATCAGTAAGATGTATCAAATAACATAGTTCAGGGCGCGACCCTCACAGCACTGACAAAGTGAGTTTTCATGATGTGTCCCTTGTAAGTCATTTCATGGTTCACACTGCAAGATATATTTCTCATCAATGGTAAAAAATGAAAATAAAGTTTTATTCTTTTTTTCACCTTGTTATTTTAAGACTGTTTTCCAAAATGGCATCCGAAATGCCCTCTTGGCATGTCTCACTATTCTGCCGTTGTCTTGTATTTTTCCTGCCAATGAGCTTTGTTGGAAAGTATCAACATCTTTGCACTGCTGATACAGAACAGGCCCATCACAACCTTCCACAGTGTGTTTTGATAATGTGTTGTTTCGAAGCCAACCATACTGCACATACGTTAGCATTGTTCAAATGTAGAGAGCCATTGAGATATCTTTTATTGTTTCATTTTTCCATTGTCCGATATGCTTTCAACATGCAAGCAGTAGCTTTTTATTTGTCCTTCCACCAATTTCCCTTTAGCTGTTGGTTGTATTGTTGCAGGTCTTTCTGAATTATTCAATTTAGATATTCTTTTGTGTGTGTGTATTTGTGCATGTGTGGTGACGTCTCTTCGGGTTTGTGTATATCCTGAATCCTTCAGGAGGAGATGGAAAGGCAAAGCAAGCAGCCAACAGAGCAAACCAAAAGATGTAAGCTGCTTTTTGTTTTTCACAAATAAAACATACAAGAACAGGGACAAGGGGACACACACACACACACACACACACACACACACACACACACACACACACACACACACACACATACACACACACACACATCCCTATTATTTTATCTTTTTGAGGACACTCCTGGACATGATGCTCTCCCTCATCCCTTACTCTTACTTTAGCCAACACAACAAAATGCCTCACCCTTTCCCTAACGCTAACCTAAATCCAATTATCGACCAAAATGGCCTCACTTTCCAAAGATGTCCTCAATCTGAAGAACTACAACTCAAATTGGCCTTCACTAAAACATGAGTGTTGAATCCTGCATATTGTGTGTACATGCATTGTTTTATTGTTCTTTATTGAGGATTATGAAGGTGAAGTAAGATTTCCTTTGGAGGTTGAAACTGAACAAACCGGCAGCGATGAGATTCAGCAGCCTACGCTACAATAAATATGAGGTGATGCATGTTATTTTGTCATTTCTCTGGCATAATCACATTTCGCATGCTCATGTTATTATACATGTGCAGTTATATCCTTCTAAAGGTCATCAGTGGATTTGTTTCGATCCAATAATAACCAATGGGACGTAAACACAGCTGAGAGGAGTAAGAACATTCAGACTTTATTCTTCTCTTGCTGTGAACTTGCTTAACATTTTGTTCGGAAAATAAATACAATGCAATGAAAAAAATGGATTCCCAATGCACAACACCTATTATTTTATTTCTATTGTTTTCCTTGAAATACAAATAATTAAACATAATTATGTGTAGTGGTCTTGTGTCAGTGAACAAAGTAAAAAGTGATCTTTGAAGAGGGGTCTTGCAGAAAGAGAGCACTATCTGTTCTCACAAAGATGAATAATGAAAATATATGACAGGTTGAAGCGCTGCGTTAGTCTGGATAGACTTTGCACACCACCTCAGCCACAGGCGGTCATTTACTCCATTATTAGACCAATTATAATGCTGGATGGGAAAGGGGAAAAGAGAGATTGGGAAAGACAGCGAAGGTGAAAAACAAACGTGACACCCTAGGGAATTAATTTGCAAAAATTGCATAATCACAAAGTACGTTTTCAGAACTTCGCAGACTTAATGTGGTAAGTAACGTATGGCAACAGAGAGAGGCATCTGCAAAAGTCAATTTAAGTTTATATTGACAGAATTTCATTGTGGGCCTGACGAAGATCTTACAGATCGAAATATTGCCTTGAAAAGAGAAATAAACCATTAATTTGGAGCCCAACAGTGTGCAGATATCCTTTATTCCCTGAGATTTATTCTGATCCCATGGATCTCTTCATCAGGAGTCAGTTTTACCAGTTGTTCGTAACCTATAAAGTTAGTCGTTAGTGCAAAACTTCAGAATTTTGTTTTCCCAGTGTATTCTTGCTGAGCTCCAGCAGAGGGATATTACTCAATACTCATTTAAAGAGGATGAGAACAGATGATTTGGCCCCCCATTGCCTGCATTAAAATCACATTAGGAATGGATCTCTACATGATCAGTATAGACGGGAGTAATTCATCCTTTTGAAACCTAGGCCTCTGGCTCACTCCCCAGCTCAAAAAGGATATGCCCAAGACAAACAATGGATCTCTACAAGGTCAATTTGAATAACCTTTTTATGGTAATAAAGATAACACTTGTGAGATTTCTGCAGAGGTGTGAGGGTCAGTATATATGTTCCTGAGCATTATGATGATAAAAAGAAGATGGAACACCGCCTGACAAAACGGTACACTTCACAGAGTGTATATATAAATAATAATAATGCAGTTGCAGCCAAAATACCTCTAATGAACCACATGACAATGTCTGAACAATCTGTACAGATAATAAAGTGAAGCAGAGCAAAAAGGGAGAGGTTCAAGTAGTCATGTTTTGGCGGAATCTTAAATTGGCCACTTGGGTACATTTGGGTACCATCTATGCCTTTCGATATTTTCTCCGCCAACTGTAAAACTCAAAGTAAGAACTGTTGAATGCAGTTTTGATTAAACTGGGACATTCTACTTTGCCATAATATTGAACCATGAACTGTGACCTTCTTGCTTGTATATGCAGGCCTGTGGGACAGAATAGCCAGAAAGGTTGCTGCATACTGCAAAATGTGACCAGATGCAATAGGCCAACCTGGTATTTTTGGTGTATTGCATTTGAAATGCTATGTATTGGGACAAACTAAATATGTTGGTAGTAGGCGTATATAAATGTACAGTGTTCACAGAGAATACACAACAAGGCTATAAAGGCAAACTAGTAGGCGTGATTGTCATTTCGTCATTAGCAACCGTCTTTTTTACCTTCATGAAAAGGGTATTTACTGCCCTATTTTACATATGCACTACATATTGAAGATCATTTGTTAAAATCTCTCAAGATTATGTTAACCATAGATCTTATTGCAGGTGGTGCTGTACATCCTCCATTCTAATCATCATCTCTGTGTGGGCCACCATTGTGTTTATATTGGATTAAGAAATGTCTGTTCACTTGATTTCAATCCAGAGTAAACTCTGACTCGAGTGACATCTGCCACGACCGTTTCTCTCTTTGAAACTCTGCCAGACCTCCTGAAATGAGGACCTCTAATAAAAGCGCCCCCAAAAATATTTGATGTAGAGCATTTGGCTGCCTCAATATCCTTTTCTCCTGTAGTTATTTTTGGAAACAAACAGTACAACTCTGGAATCTGGCACAGCACAAAACAAACAACACACTGACATTCAAAAAAATCAAAAACTTAGAAAAGGATGAGCTTCACCTCAATTCACTTGCAGTTCTATCAGCTCAGGCTGTTGTATGGATCACTATTGTTAGTCAGCCCATAGTTACATTTGCCATAACTACATAATTACATTTTGTACAGTTGATAACAAATATTGCTGTCTTACGGTAGATACGATATCACGTGACAGGGTCTATACTGAGTATCCCTGTTGGTTTTATTGTGCTCCTGAATACACATAGAGTGCATCCTCAACGACATCATCGTAGTAGTTATTTCAGTAGAAATAGTGACTAGTAGTTATTTCAACAAATAGTCCAATTCGAAGTAAAAACACACACACGCTATAATAAACCAATATATATTCAGTAAGATTGTAGTACACTCGAGGACTCGTCATTTAATCAAACAATATTTATATTATTTTTATAGATTTGGGGCTCTGCCTAAACTTTCTGCCTGAATCGATTAGAACCGTCTAGTAGCTTAAGGGTTATTCAGAGATAATTCACTACACATTAACATTGCGTCTAAAAATTGTCTCAATTGGCTCACAGAAATAGTGAGACATTTTAATACCTAGGTTCAACAGTGATTGATTATGCGTTTGTCTATGATAACCTTTATTATGCTAATAGGACAGGTTTGCCTGTCTCTAGTTTGCCTGATACATTGTGATATGACAGCAGATTGGAATAAAAATACACAAATATTTCCTGTCAATATTATAATATGCTTACATATACACACACACATATACATGTGTGTATGAATGATTCATATGTGCTTTAGTTAGTTGTCATGTGCAGTGTGATGGAGAGCAGTCAGACACCAATGTCAGGGTGGCCGGGCACGGCATGAGGCCGCCTCCTTTTGTCGCTGAACACCTGGAATTGGTACAAAGTGAAGTGAAGTTCTTCCCATTCTAACCAGCAACTTCACATTAATTGATAATTTTTGTGAGAGGGACCTTTTTGTACTGAAGATGAAATTCAAGTGTGGTGGACTGGTCAAAGATAGAAGCCTGTGTAGCATGTACTCAAAGATTCATGAGAGCCGAACACCACCACCATACAGCTAATTAAAATGAGAGAAAATCAGTCCCAGTGAAATATTAAATATTAACCTCACTGTGACATGCAACATCTATCATTTGATAGAGACTGTAATTAAGATAACGATGTTTAAAGGCATTAGTAGTTCTATTTAAAATATTTGCACCAAAGCTGCTTTGGAACCGTTTTTCTTTTTTTTTAAATGAGTCAGTGTTGAAGGTCTCTGCTTTGTCATCATTTAAGTAAACTTGTGCTATATCAGGTTATATTTTATCACAGCTAATTAAGGTACATGGTTTTTGATCTAGTCCTGGGCATGTAGGCAAATAAAGTATCTTGTCAAAGTCAAACCACTTAAAAAATTTAAGCCACATTACCTCATATTCCTTTTTTTTGGCAGGCGGTTTAGTGTAGTGTCGAAATGTTTGGATCTTCGTGTAATTAAGGTTATTTATCAAGGCAATTTTAATTAGGTTTTGTTATTGATCACAAACAGACAACTAATCATAAAACCACTTTGAAGCTGCATCACCTTAGATTTTTTAAATACAAGGGCGAAGGTTTCATTTCAACATTGGAGAACACACATAAAGTAGGGTTCTCTCTTATACAGCATCTTGTCCAGCATCAACCCCTGTAAAGAACTTATAACTTGGGCCCTGTCGAAGAACATCTGGATAATTCTATTCCATTTGGTTATAGCTGTAACAGAGGTAATAAAACAGTGAGAAAGACACTGGTGAATTAGATTGACCACAGCCTTCGTCTGAGCTGGCAATTGTTTCTCTTTTTCATCTGTAACCTTTAGAGAGGATATGACATTAGTGTCTTCATTTATGATTAAATACCAATATGGTCTTCCACATTCATCTGTAGCTTTGTGGCTCCTTGCTCATCTCTCATTGGTTCCCTGTCAAGTCTCATCCATCATTTCACTTTCTTCCTCCCTCCATCTCTGCCTTTCTCCTGTGTTCCTCATCCCTCCTGTCTGTCAGCCACCTGAGGGCAGAGCAAAAGAGTGAATGAAATTCTATCTGAGTTTGGTGCTGAAATGGGCAGTGAGAGATAGAGAGAGAGAGAGAGAGAGAATAATTATATAGAATAATATAGAATAATTGTGGTTTCCATTTAAAATGGCAAAATAACAGGTGATCATTAACTCCTCGGCAAAGTCTACTGACCTGAGGGGACAGTTTGTTAGAAACCTTTTTGTATTACTGAGTAATTCCACCTTTCCCCAAAAATCTGGGTCCCGTGTGACTTCAGATTAATGACCGCCAAGGAGAAATTTAAACTAGTGTTTCTCTGCTCCGTTGTGGCCTAAAAATAGGTGCTGCTGATATGAGTCAGTCAATACTAATCCACTTGGGAGGGAGTCAGAAATAGTAGTGCAAAAATAATGAGTATAGGTGTCTTTTTAAAAGTGAGAGTTGCACCTTCCTTTTTTTTAAATTTACTTATACAGGGCAAAAGTTCACAGAGAATAGAAGGAGTGCAACAGAGCACATTACAGAAATGGATGGCAAGGATATAGATGCTGCCCCCAGGCCCATACAGTGAGACTTGCCAAGTATGATACACACACCTCCAGGGTGCTCTTGAACTCCTGGGGGGGAAATAATCAACACATATGGTTCTATAAAGGCAAAACAACTGCTATAATGAACATCCACTGATGCCAGCGTAAGGTAGGATGTGGTGCAGTTGCTCCGGCTGGTCTGAAGCAGAAACTGGGAACACAACCAGATGTAGATTAAAATGATTCAGAGAGGAGCAGCATGCACTCATCACGCTGAATACCTGGTTCATGGATACACCATTTTGATTATAATTCACTCATCTACACAGTTAGCACAGAGAGGTTGCATCGTGCCATATGGAGAATAGACTTCCATTTGTGTTTAAATTTGCGGCTCAATGAGGCTTGTCTTTACACACTCGGGTCCAAATGTATTATCAACCAGCATGGTGAAACCAAAACTAATATTTCTTAGTTTCAATCCGTACCATCAACGCACTGAACTTGGATTAGATGAGGATCTATAGCTATCAGAGAGTGTGCACTGTACCTGAGCATTGCAGCTCATATTGCATATTGTATTTACGGAGGATAATGAGGATGATAGAATGTACATGAACTGTTAATGTGGAGACACAGGAAGACAGATTTGCAGTGGCAATCATTTAAACGGAAAGCAGCAAGAATCCTGGCACATTAAACGATTCCTTGACTGCGATGCACCCAAAACAATTTCTCGCTCGAGTGATCTTACTTGCTTGTTCTGCAATCTGATTAAACTGACTCTCGGTCGGGGAAGAGACAACGGCGGGTCTCTGTCTTCTCTCTCTCTTTTTTTAAACCATCCGTCCATTCTCCGCTTAATAACAGGCATCTGTAAGGATAACTGTACGATTGATCGCGACATGCATCGGCCTAATGGCATCCATTTGTTAGATTAGTGTTAGTTCTATTTGCAGAAAAAGTTGCCACTGCCATCAGCAGTTTCAAAGTATAGATAACACTTTCCAAACCTGTAAATTAAATCATTCAAATGCTCTATGTGTGCATTTATGGATTCGGCATTGCATGCAAATTTACAAAGGCACTCACCAACACAAAGCACACACACACACACACACACACACACACACACACACACACACACACACACACACACACACACACACACACACACACACACAGGTCTGCAAACATGTTGACAGAATGTGACCCGACATTGACTCAGGAGAAAGTAAGGCAGATTGTAGTACTGGCACTCATAGATGTGATTGAAATCTTAAGTTATTCTCCAAACTGGTGATGCAATTAAGCTTAAAGGATGCTGACAGCATAAGTTATACCCTATTAGGCTTATTAAGAGTCAGACAGGCCAATTCTGGAAATGACAAAGAGTAAAATTAGAGATGTTGACAATATAATATGACTATTTTTTCTTTTTTTAAGATAATCAATCTCAGCCACTACTTGGAAGTTTTTTTATTTGGGCAATTTTGTAGAATTTTGGTTTTCCTGCTTTACATTCAGGGAGCTGCTCAGTACTCAGTATTTAATGTTAGTAAATTGGGGAAATGAGTTACTCCTGATTCCATAAGGCAAGGGTGTCAAACAGACGGCCCGCGGGCCGGATCTGGCCTGCCAGGGGGTCCAGTTCGGCCCGCGGGATAATTGTTAAAATTGCTAAAAGAAAACTAGCTGAGCCAGGGCACGAACCACTGATACTCTGATTGAAAGATGGGCACGCTAATCATTAGGCCACAGCCGCAATAGATTGGAGAACTGACATTACTAGAGATATTGCTCAACTGCAAGGGAATCTGCAAAGGAGAGCCCAGACAGGTAAACAGTGGGCTGATGTCTGAATTGTTGGTCTTTATGTTTCTAGTTTATTGTAGAAAGACCTTAAAATAGCCAAAAACCTTCACCAATGATTTAAACATAGAGACATATTGTCGTTATGTATGCGTTATTATGCTATGATTTTACTGGTCCAGCCTACTTGAGATCAAAATGGGCAGTATGTGGCCCCTTCACTAAAATGAGTTTGACATCCCTGCCCAACCATGTCTCCTAAAAATTACGTTCCCCCAGAACTAATACGCATTCCCAATTACGTTTGATCAGAAACGTATCTCCTCCCTGATTATGTTTGTGTTTGACGTATTACACATACGTTGATTATACACGTATAGGTTGATTAAACACGTATGTTGATTATACACGTATTTTTGTTTTATTGTTTTTATGTTTGTGTTTGACGTATTACAAATACGTTTATAATCGTGTGTTTGTGTTATTGTTTTCTTGCTTTATTTAAGCATATTTTAATTTTTAAACTCTGCGGAGAAAAAAGAAAAGAGGGGCGGGGTGAGGCCAGTGACAGCCGGCCGGCCCGGGCCGGGCGCCGGCCACACCGGGGGCCCGAGAGTCGGCCGAGAGTCGGTCTTCTCTGAGTCGGGTTGTTTGTGAGTGCAGCCCAAAGTGTGTGATAAACTCCATCTAGTGCAGTGCACTGCGATCATCAGCAGACACTCGGATGTCTGTGGTCACATCAAGTGCAGAATCTGACGTGAAAAATATTCAAACGGGCGGAAGGAGTCACAGGACCCAACATCCGGTTTTCAAAATACTAACTGATATGAATGTGTTCAGAACATTTCTGACAACATCCAAACATATTAACTGTAACAGTACGTTGTGTTTGACTTATTACAATATTTCTGTAAGACCAGTACAGTTAAGATGTGTTAAGAGTTAAGAGATCCGAGTGTCTGCTGATGATCGCAGTGGTTTACTGCACTAGATGGAGTTTATCACACACTTTGGGCTGCATTCACAAACAACCCGACTCAGAGAAGACCGGAGCCGGCGCGAAGGAGGCTGTTACCGACGGCCTGACGGCGACGCCAAGCGTCTGAAGACCGAGCCCCGGTGAAAGCAGTCTGAAGACTGGCCTAACAACGGCGGGCAAGCGGTCTTCGCCTCCCGGTGCGACCGACTCTCGGGCTCCCGGTGCAGCCGGCGCCCGGCCCAGCCCGGTCGGCTATCACTGGCCGGCTGTCACTGGCCGGCTGTCACTGGCCTCACCCTGTCCCTCTTTTCTTTTTTCTCCGCAGAGTTTAAAAATTAAAATATGCTTAAATAAAGCAAGAAAACAATAACACAAACACACGATTATAAACGTATAAAGTAAACTGCTGTAATCACAAATTGTTTGACAAACAGATATATGGTCATGCTGATAGTTCTTTTGTTTAATCCACTGAATTTGATGGCTGAATTCCATTTAGCTGCTTCAGTTTCGA